>NC_059343.1:128263181-128596794 GCF_018350155.1 Leopardus geoffroyi | reverse complement strand
GAAAGAATGAAATCTGGCTATTTGTAGCAACCTGGATGGAATTGGAAGGTATTATGCTAAGTGAAATCAATCAGGCAGAGAAAGACAGATACCATATGTTTTCACTCATATGTGGATCCTGAGAAACTTAACAGGAGACCATGGGGGAGGGGAAGGGGAAAAAAAAGTTACAGAGAAGGAGGCAGGCAAACCATAAGAGACTCTTAAATACTGAGAAGAAACTGAGGGTTGATGGGGGGTGGGGAGAGGGGAAAGTGGGTGATGGGCATTGAGGAGGGCACCTGTTGGAATGAGCACTGGGTGTTGTAGGGAAACCAATTTAACAATAAATTATATTTTTAAAAAAACAAACATTAAAAAAAGAGAAAAGTGACTATTCGTGTCTTTGGCCTATTTTTAAACTGGATTATTTGTTTTTTGGGTGTTCAGTTTTATAAGTTCTTCATATATTTTGGATACTCTTTTTAAAAATTTTTTTTACGTTTATTTATTTTTGAGAGACAGAGTACAAGTACAGGAGGGGCAGAGAGAGAATGAGGCATAGAATCTGAAGCAGCCTCCAGGCTCTGAGCTGTCAGCACAGAACCTGACGAAGGGCTCAAACTCACAAACTTTGAGATCATGACCTGAACTCAAGTTGGACGCTTAACCGACTGAGCCACCCAGGTGCCCCTTGGATACTAACTCTTTATCAGATATGTTATTTGCAAATATCATCTCCCATTCCATAGGTTGCCTTTTAATTTTGTTGATTGTTTCATTCACTGTGAAGAAACTTTTTATTTTGATGAAGTTCTAATAGTTTATGTTTGCTTTGTTTCTCTTGCCTCAGAAGATGTATCTAATAAGAAGTTGCTAGGGCCAATGTCAAAGAGGTTGCTGCCTGTTTTCTCCTCTAGGATTTTAATGGTTTCCTGTCTCAAATTTAGGTCTTTAATCCATTTTGAATTTATTTTTGTGTGTGGTGTAAGAAAGTGATCCAGTTTCATTCTTCGGCATGTTGCTGTCCAATTTTTGTTGAAGAGACTGTCTTTTTTCACATTGGATATTCTTTCCTCCCTTGTTGAAAATTAATTGACCATACAGTTGTGTGTTTATTGCTGGGTTTTCTATTCTATTCCATTGATCTTGTGTCTATTTTTGTGCCAGTACCATATTGTCTTGATTACTACAGCTTTGTAATATAATTTGAAGTCTGGAATTGTGATGCCTCCAGTTTTGCTTTTTCTTTTAAAAGGTTGCTTTGTCTATTTGAGGTCTTGTGGTTCCATACAAATTTTAGGATGGTTTTTTCTTTCTCTGTGATAAATCCTGTTGATATTTTGATAGGGATTGCAATAAATGTGTAGGTTGCTTTGGATAATATAGACATTTGAACAATATTTGTGCTTCCAGTCCATGAGCATAGAATGTCTTTCCATTTCTTTGTGTCATCTTCAATTTCTTTCACCAGTATTTTATGGTTTTCAAAGTACAGATCTTTGGCCTCTTTGGTTAGGTTTATTCCTAGGCATCTTATTATTGTTGGTGCCATTGTAAATGGGATTGTTTCTGTGGTTTCTCTTTCTGCTGCTTCAGTATTGGTGTATAGAAATGCAACACATTTTTGTATGTTGATTTCATATCCTGCGACCTTACTGAATTCATGTGTCAGTTCTAGCAATTTTTTGGTGGAATCTTTCAGGTTTTCTGTATAAAGTATTATATCATCTGCAAATAGTGAAAATTTGACTTCTTCCTTGCTTATTTGGGTGCCTTTTATTTCTTTTTGTTGTCTGATTGCTGTGACTAAGACCTTGGTAGAGAATCTTTCCAACATACAATTAAAATCATGTCACTCAGCAGCTTAAAATTTTTCAATGACTCCTCACTTAGTGTAAATTCCAAACTCCTTAATGTGAGCAAAAGTCTTCACATAACTTGGGCCTTCTCTAGTCTAATTTTGCCATCCTGCCCTCTACTCTCCAATCACATTGCACAATCTAGCCACAGTGAAATTCTAAGTTCCTAAAAATGCATTGCTAACTATCACCTCCAGTTTTCCAAATATGTTTGAAGTATTTCCAAATTCTGATTTTCCTGGTTAGCTCCTAACTATCCTTTTCATATCAGTTTGGTCATAATTTCTTCCAAGAAAGCCTTCCCTGACTCCCCAGTCTGTATTATGTGCCTCTACTATGTTCTTTCATAAAACTCTGTATGATCCTTATTATGGCACTTTTCAGATTGTATTATAGTTGTCTAATTTTCTGCATCTTACCTCCAAATTGTGAGTCTCACAAGAACAAAGATTGTTGCTATTTTGTTCATCATTATTTCACAGATAACTAACCCATTGCCTAAATCATTATTGATGTTCAACAAATATTTGTAGAATGAATAAAAAAGGACATAAAATATTAGAATAATATAATTGACAATGTTGAACAAATTTAGCATATTGTTAGAAGTTATTTTTAAATATCTACAGAAAAGTTACAAAATTTATTGTATAATATGCTATGAAGTAAACTCAAAAGCTTTAAAAATAGGAAACTCAGAAGACAAATTCTCTGACCACAATTTAATTATAACAAAAGTTAAATAAAAAACAAAATGAAAACACCTGGAACATTTTAAACTTCACTTTAAATATGCTGGACAGAATAAAATTCTTTTTTTAAATTTTTTAAATGTTTATTTTTGAGAGAGAGAGGGAGAGATAGAGCATGAGCAGGGAGAGGTGAAGAAAGAGAGGGGGAGACACAGAATCTGAAACAGGCTCCAGGCTCTGAGCTGTCAGCACAGAGTCTGACATGGGGCTCAAATTCACAAACCATGAGATCATGACCTGAACCAAAGTCAGATGTTCAACCGACTGAGCCACCCAGGCACCCCTGGACAGATAGAATTCTTAGAAAACTTTTTAGAAATCATAATAATTAAATGAAAAACTTCTGATTTCTGGACTGACATGTAAAGAGCTTGGAAGTCACCATTCCTGTTCTCACAACAAGAAAAAATGCTGAAAACTGAAAATCAACAACCCTTCCTAGATCTATCAGAGAATTGAAGTCACAGGGCAAGACTCTTCCACAAAACTGGAAAGGCAGAGAAGACAGGTGGATATAGAAAATCATAGTTTTGTGGGAGCAGAATTGGCTAATTGTTGGAGACTCAGCATGGATTAGTTTGAGAGATTAAAATATTCTGGAGGTCCAGCCTTAGAGGAGATTCCACATTTTCAAGAGTTTTACCTCAGGGAATCCCACCATGCTTTCAGGGTAAAGGTCAGAGAAAAATCCCCTCATGTTTCCAGCAGGGGGAGGGGAAAACTAACCATTTGAAATACACCATGAATGTTCTATTTTCCTTAACAAAGCCCTGTCCTTAAGAGAAACCACTCTATCAAAACTATAATGAGATATCACCTCAAACCTGTCAGAAAGGCTAAAATCAACAACACAAGAAACAACAGGTGTTGGCAAGAATTTGGAGAAAAGGGAACCCTCTTGCACTGTTGGTGGGAATGCAAATTGGTGCAGCCGCTCTGGAAAACAGTATGGATGTTCCTCAAAAAATTAAAAATAGAATGACCCTATAATCTAGCAATTGCACTACTAGGTATTTACCCAAAGGATAAAAAATACTGACTCAAAGGAACATTTACACCGTGATATTTTTAGCAGCATTATCAACAATAGGCAAATTATGGAAAGAGCCAAATTCCCATCGACTGATGAATGAATAAAGAAGATGTAGTATATATGCACAATGGAATACTATTCAGCCATAAAAAAGAATGAAATCTTGCCATTTTCAATGATGTAGATGAAGCTAAAGTGTACAATGCTAAGTGAAATAAATCAGTCAGAAAAAGACAAATACCATATGATTTCACTCATATGTGCAATTTAAGAAACAAAACAAAGAAGCAAAGAGTAAAAAAGAGAGTCAACCCAAGAAACAGACTTAACTATAGAGAACAAACTGATGGTTACCAGAGGGAGGTGAGTGGGTGTATGTGTGAAATAGGTGATGAGGGTAAAGAGTGCATTTGTTGTGATGAGCATGGGTGTTGTATGGAAGTATTGAATCGCTAAATTGTACATATGAAACTAATATTACACTATATGTTAACTAATTGGAATTTAAATAAAAATTTTTTAAAAAAGAGAAGCAATTTTACCACAGCATAATGTGAATTTTACCAGAGTCTAAATGATTTGAGGGAAAGAAAATCCATATTCCAGAATTTTCCATTGTTCTTGGTGGGGGAAGATAAATACCCCATTCTAGTCTGAAGCACTTGTGAAGGTCACACCCCAGAAGCACAAATTCACTAAAAGACTGAGATAGGAGATATCTAACATAACTGTATTTGCATATTATTATTTTCAGTATACTGTTTGACTCAGCTTGCCTGTATTTTATTTATTTATAACTTTAACATATATATCCATAGGTAAAATGGATCTATAATAACTTTATTGATGATGCATTTCTTAGTGTTTTGTGTTAGGGTTTTACTAGCTTCATATAATGAATAAAGTATTTTTCAATATTTTCCCGTGTTCTGAGATACTTTCTATAGGCTGAATGAACTGTCCTTTGACATTTTCTAAAATTTAACCAAATTTTGTAGGGCTCAGATCCCCTTTTTCTTTGTTGGTTATTGGCATATGCATTTTTACATCTTTACTTATTTGAGGTAATTGGTATTCTTACAATAGATTTTCCCCTTGAGATTTTCAAAAGAGAAATATTTCTTATATATATCATAATTTTCCCTCTGCATCTACTATATTATCCTTCTTTTCAATTAAGTGGAATTATTGATAATAATTACCGATAATAATCAGTAATTATTTTACATTGACTATATTGCCTGAGATTTGTCTACTTCATTGCCTTTTTTCTAAGAACACTTCTTGGAATTATTTATAAAACAATTTTTCTGTGTTCTAATTATTTTGTTTTTTATATTATAATTTTCTTCTTTTTGCTTTATTGTGTTCTTTTTATAACTTTTGAGTTGACTATTATTTGACTTTATATTTGAATAGAGTTTTCATAGTATTTAGTGAATTTAATTTAGCTTTAATTTTTAAATATTTTATTAGACTCTAGTTTTAAGAGCATATGTAGATTTATGGAAAAAAAATGTACAGAAAGTACAGAGAATTCCCATTTTCCTCTTTACACACATACAGAGAGAGCCAGAAAGACAGTGAGGGCTTCTCCTATTATTTTGCATTAGTGTAGTACATTTGTTGTAATTTATGAACAAATTCTGATATATTATTTTTAATAAAGTCCACAGTTTACATTAGGGTTTTCTCTTTGTGACATACACTTCTGTGAGTTTTGACAAATGCATAATGTTATGCACTCACCATTAGGGTATCATACAGAATAGTTTCACTACCCTAAAAAAACCTGTGATCCCCAATTTCATCCCTCTTCCATCTCCCTGAACCCTGGCAACCATTGGTCTTTTCACTATTTCCATAGTTTTGCCTTTTTTCCACAATGTTGTGTACTATACTATATTCCATATAGTATGGAATCAGACAGTTTGTAGCTTTTTCAGACTGACTTCTTTCACTTAGTAATATGCATCTAAGGTTCCTCCATGTCTTTTTATACAGCTTATTTCTTTTTATCACTTCATTGTCTGGGTATACCACAGTTTGTTAACCATTCAAGGACATCTTAGTTACTTCCAATTTTTGGAAATTATGCACAAAACTGCTATAAATATTTGTGTGCAGGTTTTTGTGTGGATATAAGTTTTCAACTCCTTTGGGTAAATACCAAGGACACAATTGCTGGATCATCTGGAAAGAGTATGTTTAGTTTTGTAAGAAACCACCAAATTGTCTCCCAAAGTGGTGATACCATTTTGCATTCCCACCAGCAATGAATGAGAGTCTCTTTTGTCTTTGGTGTTGTCAGTGTTTTGGATTTTAGCCCTTCTAATAGGCATGTAATGATATCTCATTGTTATTTTAATTTTCAATCCCCTAATGTTCTACAATGCTGAGCATCTTTTCATATGCTTATTTGCCATCTGTGGATCTTCTTTGGTGAGATTTCTGTTCAGATCCTATGCCTATTTTGTAACTGGGTTGTTTGCTTTCTTTATTGTTGAGTTTTAAGAGTTCTTTGTGTATTTTGAATACAAGTCCTTGATAACATATGATGTGTTTTGCGAATATTTTCTTGTAGTCTGTGTCTTGTTTTTTGTGTTTTTTAAAATTCTTTTAGCAGTGTCTTTCACAGAGCAGAACGTTTTAATTTTAATGAAAACTAACTTATTGTTTTTTTCCCACAGATTGTGCTTTCCGTGTTGTGTCTAAAAAGTTATCACTAACCCGAAGGTCACCAAGATTTTCTCCTATGATATCATCTAGAAGTTAGATCGTTTTGCATTATAATTTAGACTTAGCATCCATTTAGGGTTAACTTTTGTAAAAGGTATGTTTTGTGAAATTTAGAATGAATTTGGCAGTATCCACAAAATAACTTGCTGGGATTTTTGATTGGGGTTTTGACTGTTTGAATCTATAGATCAATTCTTACTAGTCTTACCAAGTCTTCCTTTCCATAAACACAGAATATCTACTCATTTATTAAGATCATTTTATTTCTTTGATTAGAATTCCATAGATTTTTTTTTCTTCCTCAGCTTTATTTAGGTATAATTAACAAATAAGAATTGTATGTATTTAAGGTATACAATGTGATCTTTGATGTATGTATATATTGTAAAGTAATTACCATAATCTACCTAATTAACATATCCATCACTTCACATATTTACCTTTTTGTGTATGTGGTGAGAACACTTAAGATCTACTTTCTTAGCAAACTTCAAGTATACAATACAGTATTATAAACTAGAGTCACTATGCTGTACATCTTTAGAATTTATTCGTTCTGTATAACTGAAACTTTGTATCCTTTGACCAACATCTTTCCCACCACCAGCCCCTGGCAACCTTCATTCTAGTCTCTGCTTCTAAGAATTTGACCTTCTTTAGATTCTACATATAAGTGAAGTCATGTAATTTTTGTCTTTCTGTGTCCTTGTATAGATATTGTACATATTTTGTAAGGTTTATACCTAAGTATTTCATTTTTTGTGCTAATGTCAATGGCATTGTGTTTTAAAATTTATATTTGAATTGCCCATTTCTGGTATATTTGAAAGCAATTGACTTTTGTGTATTAACCTTGTATCCTGCAACCTTCCTGTAGTTTCTTATTAGTTCCAGGAGTTTTGCTTGTTTGCGTTTTTATTTTTTGATCAATTTTTCTACATAGATGGGCATACCATCTACAAAGACAGTTCTATTTCTTCTTCCCAATCTGAATATCTTTTATTTCCTTTTTTTTTCTTATTGCATTAGCTAAGACTTGGAGTACAATGTTGAATAAGAGTGGAAGAGTGATGAGTGGCAGTATTCTTGTCTTGTTCCTATCTTAGTAGTAAAGCATCTAGTTTCTCACCTTTAAGTATGTTAAGCTGTAGGATTTTGAAGATATTCTTTATAAAGTTGAGGAAGTTTCTCTTTATTCTTAATTTGCTGAGAGTTCTTATCATGAATGAGTGCTGGACTTTGTCAAATGATTTTTCTGCATTTACTGATATTGTCATATAATTTTCTTTTTTATCCTGTTGATGATAAATAACATTAATTGATTTTTGAATGTGAAATCAATCTTGCATACCTGGAATAAATCCCACTTGTTTGTGGTCTATAAATTTTTCTGTACATTGTTGGATTTAATTTGACAATGTTTTGTTAAGGGTTTTTGCATCTATGCCTATGAGACATATTGGTTTTTGATTTCCTTCCTAATACTGTCTTTGTCTGGTTTTAGTGGACTTATAGACTGAATTAGGAACTGTTATCTCTTCTGTTCTTTGGAAAATATTGTAGACAATTGGTATCATTTCTTCTTTAAATTTTTGGTAGAATTTCTCAGTGAAATAATCTAAACCAGGTGCTTTCTGTTTGGGAAGACTATTATTAACTGCTGATTCAATATCTTTAATTAGATATAACCCTACTCAGATGACCTATCTTTCTTTGTAAGTTTTGGTAGATTGTGCCTTTTAAGGAATTAGTCTATTAAATCTAAGTTGTCAAATTTACGAGTTACTGTTGTTCATTTTATTATTTTATTATCCATTTAGTGTCCATGAGATCAGTTGTGATGGCCCATCTTTCATTTCTGATATAAGTAATTTCTGTTTTCTTTTTTTTTTTCTTGGTAACTCCAGCTAGAGTTTTATCCGTTTTATTGATTTTTTCTCTATTAATTTCCTGTTTTCAGTTTCATTAATTTTTAACCCTATTTTTATTTCATTTCTTCTGCTTAATTTGGATTAAATTTGCTCTTCTTTCTCTAGTTTCCTAAGGTGGAAGCTTAGATAATTGATTTGTAGATGTTTCTTCTTTTCTAATATATGTATTCAATGCTATAAATTTCCCTGTAAGCATTACTTTTGCCATATCCCACAAATTTTTTAATTTATTTTTTTAATATGAAATTTATTGTCAAATTGGGTTCCATACAACACCCAGTGTTCATCCCAGCAGGTGCCCTCCTCAATGCCAATCACCCACCCACCCCTCCCTCCCACTCCCCATCAACCCTCAGTTTATTCTCAGTTTTTAAAAGTCTCTTATGGGTTGGCTCTCTCCCTCTCTAACTTTTTTTTTTCCTTCCCCTCCCCCATGGTCTTCTGGTAAGTTTCTCAGGATCCACATAAGAGTGAAAACATATGGCATCTGTCTTTCTCTGCATGACTTATTTCACTTAGCATAACACTCTCCAGTTCCATCCACGTTGCTACAAAAGGCCATATTTCATTCTTTCTCATTGCCAAGTAGTATTCCATTGTGTATGTAAACTACAATGTCTTTATCCATTCATCAGTTGATGGACATTTAGGGTCTTTCCATAATTTGGCTATTGTTGAAAGTGCTGCTATAAACATTGGGGTACAAGTGCCCCTATGCATCAGCACTCCTGTATCCCTTGGGTAAATTCCTTACAGTGCCATTGCCAGGTCATAGGGTAGATCTATTTTTAATTTTTTGAGGGCTCTCCACACTGTTTTCCAGGGTGGCTGCACCAGTTTGCATTCCCACCAACAGTGCAAGAGGGTTTCCGTTTCTCCACATCTTCTCCAATATCTATAGTCTCCTGATTTGTTCATTTTAGCCACTCTGACTGGCGTGAGGTGGTATCTGAGTGTGGTTTTGATTTGTATTTCCCTGATGAGGAGTGACATTGAGCATCTTTTCATGTGCCTGTTGGCCATCTGGATGTGCTCTTTAGAGAAGTGTCTATTCATGTTTTCTGCCAATTTCTTCACTGGATTATTTGTTTTTCAGGTGTGGGGTTTGGTGAGTTCTGTATACATTTTGGATACTAGCCCTTTGTGTGACATGTCATTTGCAAATGTCTTTTCCCATTCCGTCAGTTGCCTTTTAGTTCTGTTGGTTGTTTCCTTTGTAGTGCAGAAGTTTTTATCTTCATGATGTCCCAATAGTTCATTTTTGCTTTTAATTCCCTTGCCTTTGGAGATGTGTCAAGTAAGAAATTGCTGCGGCTGAGGTCAGAGAGGTCTTTTCCTGCTTTCTTCTCTAGGGTTTTGATGGTTTCCTGTCTCACATTCATGTCCTTTATCCATTTTGAGTTTATTTTTGTGAATGGTTGTAAGAAAGTGGTCTAGTTTCATTCTTCTGCATGTTTCTGTCCAGTTCTCCCAGCACCATTTGTTAAAGAGACTGTCTTTTTTCCCATTGGATATTCTTAAAAAATTTTTTTTAATGTTTATTTATTTTTGAGGCAAAGAGAGACAGAGCATGAGCAGAGGAGCATAGAGAGAGGGAGGGAGACACAGAATCCGAAGCAGGTTACAGGCTCTGAGCTGTCAACACAGACCCCGACGTGGGGCTCGAACTCATGAGCTATGAGATCATGACCTGAGCTGAAGTCAGACACCCAACTGACTGAGCCACCCAGATGCCCCTCCATTGGATATTCTTTCCTGCTTTGTCAAAGATTAGTTTGCCATACTTTGGTGGGTCCATTTCTAGAGTCTCTACTCTATTCCATTGGTCTACGTGTCTGTTTTTGTGCCAATACCATGCTGTCTTAATGATTACAGCTTTGTAGTAAAGGCTAAAGTCTGGGATTGTGACGCCTCCCGCTTTGGTCTTCTTCTTCAATATTACTTTGGCTGTTCGGGGTCTTTTGTGGTTCCATACATATTTTAGGATTGCTTGTTCTAGCTTCGAGAAGAATGCTGGTACAATTTTGATTGGGATTGCATTGAATGTGTAGACAGCTTTGGGTAGTATTGACATGTTTTAACAATATTTATTCTTCTAATCCATGAGCATGGAATGTTTTTCCATTTCTTCATATCTTCTTCAATTTCCTTCATAAGCTTTCTATAGTTTTCAGCATACAGATCTTTTACATCTTTGGTTAGGTTTATTCCTAGGTATTTTATGATTCTTGGTACAATTGTGAATGGGATCAGTTTCTTTATTTGTCTTTCTGTTGCTTCAATATTAGTGTATAAGAATGCAACTAATTTCTGTACATTGATTTTGTATCCTTTGCTCAATTCATATATCAGTTCTAGCAGACTTTTGGTGGAGTCTATCGGGTTTTCCATGTATAATATCATGTCATCTGCAAAAAGTGAAAGCTTGACTTCATCTTTGCCAATTTTGATACCTTGGATATCCTTTTGTTGTCTAATTGCTGATGCTAGCACTCCCAACAGAGTGGTGAGAGTGGACATCCCTGTTGTGTTCCTGATCTCAGGGAGAAAGCTCTCAGTTTTTCCCCATTGAGGATGATATTAACTGTGCACTTTTCATAAATGGCTTTTATGATGTTTAAGTATATTCCTTCTATCCCGAATTTCTTGGGGCGCCTGGGTGGCGCAGTTGGTTAAGCGTCCGACTTCAGCCAGGTCACGATCTCGCGGTCCGTGAGTTTGAGCCCCGCGTCGGGCTCTGGGCTGATGGCTCAGAGCCTGGAGCCTGCTTCCGATTCTGTGTCTCCCTCTCTCTCTGACCCTCCCCCGTTCATGCTCTGTCTCTCTCTGTCTCAAAAATAAATAAAAACATTAAAAAAAATTTAAAAAAAAAGTATATTCCTTCTATCCCGAATTTCTTGACAGTTTTTATTAACAAAGGATGCTGAATTTTGTCAAATGCTTTTTCTGCATCAATTGACAGGATCATATGGTTCTTTTCTTTTCTTTTATTAATGTGATGTATCACATTGATTGATTTGCAAATGTTGAAAGAGCCCTATAGCCCAGGAATGAATCCCACTTGATAATGGTGAATAATTATTTTTATATGCTGTTGAATTCGATTTGCTAAAATCTTATTGAGAATTTTTCCATCCATATTCATCAGGGATATTGACCTGTAGTTCTCTTTTGTTGCTGGGACTGTGTCTGGTTTAGGAATCAAAGTCATGCTGGCTTCATAGAATGAGTCTGGAAGTTTTCCTTCCCTTTCTATTTTCTGGAACAGCTTGAGAAGGATAGGTATTATCTCTGCTTTAAATGTCTGGTAGAATTCCCCAGGGAAGCCATCTGGTCCTGGACTCTTATTTGTTGAGAGATTTTTGATAACTGATTCAATTTCTTCGCTGGTTATGGGTTTGTAAAAGATTTCTATCTCTTCCTGTTTGAGTTTTGGAAGTGTGTGGGAGTTTAGGAATTTGTCCATTTCTTCCAGGTTGTCCAGTTTGTTGGCATATAATTTTTCATAGTATTCCCGGATTATTGCTTGTATTTCTGAGGGATTGGTTGTAATAATTCCATTTAATTCATCATTTTATCTGTTTGGGTCCTCTCCCTTTTGTTTTTGAGAAGCCTGGCTAGAGGTTTATCAATTTTGTTTATTTTTTCAAAAAACCAACTCTTGGTTTCATTGATCTGCTCTACTGCTTTTTTAAATTCTATATTGTTTATTTCTGCTCTGATCTTTATTATTTCTCTTCTTCTGCTGGGTTTGGGGTGTCTTTGTTGTTCTGCTTCTATTTCCTTTAGGTGTGCTGTTAGATTTTGTATTTGGGATTTTTCTTGTTTCTTGAGACAGGCCTGGATTGCAATGTATTTTCCTCTCAGGACTGCCTTCACTGCATCCCAAAGCATTTGGATTGTTGTATTTTCATTTTCATTTGTTTCCATATATATATATATATATATATATATATATATATATATATTTTTATAATATATGAAATTTATTGTCAAATTGGTTTCCATATATTTTTTAATTTCTTCTCTAATTGCCTGGTTGACCCATTCATTCTTTAGCAATACATGCTTTAACCTCCATGTTTTTGGAGGTTTTCCAGAGTTTTTCCTGTGGTTGATTTCAAGTTTCATAGCATTGTGTTCTGAAAGTATGCATGGTATGATCTCAATTCTTGTATACTTATGAAGGGCTTTTTGTGACCCAGTCAGTATGTGGTCTATCTTGGAGAAGGTTCCATGTGCACTCGAGAAGAAAGTATATTCTGTTGCTTCGGGATGCAGAATTCTAAATATATCTGTCAAGTCCATCTGATCCAGTGTATCATTCAGGGCCCTTGTTTCTTTATTGATCCTGTGTCTAGATGATCTATCCATTGTTGTAAGTGGAGTATTAAAGTCCCCTGCAATTACCACATTCTTATCGATAAGGTTGCTTATGTTTGTGATTGTTTTATATATTTGGTGGCTACCGTATTTGGTGCCTAGTCATTTACAATTGTTAGCTCTTCCTGATGGATAGACCCTATACTTATTATATAATGCCCTTCTTCATCTCTTGTTACAACCTTTAATTTAAAGTCTAGTTTGTCTGATATAAGTATGGCTACTCCAGCTTTCTTTTGACTTCCAGTGGCATGATAGATAGTTCTCCATCCCCTCACTTTCAATCTGAAGGTGTCCTCAGGTCTAAAATGAGTCTCTTGTAGACAGCAAATAGATGGGTCTTGTTTCTTTATCCATTCTGATACCCTATGTCTTTTGGTTGGAGCATTTAGTCTATTTATATTCAGTGTTATTATAGAAAGATATGGGTTTAGAATCATTGTGATGTCCGTAGGTTTCATGCTTGTAGCAGTGTCTCTGGTAGTTTGTCTCACAGGATCCCCCTTAGGATCTCTTGTGGGGCTGGTTTAGTGGTGATGAATTCCTTCAGTTTTTGTTTGTTTGGGAAGACCTTTATCTCTCCTTCTATTCTGAATGACAAACTTGCTGGATAAAGGATTCTTGGCTGCATATTTTTCCTGTTTATCACATTGAAGATTTCCTGCCATTCCTTTCTGGCCTGCTAAGTTTCAGTAGATAGGTCTGCCACTACTTTCATGGGTCTTCTTTTGTAAATTAGAGCTTGTTTATCCCTAGCTGCTTTCAGAATTTTCTCTTTATCCTTGTATTTTGCCAGTTTCACTATGATATATCATGCAGAAGATCGATTCAAGCTATGCCTCAAGGGAGTTCTCTGTGCCTATTGGATTTCAATGCCTTTTTCCTTCCCCAGATCAGGGAAGTTCTCAGCTATGATTTGTTCAAGTACATCTTCAGCCCCTTTCTCTCTCTCTTCCTCTTCTGGAATTCTTATTATACGGATATTGTTCCATTTGATTGCATCACTTAGTTCTCTAATTCTCCCCTCATACCCCTGAATTTTTTATCTCTCTTTTTCTCAGCTTCCTCTTTTTCCATAATTCTATCTTCTAATTCACCTGTTCTCTCCTCTGCCTCTTCAATCAGTGCTGTGGTCGCCTCCATTTTATTTTGTACCTCATTTATAGCATTTTTTAGCTCCTCATGACTATTTCTTAGGCCCTTGATCTCTGTAGCAATAGATTCTCTGCTGTCCTCTATGCTTTTTTCAAGCCCAGCGATTAATTTTATGACTATTATTCTAAATTCTTTTTCCGTTATATTGCTTAAATCGTTTTTGATCAGTTAGCTGTCGCTATTTCCTGGAGTTTCTTTTGAGAATTCTTCCATTTTGCCATTTTGAGTAGTCCCTGGGGTGGCTCCAAACTGCAGGTCACTTCCCCTGTGCTGTCCTGAGAAATTTGTGTTGGTGGGCAGGGCCACAGTCAGACCCCATGTCTGGCCCCAGCCCACCGCTGGGGCCAAAGTCAGACTGGTGTGTACCTTATCTTCCCCTCTCCCAGGGGTAGGACCTACTGTGGAGTGGTGTGGCCCCTATCTGGGCTATTTGCACACGGCCAGGCTTGTGGTGCTGCTTCGATGGGATCTGGCGGATTAGCCGGGGTGGATCCACAAGGTGCATAGGGGCAGGAGGGGCAGGCTTAGTTTACTTTTCCATAGGTGGTCCCCTGTGGGAGAGGCCCTGCAGCACCGGGAGGGAGGCAGACCTGTCGGAGGGATGGATCCACAGAAGCACAGCGTTGGGCGTTTGCGCGGTGCCAGCAAGTTTGGTGACAGGAACTGGTTCCCTTTGGAATTTTGGCTGGGGGATGGGAGAGGGAGGTGGCACTTGCCTGCACCTTTGTTTCCCCACTGAGCTGAGCTCTGTCTTCCGGGGCTCAGCAACTCTCCCTCCCCATGCCCTCTCACCCTCCCTGCTCTGTGAGAGCAGAGGTGTTGACTTTTAACATTCCAAATATTAAGTCCTGCTGGCTGTCAGAACTCATGGAGTCCAGCCCCTCTGCTTTTGCAAGCCAGACATGGGGGGGCTCTGCCTTGTGGGGCAGGCTGCCCCTCCACTGCCCCAGCTCCCTCCCACCAGTCCTTGTAGCATGCACTGCCTCTCCACCCTTCCTACCCTCTTCCATGGGCCTCTTGTCTACGCTTGGCTCCAGAGAGTCTGTTCTGCTAGTCTTCTGGCAGTTTTCTGGGTTATTTAGGCAGATGTGGGTGGAATCTAAGCGATCAGCAGGACGAGGTGAGCCCAGCATTCCCCTACACTGCCATCTTCCCCTCTGAGTAACCCATATCCCACAAATTTTGATGTTATATTTTCCTTTTCATTTATTTCAAAATATTTTTTAAATTTCTTTTGAGACTTCATCTTACATCCATGTGTTATTTGGAAGTGTGTTGTTTAATCTCCACATATTTGGGGGTTTCTAGTTGTCTGTCTGCTTAATTACACTGTGATATAAGAGCAACCATTGTGTGATTTTTATTCTTTTAAATTTGTTAAGGTGTATTGTATGGCCCAGAATGTGGTTTGTCTTGATGAATATTCCACGTCAGCTTGAGAAGAATGAATATTCTGCTGTTGCTGGATCAAGCATTCTATAAATGTCAGTTAGATCAAGTTAATTAATGGAGCTATTAACTTTAATTACTTACTGATTTTCTGCCTTCTGGATCTGTTAATTTCTGACTGAGGGATGTGGAAGTCTCCAACTATAATAATGTGTTTGTCTACTTCTCATTGCAGTTCTCTTAATTTTTGCCTCATATATTTTAGGCTTTGTTTTTAGGCACATATACATTAAATATTGTTGTGTCTTAGAACATCAACCCCTTTATCATCATATAATTTCCCTCCTTATCCTTGAAATGTTTACTTGCTCTTTCATCTGCTTTATCTAAATTCATAAAGGTACTCTAGTTTTCTTTTGATTGGTAGTAGCATGGTATATCACTCTCCATCCCTTGACTTTAAAAAAAAAAATTAACGTTTATTTATTTTTGAGACAGAGACAGAGGGAGAGTTGGGGAGGGGTAAAGAGAGGGAGACACAGAATCTGAAGCAGGGTCCATGCTCTCAGCTGTCAGCACAGAGCCTGACATGGGGCTCAAACCCACCAACCACAAGATCATGACCTAAGCCAAAGTTGGATGCTTAACCAACTGAGCCACCCAGGTGACCCCCACTTTACTTTTAACAAAAAATGTTTATTTATTTTGAGAGAGAGAGACAGAAAGAGGAGAGAGAACTCGAGCAGGGGAAGGGCAGAGAGAGAGAGACAGAGAGACAGAGAGAGAATCCCAAGCAGTCTCCATGCTGTCAGTGCAGAGCCTCACAAACTGTGAGACAATGACCTGAGCCAAACTCTAGAGTCAGACACTTAACTGACTGAGCCACCCAGGCGCCTCTCCATCCCTTTACTTTTAATTTATCTGTCTTAATATTGAAAGTGGTTTTCTTGTAGATAACATATAGTTAGGTATTGGTTTTTTTATTGACTCTGATAGTCTCTACTCTTTTTTTTTTTTTCCAACGTTTATTTATTTTTGGGACAGAGAGAGACAGAGCATGAACGGGGGAGGGGCAGAGAGAGAGGGAGACACAGAATCGGAAACAGGCTCCAGGCTCTGAGCCATCAGCCCAGAGCCCGACGTGGGGCTCGAACTCACGGACCGCGAGATCGTGACCTGGCTGAAGTCGGACGCTTAACCGACTGCGCCACCCAGGCGCCCCTGATAGTCTCTACTCTTAATTGGTGTATACAGAGTATTTACACTTAAAGTCATTATTGATATAGTGGATTAACATCTACATTATTTGTAACTGTTTTCTATTCATTGCCCTTTTTCTTTGTTTCTTTTGCTTTTGACTCTTGTTTTGCTTTCTTTGGTTATAATTGTGTGTTTTATATGGTTCTGTTTTTTTCTCCCCTCTTAGCATATTACTTATAGTTATTTTAAAATTTTTAAGTGTTTTCCCTAGAGTAAATATACATTTACAATTAATCTGCATCCACTTTCAAATAATTCTATACTGCGTTGTGGGCAATGTGAGTAACTTATAATAACAAAACAATTCTAAATCTTTTTCTTCCATGCCTTATAACATTGCTTTCATACATTTCACTTATTCATAAGCTATAATCATCAAATATATTTTTGATATTATTATTTTGAATAATATTTTCTATTAAGTCATTTAGAATAAATATTAAAGATTTTATTTTACCTTCATTTATGTGTTCATAAACACTCTTCCTTTCTTGACATATGAAAACTTTTGACAGTTTAATATTTTATTTATTTTTAATTTTTTAAACATTTATTCATTTTTTGAGAGACAGAGAGAGACAGAGCAAGAGTGGGGGAGGGGCAGAGAGAGAGGGAGACACAGAATCCGAAGCAAGCTGCAGGCTCTGAACTGACAGCGCAGAGCCTGATGCGGGGCTTGAACTCACAAACCGTGAGATCATGACCTGAGCCAAAGTTGGACGCTTAACCGACTGAGCCACCCAGGCACCCCATGAAAACTTCTGACAATTTAAAAGAAATTGATCTCAGGGCACATGGGTGGCTCAGTTGGTTAAGCATCCAACTTCATCTCAGGTCATGATCTCACAGCTCAGATCCTGGAGCCCACTTCAGATTGTGTGTGTGTGTCTCTCTCTCTGCCCCTCCCCTGCTCACACTCTGTGTGTCTCTCTCTCAAAAATAAATATTTAAAAAAATTAAAAGAAATTGAGCTCATAAATAAGCATTTCTATGAAATAGATTATTGCAAAAGATAAAACAGAACATCTTAGAAAAGGTTTCAAATAATATTATCAACAATATTCAAGAAAACATTATACCTATGCAACTAGATTAGAGAAGGCTGTTATGAAGTAGTCAGGAAAGAGGATGTGACAGAAGTGGACCAAAATGAAGGCATCATGAAAGAAATAGCTGGAAATCTAAAGCATACATTTATAACTAGAAGAAAAAAAACTACCATAAGGGCAAAAAACATTGTTAATATTAGAAGAGAATCAGGGTAGAAAACTTCCTAGGTAATCTGTTTTAAGATAGCCAGAAACAAAGGTGGAAATAGGAAATTTAAAAACCTCACTCAATTAGATTAAAAGAAGATAATGGGGATTTCAGAGAATCAAAATAAGTTCAATGTTTTTCAAATGTAAAAAGGAAACAATTTGATTATAATGTAAAATTTTATTTTATTTTATTTTATTTTTTTTAATTTTTTTTTTCAACGTTTATTTATTTTTGGGACAGAGAGAGACAGAGCATGAACGGGGGAGGGGCAGAGAGAGGGAGACACAGAATCAGAAACAAGCTCCAGGCTCTGAGCCATCAGCCCAGAGCCTGATGCGGGGCTCGAACTCACGGACTGCGAGATCGTGACCTGGCTGAAGTCGGACGCTTAACCGACTGCGCCACCCAGGCGCCCCTATAATGTAAAATTTTAAATATATTAATAAAATATTTAAAGTAAAAGACAGAAAGAAATAAGCCTGGTTGAAAGATCGAAAAAGCAGCAGAATATCTAAGAGAAAGATACATTCCTGTGTTTATTCACTATATACAATCACTGTAAGGTTATCAAATATCAATACATTGCACGGGGATCATTGTGCATAATTTTACAGTATGATACTGGCTCTTTGAAAGAACCAAATTCCAAATATTAAGCATAAAAGTTCTGGTCCTTTATCCAGCAAAAAACATGTAGGGCTTCTAAGTCAAGGACTAGGGAAGATGCACAGATGGTTGGTCTACAAATATAGTTAGCTACTGCATTCATGGATAAAAAGTGACCCTAAATAATCATTTAATGGTAATCCTAAACCTAGGGAACTCAACTTTGAACATCATACTTACTGGTGGAAGACTGAAAACTTTTACTCTAAGACTAAGAATAGGATAAAAATGTCTGTTCCCATCATTTCTACTCAACATTGCACTATGGGTTCTGCTTAGGCAATTGGGCAAGAAAAAAGGCATCATATTTGAAAAGAAAAAGCAAAACTATCTATTTACAGATGACCTAAACTTTTACACAGGCATTCCTAAGGAATATACACATACACACACATACACACACATATTTAGAACTAATAAACAAAATGAATATACTAAAACAAATTTTACTTCTATACACTAGCAATGATCAATTTGAAGATGACATTAAAAATGATTTTATTTACAAATAATATCAAAAAGAATACTTAGGACTAAAGTTATGAAAGAAGTTCAAGCCTTATACACTGAAAAATATAAAACATTGTTGAAATTAGAGAAGGCCTAAATAAATGGAAACACATTTCATGTTTATGAATCAGAGAACTAAATACTGTTAAGATGGCAATACTCCCTATTTGACTTACAGAATCAAGGTAATCCCCATCAAAATCCCAGCTGGATTTTTTGTAGAAATTGATGAGCAATTCCTAAAATTCATATGAAAATTCAAGAGTCATAGAATAGCTACAAGTCTTTTTGTAATTTTTTTATGTTTATTATTTTTGAGAGACAGAGACACACGGAGAGAGAGAGAGAGACAGAGACAGAGACAGAGCGCAAGTAGGGGAGGGGCAGAGAGTGAGGGGGACACAGAATCTGAAGGAGGCTCCAGGCCTTGAGCTGTCAGAACAAAGCCCAATGCGGGGCTTGAACTCGTGAACTTCGAGATCCTGACGTGAGCCAACACCCAACCAACTGAGCCACCCCAGCGTCCTTAGCCACAACAGTCTTAAGAAGGAAGAGCAAAATAGGAGTATTTAAACTTTCTGAATTCAAAATATACTGTAAAATTATGGTAATCAAAACAGTGTAGTATTGGTATAAGAACAGATAGATAGATCAATGGAATAGAATTGAGTACCTAGAAATAAACTCTTATATTTGTGATCAATTGATTTTCTACAAAAATGTCAGGACAATTTAGTGAAGGAAAATAGTCTTTTCAAGAAATGATGCTGCAACGAGATACCACATGCATATTAATACATTTGTACCTCTACCTCACACCATACAAGAAAATCAATTCAAAATGAACATAGCCATAAAAGTAAGATATCAGACTATTAAAATCTTAGAAGAGGACCATCTGGCTTGTGAAGATGGTGGCAGAGTAGGGGGACTTTAGGCTCACCTACTCCCATGAACACAACTAGGTAACTATCAAATCATCCTAAGTACACCAAGAATTGATCTGAAGGTTGGCAGAACAAACTCCACAACTAAAGATAGAGAAGAGGCCACAGGGAAGATGGTGGAAAGTGCAGAGACATGGTTTGGGAGAGAAATGGATCATGGGGAGGGAGGGAGCCACAGTCACAGAGAAGAGTGAGAGATAGACTAGCACACAGGGGAGCACATAGAGAAAACGAATACCCATAACAATTGGCTTGGAAAGCATTTGGCTTGGAGGGCATTGGGGTTTCACTAAGAAGGCAGGCAAACAACCCATTGACATTCAGAATGGAAACAGTGATCTGAAGAGTGCTTGGGCACTTAATGAGGTTATTTTCTCATTTTGGAGCATGTCCCAGAGAGGCAGCATTCATAGACTGACACCTCTGCGGGGGGGAAAAAAAAACTGGCTGGTGCCATTTCCTTCCCCACCCTTAAGCATAAGCACAGAGTCACTTGCAGGAACTGAAACAGAGCAAACATCACCTAACTTGGTTACACCAAACCCCAGCCCCCCATGCTCTAATGGAACTACCCTTCACAGTCATGCTTGTTCCACTTCAAAGGAGGTGGGCCCCCTATCCCAGAAGACTGCACCAAGCCCCGTTAATACCATGTCTCCCAACCCAGGAGTATAAAGGCTCAGTCAGTTGAGAATCAGGCTCTTGATCTCGGCTCAGGTCATGATCTCACAGTTCGTGAGATCGAGCCCTGGGTAGGGCTCTGTGCTGACAGCATGGAGCCTGCTTGTGATTCTCTCTCCACCTCTCTCTGCTCCTCCCATGCTCATGCTCTCTCTCTCTCTCTCAAAATAAATAAATAAACTTTAAAAAAAGTAGATCTACTCTAAAATCCAGCAATCACACTACTGGGTACTTACACAGAAAATAGAAAAACACAAATTCAAAGGGATGCATGAATCCTGATGTTTATAGCAGCATTATTTAGAATAACCAAAATTATGTAAGCAGCCTAAGTGTTTATCAGTAGATGAATTGATAAAAAGGAAGTGATATATATAAAATCTCCATACAACGGAGATTAAATACAATGGAATATTATTCAGCCATGAAAAATAATGCAACTAATACAACACTATATGTTAAGTATATTGGAATTAATATTTAAAAAAAGAAAAAATCTTAGAAGAAAAAATGACAGTAATCTTTACTATCTTGGGTCAGGAGATGCTTTCTTAGATTCATGACAAAAACCGGGTAACAAAGTAAAAAACAGATGATTTGAACTTTATCAAAATAAAAAATTTTGTGCTATCCATGATATGATGAAGAAAATGGAAAGAGAATCCTGAAAATGAGAGGAAAATTTTGCAAATCATGAACTGATAAGGGATTCTTTAAAAAGTTTTTATTTAAATTCTAGTTAGTTATCACACATGGAATATTAGTTTCAGCTATACACAAGAGTGATTTAACACTTCCATACAATACCTGTTGCTCTTCACAAGTGCACTTCTTAACCCCATCACCTATTCAACCATCCCCCCAACCACCTGCCATCTGGTAACTATTAGTTTATTCTCTGTAGTTAAGTGTCTGTTTCTTGGTTTGCCTCTCTTTCTTTTTTTCCCCCTCTTTGCTCATTAGTTTTGTTTCTCGAATCCCACATATGAATAAAATCACATGGTATTTGTCTTTCTCTGAGTGAAGTATTTTGGTTAGCATACTACTCTCTGGCTCCATCCATGTTGTCACTACTGGCAAGATTTCATTCTTTTTTTCCAAATTTTTATTTAAATTCCAGCTAGTTATCCTACAGTACAATATTGGTTTCAAGTGTAGAATTTAGCGATTCATCACTTACATATAACCATCAAAACTGCCCTCCTTAATCCCCATCACCTATTTATCCCATCCCTCCCACCATCCCTCCAGTAACCCTCAGTTGGTTCTCTATGGTTAAGAATCTGTTTCCTGGTGGGAGCCTGGGTGGTTCAGTCTGTTAAGTGTTCGACTTCAGCGCAGGTCATGATCTCACGGTTCGTGAGTTCAAGCCCCTCATCGGGCTCTGTGCTAACAGTGTGGACCCTGCTTGGGATTCTGTTTCCCTCTCTTTCTGCCCTCCCACCCTGTTTGCACTCTATCTCTCTCTGTCTCTCAGAAATAAATAAACATTAAAAAAAATCTGTTTCCTGATTTGCCTCTTTCTTTCCTTCTATGTTCATTTGTCTTGTTTGTTAAATTCTACATATGCATGAAATTATATGATATTTGTCTTTCTCTGACTGATTTATTTTGCTTAGCATACAATATTCTCTAGCTCCATCCATGTCATTGCAAATGGCAAGATTTCATTTTTTATGGCTGAGTAATATTCCATTGTATATATACACCACATCTTCTTTATCCATTCATCAGTCAATGGACATTTGGACTATTTCCATAATTTGGCTGTTGTTGATAATACTGCTATAAACATGTATCCTGATAAGGGACTTTTATCCAGAATACATAAAGAACTTTACAACTCAATAATATAATAAATATCCCAGTGGAAAATGGGGGAAAGATCCAAACATACATTTCTCTATAAAATTATAAACAAATGAACAGATGTTCACTGTCATTAGGTAAATGCAAAACAAAAGTACAAGTAGATGCCATTTAATACCTGCTAGGATGAGTACAATAAATGCAGACATTAACAAGAGCTTTCAAGGATATGGAGAAATTTCAACTCTTATAAACTGCCAGTGGGATTGTTAAATGGTCATGCTCCTTTTAAAAACAGTTTGGCCATTCCTCAAAATGTTAAACATGCAGTTACAATATTACCCATTAATTCTACTTCTAGGTATATGCCAAAGAGAAATAAAAACATATGTCCACACAAAATCTTGTACAAGAGCACTATTAGCAGAATTATTTGTGATAGCTAAAAAAAGGAAACAACACAGAAGTGTATTAACCATAGTCCTTCAAGCCTCAGTTCAAGGATCTCCTCCACCAGAAAAGCTTCCCTGATTCATGCTCCCAGGCCAGGCTAAGTGCTCTGCCATGGTGCCTTCTGGACATCTTTTCTTCACAATAGTACAGCTCTTCTCTATCTTGACTCCTCTTTTGCTCAGTCCCCCCAGTGCTAAGTGCACTGACTTTGTAACTAAAGAGGCATAGATTTAAATATAGGCCCTGTCATGTCCTATCTCTGCGACCTTGGGAAAGCACATAGTAAGCCCTCCAAAAATTCCAGTTTCTTTCACTCTTTCCTTCTGGCTTCTCAGAAGGTAACCGTTAAGCCTCAGTTTGTAGTGGAATCTTTGTGTCCTTATACCCTGCAGATTTCTGGGATGTGGCAGACACATTTTTGTTGTTCTGCCTGTCTTTCATTGAGAAATCATGCGTCCTTCTCCAAATTCAACTCAGTCTTTGTGATTTGGGTGGTCCTGACCCTAAGTACCAGGGTGGCAGAAAACACAAGGCTGGTCAATCCAAGATCTATGTCTTTTGTCCCTAGTGATTTGTACAGGGCTGGGCTTGTGGCTTAATCAGAATCCCTTCATGAAATTTGTCATATGGATATTAGAAGGGAGAGAATCTCTCTCTCTTCCTCTCCCCCATCCCCCCAAAGCATGAGATACACAACATTGAAGACTTGGTATGCCAGCAGCCATCTTGCTGCCTGTCTGAGAGTGAAGCCAAACAGAATCAAATAAACCTGAAAGATGGAATAAAAGAGAGTTCTGATGCCCTCCTGGATCCAGACATACCTGAAATCCTACTGGATCCCTATTTCCCTTAAATTGGTCTAGACTGGATTTAAAGGGGAGAAGCAAGAAAAGGGGTTGTCTGGGTAGGAAGGCGAGATCCCAAAAGCCAGAATTTCAGCTTTGGACAGTCACTGTCTCCATGGGGTGGGGGCTTCCTTGTCCTGCCTTCTCCAAGCTCTGCCCCCAAGCCATTGCACTGCAAAAAGCCATCATTTTTCTGACACAAGTATTCACATGGGGGTTTCCAAAAGCATTCTCACATTGGTGGGGAAGTGGCCTACATTCTTCCAAGTACTTTCTGTATGACAATTAGCTAATCACTTCTATTTGGGATGGAGTTATCCATAAAATTGTAGTGGGCAAATTAATTGTGGTGATGGTTGTACATATGTCTGTGACTATACTAGAAACCACTGAATTATACATTTGAAATAGGTGAAACGTATGTTATGAGAATTATATCTCAATAAAGCTGTTTAAAAAGTCTATTAACTGATGTATGGGTAATTAAAACATTGTGTATTCATACAATAAAATATTACTCTGGAATAAAAGTGTGAAGTGCTCATTCAGGTTAGCTCATTTGCTCTTTCAATGTGATTCCAACTTTCCTCCTTTTTTGAGCACTTAGTTTTGGGTCTTACAAGATTATCCAACTTCATATTAGATTTCACTTTCCCCAGTCCAGTAATCACCCATTTCTCCAAGGAACACTTGTTCCTTTATTGGAAAATGGTATTTAGAAACCAAGATCTGACTGCTAGGTGTGCTTATTACTACTGAATGTCATCCCTGTTGTTGCATGAATAATTCTTTTTTTTTAGTTTATTCTTTTTTCTCATTAAGTAGTTTTCCATTTTGTAGATGTACCACAGTTAATCAATTTACTTGTTGAAGTACAGTTAAATTATATCTATTTTTGTGATTGTAGATAAAACTGCTATAAATCATCACACACAGGCTTTTAATTATTTTTTTAATGTTTGTTTATTTTTGAGAGAGAGAGAGACAGTTTGAGTGCAGGAGGGGCAGAAAGAGAGGGAGAGACAGAATCTGAAGCAGGCTCCAGGCTCTGAGCTATTAGCACAGAGCCCGACGTGGATCTTGAACCTACAAACTGTGAGATCATAATCTGAGCTGAAGTCAGATGCTTAACCAACTGAGTCACCCAGGTGCCCCCTCCTTTTTATTAAAGTTTTAATGTTTATTTTTGGGAGAGAGAGAGAGACAGGCAGACAGACAGACAGACAGGGTGTGAGTGGGGGAAGGGCAGAGAGAAAGGGAGACACAGAATCTGAAGCCGGTTCATCACACACAGGCTTCTGAGTGAACATAAATTTTTATTTCTCTTGGGCAAATGGGACTGGGATTTCCAGGTCATCTGGTAGGCATATGTTTAGAAGAAACTATCAAATTATTTTCCAACGTAGCTGTAACAATTTGCACTTTCACCAACAGTGTGTGTGCCTTCCACTTCCTCTGCATATTCACTAAAATTTGGTATTGCCAGGTTTTTAAACTTTAGACTTTTTTTTTTGAGAGAGGGAGAGAACACGCATGAGCAGGGGAGAGGGCAGAGGGATAGAGAAAGAATTCCAAGCAGGCTCCACACTCAGCATGGAGCCCAACATGGAGCTCAATCCCAGGACTCTGGGATCATGACCAGAGCTGAAATCAAGAGTCAGATCCTCAACCGACTGAGCCACCCAGGTGCCCCAAATGTTACACATTGTAATAGATGTGCTGTGGTATCTTATTGTGGCTTCAGTTTGCATTTTCAAAATGATTAATGATATGCTTCTTTTCATATGTTAATTTGATATCTGCATATTACCTTTGATTAAGTGCCTGTTCAGTTACTCTGAGTGCTTATATTGGGTTGTTTGTATTCTCACTGTTGACTTTTGAGAATCTTTTATATATTCTAGATAAGTCGTATGTCAGAAGTGATTTGCAGATATTTTCTCCTAGTATGTGCCTTGTCCTTTCTTTCTTTTAACAATGTCCTTTGCAGTACAAATGGTTTTTAAATTATAATGAAATCCTGGGGTGCCTGGGTGGCGCAGTCGGTTAAGCGTCCGACTTCAGCCAGGTCATGATCTCGCGGTCCGTGAGTTTGAGCCCCGCGTCAGGCTCTGGGCTGATGGCTCAGAGCCTGGAGCCTGTTTCCGATTCTGTGTCTCCCTCTCTCTCTGCCCCTCCCCCGTTCATGCTCTGTCTCTCTCTGTCCCAAAAATAAATAAACGTTGAAAAAAAATTAAAAAAAAATTATAATGAAATCTAATTAATTATGTCTTAAAATAGATCTTACTTTTGATGTCAAATGTAAAAATTATTTGCTTAACTTAAGGCAACACAGATATTTTCTTGTTTTCTTCTAGAAGTGTTATGGTTTTTATATTTAAGAATATGATCTACTTCAAGTCATTTTTTAACATATTTATTGAGGTATAATTGCTATATAAAAAACTGCATATATTTAATGTGTATAATTTGATGAGTCTGGATTATGCATGCCTGTGATACTATCATCACAATCGAGGTAATAGGAATATCAAACACCTCCCATGATTTCCTTGTGTCCAGTGTGTGTTTGTGTGTGTGTGTGTGTGTGTGTGTATGCACATACATGCATAAGAATACTTAACATAAGATCTACCCTCTTAACAAATTTTGAAGTGCACAATACTATATTGCTAACTATAGGCACTATGTTATATAACAGATCTCTAGAATTTATTCATCTAGAATAACTGAAACTTATTGAATTACAACTCTCCATTTTTCTAATTTCCTAACCCAAAAAACCACCACCCTATTCTCTTTTTCTGTTAGTTTGATTATTTTAGATACTTCATATAAGTAGAATCATCAAGTATTTGTTCTTCTGTAACTGGCTTATTTGTTCTTCTGTAACTGGCTTATGTGATAGAATCTCCTTCCCTTTCAAGGCAGAATATTTCATTGTATGTTTATACCATGTTTTCTTTATCCATTCATCTGTCAATTAATCTGTTAAGTTAATTTTTGTATAAGGTATGACCTGTAGAACATAATTTTTTGCACATTAATGTCCAATTGTTCTAGGACCAATTTTTGAAAAAGCTATACTTTATCTTTGAAATTCTTTTCAGTTTTTTCAAAAATCATGAATTTATTTCTGGGTTCTCTACTTTTTTCCATTGGTCTATGTGTCTATACTTTCAGTATCAATACCACAGTATCTTAATTATTGTAGCATTATATTAAGTCTTGAAATCAGGTAGTGTGGGTCCTCCAACTTTGTCTTTTTTAATTGTTTTGGCTGTTATGGTTCCTTTGACAGTCCATGTAAATTTTTGAATAAACTCATTATTATGTACAAAAAAAGGCTTCTGGGATTTTGACTGAGATGTGAGTGAATCTAAAGATCAAATTGAGGAAAACTGACATCTTGACAATATTGAATCTTCTATCTATGAATATGGTATAGGTCTCCATTTGTTTAGGCGTTGTTTGAATTCTTTCAGCAGAGTTTTTTGGTTATCAGCATACAGACACTGCACATATTTTATTAGATTTATACCTCAATGTTTCATTTTTGTGCTATTGTAAGTGGTATTTTTAAAAATTTGAAACCCATTTGTGCATTTCTTGTCCATAGATATATAATTGAATTTTGTATCTTACAACCTTGTTAAACTCATATATTAGATTTAGGATCTTTTTTGTAGATTCTTTGGTATTTTCTTCATAAAATAATTATGTCATCTGAAAGTACAAATAGTTTTATTTCTTCTTTTGCAATCTCTATGCATTTTATTCTTGTTTTCCCTTATAGCACTGATTGGGACTTCCAGTACTTTGTTGAATAGACCTTATGAGAGAGCATTTCCTTGCTTTTTCTGCATCTTTCAGACAAAGTATTCCATCTCTTATCATTAAATATGATGTTAACTGTCAGCTTTACTATATCCTTTTTATCATGTTAAAGAAGTTTTCTTGTAGTCCTAGCTTTCTCAGAGCTTTTAAACATCATGAATAGATGGGGGCACCTGGGTGGCTCAGTCAGCTAAGCATCTGACTTCGGCTCAGGTCATGATCTCACGGTTTGTGGGTTTGAGCCTCTCATTGGGCTCTGTGCTGACAACTCAGGGCCTGGAGACTGTTTTGAATTCTATGTCTCCCTCTCTCTGTTTCTCCCCTGCTCACACTCTGTCTCTCTATGTCTCTCAGAAATAATAAATAAACATTTAAAAAAATTATGGATAGATAATTTCTTCAAATGCTTTCTCTGCATCTGTTTAAATGATCATATGTTTTTTCTTATATAGTTTGTTAATATGGTGAATTACATTGATTGCTTTTCAAATGTTGAACCAGCCTTTCATTACTAGAATAAACCACTCTCACCTTGGTCGTGATGTATTATGCTTTTTATACATTGCTAGATTTCATTTGTTAATATTTTGTTGAGTACTTTTGCATCTATGTTTATGAGAAATATTGGTTTCTAATTTCTTTTTCTTCTAATACCTTTGATTTGGTATTAGAGAAATGCTTGCCTCATAAAATAAGTTGAGGAGTGTTTCTTATATTTATAAAGAACATTATATGACTGACACTCTTAAATTTGTTTTGAGGTTTGTTTATGACACAAATTATGGTCAATAATGCTGAACGTTCCATGTGCACATGAAAAGAAATCGTATTCTGCTTTTGTTAGGTGGAGTGTTTTATAAATGTAAACCAAGTCTTGTTGTTCAGGTCTTCTATATCCTTGATGACTTTTTGTTTACTAGTTCTACCAGCTCTCGCAAAAGAAGTATTGAAGTCTTCAACTATAACTGTAGATTTATATACTTTTTTCAGTTACAGTAATTTGTGATTATGCTTCATGGACTTTGAAGCTCTGTTGTAAAGAGCATAAACATTTAGGATTGTGTCTTTTGGAGAATTTATCCCTTCACCAAATGTAATTTCCCTCTATATCCCTGTTAATATTTTTTTCTGAAGACTTTTTTTTGTCTGATATTAGTATAGCCATTATAGTTTTGTCTTGTAAATGTTTGCATTATATATCTTTCTCCATTATTTTACTTTTAATTTATCTATGTTTTTATAATTAAAGTAGTTCTCTTGTAAACAGCATACAGTTGGGTCTTGAATTTTTTTCCTCCAACATTATACACTCTGCCTTTAAACTGCTATGTTTAGACTTTTCACACTTAATGCTTACTGTGAATATTGATATGGTGAATTAAAATCTGTCATCTTGATAGCTGTTTTCTATTTGTTCTATGTCATATCTGTTTCTTTATTCCTCCTTTGCTGCCTTCTCTTGTTTTACTTGAATATTTTAAACTTCTATCTTACTAAGGAACTAGAAGAAGAACAGCAAAGAAACCCCAAGGCCAGAAGAAGAGAAATAATAAAGATCAGAGCAGAAATAAACAATACAGAATCCAAAAAAAGTAGAACAGATCAATAAAACTAGTGGAAGAATTGAATCAGTTATCAAAAATCTTCCAAGTAAGAGTCCTTGACCAGCTGGCTTCCCAGGAGAATTCTACCAGACATTTAAAGCAAGGTTAATACCTATCCTTCACAAGCTGTCCCAAAAAGTAGAAATGGAAAGAAAGCTTCCACTCATTCTATGAAGCCAGCATTACTTTGATTCCCAAACCAGACAGAGACCCCACAAAAAGGCTAATTACAGGCCAATATCCCTGTTGAACAGGGATGCAAAAATTCTCAACAAGATACTAGCAAATCGAATTCAACAGCATATAAAAAGAATTATTCATCATGATCAAGTGGGATTCATTCCTCGGCTGCAGGGCTGGTTCAATATTCACAAATCAATCAATGTGATCCATCACATTAATAAAAGAAAAGATAAGAACCATATGATCCTGTCAATAGATGCAGAAAAAGCATTTGACAAAATACACATATTTTCTTAATAAAAACCCTCAAAAATGTCAGGACAGAAGTAACATACCTAAACATCATAAAAGCCATATGTGAAAAGCCTACAGCTAATATCATCCTCAATGGGGAAAAACTGAGAGCTTCCCAAATGATATCAAGGAACATGACATGGATGTCCACTCTCACCACTGTTGTTTAACATAGTGTTGGAAGTCCTAGCATCAGCAATCAGACAACAAAATGAAATCAAAGACATCCAAATTGGCAAAGAAGAAGTCAAACTTTCACTTTTCATAGATAACATGATATTCTACATGGAAAACCCAACGGATTCCACCAAAAGTCTGCGGGAACTGATACATGAATTCAGCAAAGTTGCAGGATACAAAATTAATGTACAGAAATCAGTTGCATTTTTATACACCAATAATGAAGCAACAGAAAGAGAAATCAAGAAACTTATCCCATTTACAATTGCACCAAGAACCATAAAATACTTAAGAATAAACCTAATTCAAGATGTGAAAGATCTATATGCTGAAAACTATAGAAAACTTATGAAGGAAATTGAAGAAGATACAAAGAAATGGAAAAACATTCCATGCTCATGGATTGGAAGAATAAACATTGTTAAAATGCCAATACTACCCAAAGCAATCTACACATTCAATGCAATCCCAATCAAAATTGCACCAGCATTCTTCTCAAAACTAGAACAAACAATCCTAAAATTTGTATGGAACCACAAAAGACCCCAAATAGCCAAGGTAATATTGAAGAAGAAAACCAAAGTGGGTGGCATCACAATCCCAGATGTTAGCCTCTACTACAAAGCTGTAATCATCAAGACAGTATGGTATTGGCACAAAAACAGACACATAGACCAACGGAATAGAATAGAGAACCCAGAATTAGACCCACAAATGTATGGCCAACTAATCTTTGACAAAACAGGAAAGAATATCCAATGGAAAAAAGACAGTCTCTTTAGAAATGGTGCTGGGAGAACTAGACAGCAACATGCAGAAGAATGAAACTAGACCACTTTCTTACACCATACACAAAAATAAACTCAAAATGGATAAAAGACCTGAAATGTGAGGCAGGAAACCATCAAAACCCTAGAGGAGAAAGTAGGCAAAAACCTCTTTGACCTCAGCTGCAGCAAATTTTTACTCAACACATCTCCAAAGGCAAGGGAATTAAAAGCAAATATGAACTATTGGGACCTCATCAAGATAAAATCTCTGCACTGCAAAGGAAACAATCAACAAAACTAAAAGGCAACTGACAGAAAGGGAAAAGATATTTGCAAATGACATATTGGATAAAGGGTTAGTATCCAAAATATAGAAAAAACTTACCAAACCCAACACCTGAAAAACAAATAATCCAGTGAAGAAATGGGCAGAAGACATGAGTAGACACTTTTGCAAGAAGACATCCAGATGGCCAGCAGACCCATGAAAAGATGCTCAACATCATTCCTCATCAGGGAAATACAAATCAAAGCCACACTGAGATACCATCTTTTACAACAGTATGCTCCCAATTGATCCCTCCCATCCTTTGTGCTTTAGTTGGCATAACTTCCACTTTTAGGGGCGCCTGGGTGGCTCAGTTGGTTAAGTGTCCCACTTCGGCTCAAGTCATGATCTCACAGTCTGTGAGTTTGAGCCTTGCATCGGGCTCTGTGCTGACAGCTCAGAGCCTGGAGCCTGCTTCGGATTCTGTGTCTCCCTCTCTCTCTCTGCCCCTACCCAGCTCATGCTCTGTCTCTCCCTCTCTCAAAAATAAATAAAAAACATTAAATTTTTTTTTAAACTTCCACTTTTACATATGCTATGAATACATAATAGTTTCTATTTTTCCACCAGATAACAAGTTATCATTTAGACCAATAAACATAAGAAAAAATAAATAATTTAATTTTCCTTTTATTTATTTCATTTACAGCATTCTTTATTTCCTTGTGTAGTCAGTCCCAGATTAATCTGATATGATATTATTTCTGCATTAAAAACTTCCTTTAATCTTGTAGAGTGGGCCTTCTGACAATGAATTCTGTCAGTTTTTCCTTGTCTGATATAGTATTTTACCTTCATTTTTAAAATAATTCTTTTCTGGTCAAAGAATGCTAAGTTGAAAGTTTCTTTCTACACATTAAAATAATCACTCTATTATAGTTTCCTGACTTTCATGGTTTCCAACAGGCAGTCTGTTGTCATTTTTTTCTCTGCCTTTGATATCTCTTTTTCTCTGCCATCAAAACTTTCTCTTTGTCTTTTGTTTCCAGCTGTTTGAATACCATATGGTTAGCTTTTTCATTCCTGTTTGGAGTACTCTGATTTTCTTGGATATGTGATTTGTTGTCTATTATTAATTTTCAAAATTCTCAGTCATTTCTTTAAACACTTTTTCTGCACTATTCTTTCTCTTATCTCTCAGATTCTAATTAAAATGATGTCAAAACATTTGATATTGTCCCACAGCTTTGGGGTGTATTTCACTATTTTTTCTCTTTGTGTTTCAATTTAATCTATCTTCAAGTCCATTGATTCTTTTTATTGAGGTATAACTGATATATAACATTATATCAGTTTCAGGTGTACAACATAATTTGATATTTGCATATATTGTGAAATGATCACCACCATAAGTCTAGTTATCATCTGTTACCATAAATTGTTACAAAACTTTTTGTGTGATAAGAATTTTTGAGACCTACTCTCTTAGCAATTTTCAAATATGTAATACAGTATTATTAACTATAGTTACCATACTGTACATTACATTACTATTATTTACTTATTTTATAACTAGAAATATATACCTTCTGATCCCTTCACTCATTTTTTCCACCCCCATACCCATTTCTGGCAATCATCCACTGATTTTTTTCCTCAGAGCTGTCAATTCTGATGATCTCCTCAAAACAGCATTCATTTCTGTTATTTTATTTTTCATTACTAGTATCTTATTTTTTGGAATTATCTACACAATCTTGTTGTCTGTGAATAGAGAGTTACATTTCTTTCTTTTTGATCTCTTATATTTCTTTTTCTTGCTTAATTTCACTGGCTAGGACTTCCAGTACAATGTTGATTAGGAGTGGTATAAGTGAATATCCTTGATTTATTTTCAATCTTAGTGGGAATGAGCATTCAGTGATTCATTATTATGAGGTTGGCTATAGTCCTATGTGAATACTGTTTGAAATGTTATGTTTTGATATAAAATTTGCATTGGCTAGGGAAAACTCTGGACCATTAGTTTTCACATGTGATAGTCAACTACACACTGATAGCCATACGATATTAATCAACACAATATAACCAAATTGTCTTTAGTGCAAAGGGGGAAAGGAGTCACAAGATATTTAGAGTGAATGGTTTGAGATAAGTAGTCGATTACTTCTATGCTTCTAAGCATCCATTACCCTCTGCTTCTGATAATGGTTCTTTGAATTTCCTTTTGGGAATTTCCCTTCTCACATTCTTAGCTGTCCTGGTCACAGTAATTAATTTAGGAACTGGCATGTAATTCATTTTCATCCAGTGAGATGCAAAATATATTTTACTGTTTTACTGGATAAAGAAAAGTATTCTCTCTCTCTCTCTCTCTCTCTCTCTCCTAGGAATTGGTAGTATAATGTGAGATTTGGAGCAGCGACAGATATCTTGCCACCATATGGGAGCCAGCTTAAGGATGAAGTTCACACAGTAAAGAAGAAAAAATGAAGAGAAACAGAGAAATGGAGTGTGGCAGATACTACTTATTGGCTCACCTAACATTTATTCCCAGTTACATTTTTTTCCTTCTGGTTTGCCATTCTAAAGCTTGGAAAATCTGAATATTCACTTTACCATTCTACCTTGTTAATGGATATGGTCACATGACAGTTTTGTCAATGAAATATAAGTGAAATTTTGGTGATGACTTTCCAGAAAATTTTTGTTTTGTTTTGTTTTTTGTTCTGTTTTTATAAAGGGAACACATATCAGTGGCATTGCTCATCTATCTCTTTTCCATGTAGTGACAAGCATGAGGGAGATGGAAAAAATGTAAAAATGGTGATATTGTCAGGCTGTAAACCAAACTTGTTGCAACCTATTACAGACTTCTTCATATATGAGAAAAATACATTATTCTTTGAAAAAAACTCTGTAGGACATTCTTTACCAATACATAAGCCATACATTTCCTTATCTGCAAAAGGATTATAATAATAGTACCTATTTCACATGGTTATTGTGAAAATTAAATGAGATGTTACACACAAAGCACTTAGAAAAGTGCCTGATGTACGTTGTAAATGTACACATTAAATATTTATCAGCTTGTACTACTCTGATTCTTAAGAGCTGTCCAAAGGCCCTTAATTACAGATTTAATCTTGACATTTTAGAAATAATAACTAGGGATGCCTGGGTGGCTAAGTCGGTTGAGCTGCTGACTTCAGCTCAGGTCATGATCTCACAAGTTTGTGAGTTCGAGCCCCGGGTTGGGCTGGCTCTGTGTGGACATCTCACAGTCTAAAGCCTGCTTCCAATTCTGTGTCTCCCTCTCTCTGCCCCTCTCCTGCTTGCACTCTCTTTTTTTCTCTCTCTCTCTCCCTCTCTCAAAAATAAATAAACATAAAAAATACTTTTTTAATTAAAAAAAAAGAAAAAGAAAAAGAATAACTACAGAGGTGCCTGGGTGGCTAAGTTGGTTAAGCATCCAACTTTGGCACCGGTCATGATCTCATAGCTTGTGAGTTCAAGCCCCACATTGGGCTCTCTGCTCTCAGTGCAGAGACTGGAGCCTGCTTCAGATTATGTGTGTGTGTGTGTGTCTCTCTCTCTCTCTCTGCCCCTCCCTGGCTCACACTTGGTCTCTCTCTGTCTCTCTCAAAATAAATAAAAACATTAAAAATTTTTTTTTAAAAAAAGGAAAGTTAGCAGGGGTTTAACTAAGAACTTTAAAAATCAACAGGGCTTAGCTCTGGGAGAGCTGCTGAGCTATGGGAAAGGGAGTCCCCACCCTTAAAGAGCCAGCATGCTAAATAACTTGACCCAAAACATACCACAAAAGCAGCAAAACCTGAGGTATACATGAAGGAGATTTATTGATTAATTTCAGGACAATTGCCAGAGAAGCAGAGATCTGCAGAAGAGTTCTCCAGGAACAGAATTTCCAGTTTTTTTTAGTATAAAGGTCACAATAATCAATCCAGAATTGTCCAATATTCATGTCTTTGGGAAGAGTCATATCTTTTAACTAAACCAGGAATTCAATTGGATTGTTCATACTGCATTTGGACATTAGGAGGTAAAACACAAAATAAAGGTTATGGTTTTGTTATTGGTGGCTATGCTTACTTAGCATCTTGAACCTTATTTCATGACCAAGTTACTCTTAAAGTCAATAAAAGTGGGCTTTGGGGGGATCCTGAAATTATTCTTTGCCTGATTACATGAGGCTTTGATTTGGTTGAGTCATATTAATTACAAGAACAGAAAAGATTGAAAGAATAGAATTACAAGACTGATTTCAAAGCATGATTTCTGAGGAAATACTTGTTCATATTTAGCCAGTTGTTCACCAGATTCTAGGAGTTAGTATGAATGTGTTCTGATAATCTTTGACCTAGATGAATATACTGGTTAATGTTTAGACTCAGTTATCAATCTCTTGCAGCATATAAATAGAAATTTCAAAATATCAAATTTACCTTTAAATAATCATGAAGGTTCTGCCTGAGGTATGGCAGCACAACCCCCCCTTATAGGTCAGTTTTTCCCACAAACAGCAACTATTAAATTTAGACAAAATTAAAAAAAAACAACCTCTTGAGAGTTCTGGAATATGAATAAAATCAGGCATATAAAGTAAGGTAGGCAAAACTTAGAAAAACAACTGGCAAGAAGGTTTGTTTTCTGTTTTAGTGTCTGAGGAAACAAAACAAACATTGTTCAAATAACTATAACAGAACCCTCTGTAGAACAGAGCCTCTACAACATAATGTCCACAATATCCAGGGTACAATCTTAAAATTAATATACATGGAAAACACAGCATACAATGTGACCAATTTCCAATGGAAAATACAATTAGCAGAGGCCAACCATGAGATGACCCAGATGTCATAATTATCATACATGGACTTTTTAAAAAAATATTTATTTTTGAGAGAGAGAGGGAGAGAGACACAGCATGATTGGGGGAGGGGCAGAGAGCAAGGGAGACACAGAATCAGAAGCAGGTTCCAGGCCCTGAGCTGTTAGCACAGAACCCGATGTGGGTTCAAACCTGAGAACTGGGAGATTATGACCTGAGCCGTTGTCAGATGCTTAACCAACTGAGCCACACAGGGGCCCCCATACATGGACTTTAAAGCAACTGTTATAACTATATTCAATAAAATAAAAGAAAATATAGTAGAAATTAATGAAAATTCAGGAAACCTCAGCAGAGAAATAGAGAATATAAAGAACCAAAAGGAAATTTTAGAAATTAAAAATACAATTGCTGAAATGAAAACCTTATTAGATGGCCTAAGAGAAAAATGGAGGTGACAGAGGAAAGAGAAAGTAAGCTTAAGTATAAATTTATAAAAATTATCCAAAGTGGAAAAGAGAAAAGCTTGAAAAGATGAACAGATCCTCCAAATTTGTGTGACAGTATCAAGATGTTTGGATTATGTAAAAATGAAATCCAAGAAGAAATGGAGAGAGAAAATGGGGCAGAAAATACGTAAAAAAAATAATGGCTGAAAGCTTCTTAAATTCAATGAAAGACAGATTTTAAAATCCATAGAATTCCAAACAATACATTCAAAGAAAATCAGTCCTGGGTACATAATAACAAAATTACTGAAAAAGGAAGAAAGAAAGGAAGAAAGAAAGAAAGAAAGAAAGAAAGAAAGAAAGAAAGAAAGAAAAAAGAAAGAAAGATGAAAGGAAGAAAGACACTCAAAATCATATAGAGAAAAATGACACATTAATTACATAGAGATAAATAATGATTTGGGTGACTGCAGATTCATCATCATCAACTATAGAGAACTATATGCTGAAAACTATAGAGAACTTATGAAAGAAATTGAAGAGGACACAAAGAAATGGGAAAACATTCTATGCTCATGGATTGGATGAATCCAATATTGTTAAAATGTCTAGACTACCCAAAGCAATCTACACACTCAATGCAGTCCCAGTGAAAATTGCACCGGCATTCTTCTCAAAGCTAGAACAAACAATCCTAAAATTTATATGGAACAACAAAAGACCACAAATAGCCAAAGTAATGTTGAAAAGAAAACCAAAGCTTGAGGCACCACAATTCCAGACTTCAAGCTATATTACAAAGCTGTAATCACCAAGACAGTATGTTACTGGCACAAACACAGACACACATAGATCAATGGAACAGAACGAAGAATCCAGAAATGGACCCACAAATGTATTGCCAACTAATCTTCGACAAACCAGGAAAGAGTATCCAATAGAAAAAAGCCCGTCTCTTCAGTCAATGGTGCCAGGAAAACTGGACAGTGACATGCAGAAGAATGACACTAGACCACTTTCTTGCACCATACCCAAAAATAAATTCAAAATGGATGAAAGACCTCAATGTGAGACAGGAAACCATCAAAATCCTACAGAAGAACACAGGCAGCAACCTCTTTGACCTTGGCCACAGCAACTTCTTACTAGACACATTTTCGGAAGCAAGGGAAATAAAAAGCAAAAATGAACTATTGGGTCTCATCAAGATAAAAGGCTTCTGCACAGAGAAGGCAACAATCAACAAAACTAAAAGGCAACTAGTGGAATGGGAAAAAATATTTGCAAATGACATATCAGATAAAGGGTTAGTATCTAAAATGTTTAAAGAACTCACCAAACTCAACACCCTCAAAGAACAAATAATACAGTGAAGAAATGGGCAGAAGACATGAATAGACACTTTTCCAAGAAGACATTCAGATGGCTAACAGACACATGAAAAGATGCTTAACTTCACTCATTATCAGGGAAATGCAAATCAAAACTACAATGAGATGCCACCTCACACCAGTTAGAATGGCAAAAATTAACAACTCAGGAAACAACAAATGTTGGCAAAGATGTGAAAAAAGGGGAACTCTTTTGCACTGCTGGTGGGAATACAAACTGCTGCAGCCACTCTGGAAAACAGTATGGAGGTTCCTCAAAAAATTAAAAGTAGAACTACCCTACAACCCAGCAATTGCGCCACTAGGAATTTATCCAAAGGATACAAAAATGCTGATTCAAAGGGGCACATGCACCCCAATGTTTATAGCAGCACTATCAGCAATAGCCAAAGTATAGAAACAGCCCAAATGTCCATCAACTGATAAACGGATAAAGAAGATGTGGTGTGTGTGTGTGTGTGTGTGTATACATATAGATATGTATATATATATAGATATATATATAAAATAGAATACTACTCAGTTATTAAAAAGAATGAAATCTTGCCATTTGCAACAACGTATGAAATCTTGCCATTTGCAACAACATGGATGGAACTAGAGTGTATTATACTAAGCGAAATAAGTCAGAGAAAGACAAATATCATATGATTTCACTCATATGCGGAATTTAAGAAACAACAATGAACTACAACCAATGAAGGGGAAGGGAAGGAAAAATAAGATAAAAAACAAAGAGGGAGACAAATCATTAGAGACTCTTAAATACAGAGAACAAACTAAGGGTTTCTAGAGGGGAGGTGGATGTGGAAATGGGCTAAATGGGTAAGGGGCACTAAGGAGAGCACTTGGGATGAGCACTGGATGAGCACTACAAGAAATGCTAAAAGAAGTTCTTAAGACTGAAGGGAAACATGTATCTACAAGAATAAAAACAAAAGCATCAGAAGTAGCAAATAGGTGGGTAAATACAAATGATGACATCCCCTCATAATTTCTTTAAAATACATATGCCTATTTAAAACAAAAATTATAACATTTTCTTAAAAGGTCTTTAACGTATGTAGTCTTAATTCATATGAGAATCATAACATAAAGGACAGTTAGGAGATGTAAAGATACCTATATGTGTCCAAAGTGTCTACATTTTCCAAGAAATAATACAATATTAACTGTAAGTGGACTATGAAAAATTGATAATTTATATTTTAATCCCTACAGAAGTCGCTAAAATAAAACACACACAGACACACAGACACATTATCTAAAAAGACCATAAATAAAATTTAATACTTAAAATATTGCAAAAATCTAAAAGAAAATAGAAAATAGAGAAACAATAAAATAGAGGAGGCAAAGTAAAAATATTAAAATGGTAAACAAATTTGATCATATTAATAATTAATTGTCTATACACTCCAATTAAGATTCATAGATTATCAGTATTATAAGAAATATAATTATATCCTATCTCAAAATAACACATTTTAAATATAAAGATGCAGATAAGTTGAAAGCAATTGGATGGAGAAAGATGTATCATGCAAACAAACAGTAAGCATAAAAAGGCTGGTGTGGCTATGTTGATATGAGATAAAATAAACTTCAAGGCAAAGAGTAATGCTAGGGACACAGAGGGAGATTTAATAATGATAAAGGGAACCATTTATAGAAGATCATAATAATAATGATGTATGTATATTTGTCTCAAAATGCACAAAACAGAAATTGACGGCAATAAATGGACAATCTCACAATTATTGTAGAAGATTTTATTTAACACCTATGCCTCAGCAATTGATACAACTAAAAGCAGAAATCAATACAAATATATATAGCATAAACAACACTATCAACTACCTTGACTTAATATTTATAAAACACTATACTAAATTGCATAATATATACATCATTCTTTTAAAGTTCACATGGTATACTCACAAAGGTAGACTGTATTTTAGGCTATAAAATATGTTTCCATATATATATATTGTGATTGAAATTATACAGAGGATGTCTGACTGTAGTGGAATTAAATTAGAAATAAATAACAATAAACTGAAGAAAATCTTAATATTTGAAAAATTTTAAACATGCTTTAAATATAAATCATGAGTCAAAGAATAAATCAGGGAGATTAGAAAATATTTCCAGCTGAATGATAATGAAAATGCAACATATGAAAAATTGTGAGATTAAAATAAATAGTGTTTAGAAGGAAAATTAAAGGTTTAAATTTGGGGGGAAAAGGTAAAAGGTCTAAAATTAATGATTGAGAAGCTAAAAAAAGAAAAATGCTAAATGAAATAAATCAGCCAGTGAAAGACAAATACCATATGATGTCATTCATATGTGGAATTTAAGAAACCAAACAAAGGGGGAAAAGAGAGAGAGAGAAACAAACCAAGAAACAGACTCTTAACTATAAAGAAGAAACTGATGGTTACCAGAGGGATGGATAATATATGTGATGAGGATTAAGGAGTGCATTTGTTGTCATGAGCACTGGGTGTTGTATGGAACTGTTGAATTACTAAATTGCACACCTGAAATTAATATTACACTGTATGTTAACTAACTGGAATTTAAAGAAAAACTTAAAAAAAAACAGGGATGCCTGGATGGTTCAGTTGGTTAGGCATCCAACTCTTGATTTCAGCTCAGGTCATGATCTCACAGATCATTGGATTGAGCCCCACGTTGGGCTCTACACTGACAAGCTGGAGCATGCTTGGGATTCTCTCTCTCCCTCACTCTCTGCCCCTCCCTTACTTGTGCATGCTTCCTCTTTCAAAATAAACATTTAAAAATAAAAAATTAAAAAAAGAACAATGTAAACCTGAAGTAGAAGAAAGGAAAAAATAAAGAGAAAACAATGAAATAGAAAATAAACAATAAATAAACAAAAATTGTAAACTTCCATCCAGACAGATCCAGAAAACAAACAAGTCAGCCATATTAGAAATGGAAGGGGATAGCACTACATATCATAGAGACCAAAAAAGTTAAATAAATATTGTAAATAATTTTATTCAAGAATATTTGAAAATTTAGATGAAATGGACAAATTCCTGAAAAAATACAACCTACAAAAGTGGACAGAAGCTGAAACAGAAAATATGAATGATCTTATACATATTAAATTCAATTTGTCACTAAAAATCTAAGAACATCTAATCCATTTTGAACCTATTTTTATGTATGGTGTAACAAAATGGTTGTTTCTTCTTTTGTAGCTGTCCAGTTCTGAGAACCATTTATTGAAGAGACTCTTTCTCCCATTGTATATTCTTGCCTCCTTTCTTGTAGATTAATTCACTGTATAAGGGTTGGTTTATTTCTGGGCTCTCTATTGTGTTCCATTGATCTATGTGTCTATTTTTGTGCCATTACCATAATGTCTTGATTACTACAGCTTTGTAGTATATCTGAAATCTGGAATTGTGATACCTCCACCTTTGTTTTTGTTTCCTAAGATTATTTGACTATTCAGGGTCTTCTGTGGTTCCACAAAAAACTTAGTATTTGTTTTAGTTCTGTGAAAAATGTTGTTGGTATTTTAATGGAGATTGCATTGAATCTGTAGATTGATTTGGGTAGGATGGACATTTTAACAGTATTAATTCCTCCAACCTATGAGCAAGCATATTTTTCCATTTGTTTTGTCATCTTCAATTTCTTTCACCAATGTTTTAGTTTTCTTAGTACAGGTTTATGTCTCCTTAATTAAGATTATTCCTACATATTTTATTATTTTTAGTGCAATTGCAAAAGGGATTGTTTTCTTACTTTCTACTTCTAATAGTTTTTGGTGGAGTCATTAGGGTTTTTACATATAGTATGTCATATGCTAATTGGGACAGTTTAATCTGATATAGATGTTTCTTATTTCTTTTTCTTACCTGATTGCTGTGGCTAGGCCTTCCACTACTATGTTCAATAAAATTCCCAAAAGTGGACATCCTCATCTTACTCCTAATCTTAGAGGAAAATCTCTCCATTTCCCCCCATTGAGTATAATATTAACTGTTTGTTTTTCATATATGGCCTTTATTATGTTGAGGTATATTCCTTCTAAACCTACCTCGTTGAGAGTTTTTATCACGAATGAATATTGAATTCCATCAAATGCTTTCTCTGCATCTATTGTAATGATCATATGACTTATATCTTTAATTTTATTTTTTTAATGTTTATTTATTTTTGAGAGAGAGAGCATGAGTGGGGAATGGCAGAGAGAGAGAGAGGAAGACAGAGAATCCCAGGCAAGCTTCACGTTGTCAGCACATAGCCTGATGAAGGGCTTGAACTCACAAGCTGTGAAATCATGACCTGAGCCAAAATCAAGAGTGAATGCCTAACCAACTGAGCCACGCATGTGCCCCATATCCCTCATTTTCTTGATGTAGTGCATCACATTGATTAATTTGCAAATATGAAACCATACTTGCATTCCTGAAATAAATCCCACTTGAAGATGGCAAATGATCTTTTTAATGTATTGCTGGATGCAGTTTGCTAACATTTTGTGGAGGATTTTTGCATCTGTGTTCATCAGGGATATTAACATGTAGTTTTCTTTTTTTGTGGTGTCTTTTCCTGGTTTTTGGTATCAGGGTTATTCTGGCCTTATAGAATGTATTTGGATGCTTTTCTTCCTCTTTTATTTTTTGGAATAGTTTGAGGAAAACAAGGTATTAACTCTTCTACAGATGTTTCACAGAATTTACCTATGAACCTATCTGGTCTTGGGCTTTTATTTTTTAGTAGTTATTTGATTATCAATTCAGTTGTGTTACTTATTAACTGGTCTGTCCAGATTTTCTATTTCTTCCTGATTCAGTTTTGGAAGATTGTATGTTTCTATAAATTTATCCATTTGTTATAGGTTGTGCAATTTCTTGGCATATGAGTTTTTGTAGTAGTCTCATAACTTTTGTATTTCTGTGGTGTCAGTTGTTACTTCTGTTTTGTTTCTGAATGTGTTTATGAGGGTCTTTCTCTTTTTCCTGATGAATCTGACTATGGGCTTATCAATGTTATTTATCTTCTCAAAGAACCACCTATCGGTTTCATAATTTTTTGCTTTTTCTTTTTTAATCTCTATTTCATTTTATTTTTGCTCTGATCTCTATTACTTCCTTCCTTCTACTCATCTTGGGCTTTATTTTTTCTCTTTTTCTAGTTCCTTAAGGTGTGAGATTGGATTGTTTATTTGAGATTTTTCTTATTTACTTAGGTGGGTCTGTATCACTATGTAATTTCTGCTTAGAACTGTTTTTATTGTGTTCCAAAGGTTTTGGACTGTTGTGCTTTCAACTTAATTTGTGTGCATTTAATACATTTAAATCCGTTTTTTTTTTATTTCTTATTTGATTTCTTCATTGTCCCATTGACTATTTAATAGCATGTTGTACAACTTCTTGTGTTTGTGGTTTTTTTCCTTTTTCTTTCTTGTGACTAATTTCTAGTTTCATATCATTGTAGTCTGAAAAGGTGCATGATTTCTGTTTTTTGTTATATTTTCTTGTTGGATTGATCACTTTATCATTATGTAATGCCCTTTTTTTGTCTCTTATTATAGTCTTTGTTTTAAAGTCTTTGTTTTAAAATATAGTCTTTGTATTAAAGTCTTTGTTTTAAAGTCTTTTGTCTGATATGAGTATTGCTATCTTGGCCCTTTTTTCCCACTTCCATATTCATAGTAAATGTTTTCCCATCCCTTTACTTTCAGACTGTATGTGTCTTTAAGTCTGAGGTGTCTCTGGTAGGTGGCATAGAGAGGGGTCTTGTCTTTTTAATACATTCTGCCACTCTATGTCTTTTGATTGGAGTACTTAGACCATTTATGCTTAAAGTTATTATTCACAGATATATACTTATTTCTACTTTTGTTAATTGTTTTCTGGTTGTTTCCGTAGTTCTTCTCTGTTCCTTTCTTCTCTCGCTCTCTTTCTGTTTGACGAGTTTCTGTACTGTTATGTTTGGCTTCCTATTTTTGTGCATCTCTTATAGCTTTTGAGTTTGTGGTTACATTGAGGTTCATATATAATATCCTTATACAGCAGACTATATTAAGTTGATGTTCAAACACATTCTAAAAAACACTATTTTTTTTTACCTCTCTCCACATTTTGTGTATATGCTGTCATATTTTACTTCTTTCTATTCATAATTTTCTTATGTCTAATTATGGTCTTTTCTTCTTCACTTGAGGAAGTCCCTTTCACATTTCTTGTAGGGCTGGTTTAATGGTAATACACTCATTTAACTTTTGTTTGTCTGGGAAATTCTTTATCTCTCCTCAATTCTGAATGATAACCTTGCCAGATAGAGTATTCTTGGTTGCAGGGTTTTTTTTTTCCTTCCAGCATTATGAATGTATCATTCCAGTCCCTTCTGGGCTGCAAAGTGTCTTCTGAAAAATCAGCTGATAGCCTTATAGAGTTTCCCTTGTAGGTAAGTTTTTGCTTCTCTCTTGCTGCTTTTAAAATTCTCTATCTTTAATCTTTGACATTTTAATTATTGTGTGTCATGGTATGGACCTCCTTCAATTCATCTTGTTTGGAATTCTCTGTGCTTCTTGAAACTGGATGTTTATTTCCTTCCCTAGGTTAGTGAAGTTTTCAGGTCTTAATTTTTCAAGTAAGTTTTCTGTACCGTTCTCCTCCTCTTCTGGGATCCCTATAACGTGAACATTTGTTTGCTTGATATTGTCCAAGAGATCCCTTAACCTACTCTCATGTTTTCAAATTATTCTTTTCACTTTTTGCTATTCAGTTTGGGTGCTTATCATTACCCTGCCTTCCAGATTGCTGGTATGTTCTTCTGCATCCACTAATCTATTGCTGATTCCTGCTAGTGTATTTTTTTTTCATTACAGCTATTGTATTCTTCAACTCTGGTCCTTGTTTATATTTTATAACTCTTTACTGAAGGTTTCACTAAGTTCTTCCACTCATCTTCAGCCCAGTGGGCACCTTTACAATCAGTACTTTAAATGTTTTATCAGACATGTTGCTTATCTCCATTTCATTTAGTTATTTTACTGACATTTTTGTCTTGTTCCTCTTAGAGCATGTTGCCCTGTCTCCCCATTTAGCTTAACTTTCTATGTTTGTTTCTATGGATTATGTGGACCAGCTACTTCTAAAATTGAAGGAATGATCTTGTGTCTGGTTGTTCCCTGTGTAGACTGTGTGTGCTTGGTGATTTTTGCTGGCTGGCTGGAGCTGTGGCTGGCATGGGTTGGGGGACGCAGGGTTCTCCACACAGTGGGCACCCTGGCAGGAAAGCTAAAGCTGAAGTAGCTGCAGGCCAGTACAGTCCCTGGGCTCTCCACACAGCAGGTGCCCTGGCAGGACAGCTATTGCTTAAATGGGTGAAGTTCAGGGTATTCCACATTGCCCATGGCGGGGCGGGGGGGGGGCGGGGTATGCCCTGCAAGGTGGCTGGAGCTGAGACCGTGTGTGGGCTGGGAGGCCCATGGGCTCTCCACACAGAAGGTGCCCTGACAGGATTAGCTGAAGCTGAAGTGGCTGGAAGATGGGAGGGTCCTGGGGAATCTATGCACAGAGGCCATCTTGGCAGGACAGCTGAAGCTGAAGTGGATATAAATCAGGATGTTCCAGGACTCTCTGCACAGTCATTGCCCTGGAGGGGCAGCTGGAGCCAAGACAAGGTATATGTCAGGGGGTCTTGGAGTGCTCCATGCAGTGGGCATCCTGGCAGGATGGGTAAAACTGAAGTGGATGTGGGCCAGTGTGATGTCTGGGTTCTCCCTACAAAGTATGCCCTGGCAGAACAGGTGAAGCTGAAGTGGGTACAGCTGACATGTCCTGGGGTGCTCGATGCAGGGGTGCCTTGGCTTGGTGAATGGAGCTGAGGCTGGCATGGGCAGAGGTGCGCCAGGGTGCTTCATGCAGGGGTGCCCTGGTGAGGCAGCTGGATCCAAAGCAGACATCAGCCAGGAGGTTCCAGAGCACTCTGCATCAAAGGTTCCCGAGCAAGCTGTCTGAGGCCAAAGTGGTGAGGTCCTGGAGTGTTCTGGGGTGCCTTGCACCTGTGTCACCTTGGCACAAAAGCTGGAGCTGTACTGAGCACTAACCAGGGGTGTCCCAGTGTGCAGCATGCGCTACTCTGTGGCCACCTTGGTGGGATGGCTTGGGCTGGTGTGGTGTGGTGTGGGCTAGAGGCCTGGGGCTCACTGAGGCGGCAGGTCAGTTTTCATGCCAAGACTGTGTACTGGTCTGTGCTTTCAAGGTGGAGCGGGGGACACAGACCACGTCTGTCAGTCCCTCCCACCCGCAGAGTATGCCAGCAGCTCCCTCACCATTTGGTGGAGTTCTAGGGCTGGCTCTTTTATGTGCTAGTTTCCCTTTTACACTGAGTTTTCCCTGTACCCCAGCTATCCAGGGCTGGTGTGCGTTAGGGAACCTGGGTCTCAAGAAGTGGCAAACTAGTTATGGCATCCAGACCTTGCTGGGTCAGTGCTTTCAAGGGGAAGCAGGAGCATAAACCATGTTGCTCACCAGTCCCTCCTCTGACCCAGAGATTTCCAGCAGCTATGTGGTGTTTGGTGGAGTTCTAAGAGTAGCTCTTTTATGAGCTAGTTTCTCTTTTAAACCATGCCTTTTTTCTGTGCCCAAGGACAGATGACTGCTCCCGGTCCCTCGGTACTATCTCTCCCCACTGCGGTTCACAGCGTCAGGGGTGGGGGTTCCCTTCACTGCTGTGTCTCCATCTCTCTTGCCATTGTCTTTTGCTGTTCTATCTTCTGTTGTACAGAAGCTGTTCAGTTAGCCCTCAGTTCGTCCTCGGGAGGATTTGCTCTGTAAATAGGTGTAATTTGGTGTGTTCAATGGAGGAGGTGAGTTCAGGGTCTTCCCACATTGCTATCTTGGACTGAAAGCATGGAGCTGTTTTAATTTCCTTTTTGGGTAGTTCATTGTTAGTGTACAGACATGCAGCTTATTTTTGCATGTTTATTTTGTATCCTGCCACTTTACCAAATGTATTAGTTCTAATGGTTTTTTGTGGAGTCTTTAGGGTATTCTACATATAAGATTATGTCATCCCCAAACAGATAATTTTATTTTTTTTATTTTCTGATTTGAGTGCCTTTTCTTTCTTTCTTTCTTTCTTTCTTTCTTTCTTTCTTTCTTTCATTTTTTTTGGCTAAATTTCCAGTACTATGTTGAATAGATGTGGCAAGAACTGAAGAAGGGAACTCAAAGAGATATCTGTACTCCCATAGTCACTGCAGCATTATTCACAATAGCCAAGGTATGGAAATAATCCAAATATTCCTTGACAGATCAATGAATAAAGACAATGTGATTTATATATAGAATACATGTTACATATTCTATATATAATGGAATGTTATTCAGCCTTTAAAAAGAAGGGAACCTTGCTCTTTGCAACAATGTGATGAACTTGGAGGACATTATCCTAAGGAAATTAGCCAGTCACTGAAGGACAATTACTGCATAATTCTACATATGTGAGATTTTTAAAATAGTTAAACTCAAGGAAGCAGAGAATAGAATGTTGGTTGCCAGGGCTGGGGGGAGGGAATGATAGGTTTTATTCAATGGGTATAAATTTTTGGTTATACAAGATGAGTAAGTCTGGAGTTCTCCTGTACAGCAGTGTCAACATTTTTGAAGGGGATAGATCTCATATTGTCTTCTTAGCACACGCACACACACAAACATACTTAGCACAAACACACAAACACAGATGCACAAGAAATTTTTGGAGATAATGGATAGAAGTCTATTACTTTTATTGTGGTGATGGTTTCATGGGTGTGAGATGTCCAAGCTCATCAAATTGAATACATTAAATAAGTGTAACTTTTTGTATATCAATTTTATTTTGTAAGAAGAAGGAGAAAATGGATCAGAGAGCTAAATGTAGACTATAGAATTGTAAAACTTCCAGAAAGAAGTATAAGAGAAAATATTTTCAACTTTTTAGGAAGACAATACTCCTTAGATAAGACACAAAAAATCATACATCATAAAATAAAAACGTTACAAACATAACTTTATCAAAAGGAAAATGCTTGCTCCTTGAAAGATACTGGTAAGAAATGAAGACAAGCTACAGACTGGTATAAAACATTCACTGCGTATATATTGATAAAGATGTATCCAGAATTGATACAAGTGCATCCATAATATAAAAGACCTCTTTCAAAATAAGAAGAAAACAACATAATTTTAAAATAATCAAAAGATTTAAACAGAGTCTTCACAAAACAGTGGCTAATATTCACATGAAAAGATGTTCATCATCACTAGTTTGTTAGGGGAATGCAAATTAAAGCCACAACAATGTACCACTATGCACCCAGTAGGATGCATATAATAATTTTTTAAAAACTGTAAGAAGTATTAGTGAGATTGTGGAGGAATTTGATCTCACACATTGCCTAAAGGAATGTAAAATCTTACAGAAACTTTGATGAACAGTTTGGCAGTTAGAACTACAACTATAAGATCCAGCGATTCCACTTTTATTTTTTTCTATTTTAATTTCTTTTTTTTTTAATATGAAATTTATTGTCAAATTGGTTTCCATACAACACCCGGTGCTCATCCCAACAGGTGCCCTCCTCAATATACTTTTAAGTGTTTACCGAAGAGAAATGAAAACATATTTCCTCATGAAGACTTGAATGTGAATGTTCAGTGATTTAGTTTTAATAGCCAAAAAAAGAGAACACCACAAATATTCATCAACTGGTTGTTAAATAAAATGTGGTGTATAAATTCAATAGACTACTACTCTGAACAAACAGGAACAAATGACTGATACTCAAAGTAACATGGATATATCTCAAAATCATTGTTGTAAGTAAAATAAGTGATACATAGAAAATTATGTATTGTATAATTGAATTTACATAAAAGCCTATTAAATACCAACTAATCTATAGTTAGATAAAACGGTTCCATAAGTGCAAGGTATGGGGTACAGGGAGGGATGGATAACAAATGTCCATGAAGAAAATTTTGGGAGTTATTAAAATGTTAAGCATCCTAATATGGTGATAATTCTGTAGATGTATACATCCCCCAAACTTCTTTAAATTGAATACTTTAAATATGTGCTGTATAAAATATCTTTCAATAAAGTTAATTTTAAAGAGATCAGGAATAAGTTTGTAGAAAACTAGATTGGTTAACTGAGAAATATGAGTCCTAATTAAGCCTTTTGTTATTTTTAAGGTAAATTACTTGGAGAAAAAGCAGAGACTCAATCCTCCACCTGCAAAATGTTCCCATTCATCCTCTTATTTTCTAGTTCACATACATAGCCTAGTGTGATGTAAAAGTTTGAGATTAATTAAAAGACTGATCTGTTGGAGATCGTGTCATTAAGGTATATAATGATCTTACATAATGATCTCCCTGTACTTGTTCTTGTAGTCTATAAAACTCCAGGTGTCTTTCCTCTATATGCTGAAGATTTGGGGACCTGAATCACAATTATTATCTGCATGCCAATTTGTACCTCCAGTATATTTCTTTGACCTCATCTAAACTTCCACTTCTCCTCATTCACCAAATACTTGGGCACTGGGCTTGTGGTCTTCCTCCCTACCTCATTCATTCATCAAACAAACATCTATTGAATGTCATATCAGTTAGAATAGATTGTATTGGAGTAACAAATATCCCCCAAATGACACTGATTTAACTCGACAAAAGTTAGTTTTTTGCTCATACTATATATCCAAAAGTGGTCAATAGAGTTGTTATCTTTATACAGTCACTTAGAGACTCAGGGTAATGAAAGCTGTACCATCATCTAGCTATACCATCTGGAACATATGATCTTCTTAGTTACCATGTGAGAGAAGACATAACTGGCTGATTTTACATAAATAATCAAAATTTTGGCCCACTGGCAAGAACTAGTCACATGTACTCACTTAACTGCAAGGGAGCAGGGAAGTGTAATCTTCTCCTGAACCGAGAAGGAAAGGAAAACTGGAGATTGGCAAGTACTAGAAATTCCCACTACAAATGAATACTATATTCCAGGTGTTAGGGATATAGCAGAAAAAAAAAAGACAAGGTTTCTGCTCTCTGAGACCCTGCCTTATAATTTGGGAGCTATCCAACAAATAAGTAAACATGGTCTAAAATATTATCTTTCATTGACTTTTTGTTACCACACTCTCCTGGTTTTCTACTTCTCTGAATATTCTTTGCAATCTCTTTTGCAAAATTACTTTTTTCTGCCTATCCTTTAACTGTAATGTTCCTCAAAGACCTAGGCCTTCTCTTCTTTAAAAAGAAATTAATACCTAAGTAAAACATGAACACATTCTCATTTTGACAATCACAAATATTGCAGATAAAGTTAATGTCCTTACTTTTTGTGTTTTAATTTAAATTCTAGTTAGAATTTACATTACAGTGCAATATTAGTTTCAGGTGTACATATAGTGATCCAATACTTCAATACAGCACACTGTGCTCATCACAAGTGCACTCTTTTTAAAATTTTTTTTTATGTTTTATTTTATATTTGGGAGAAAAGAGAGACAGCACGAGCAGGGGAGGGGCAGAGAGATGGAAACAGAATCTGAAGCAGGCTCCAGGCTCCGAGCTGTCAGCACAGACCCTGATGCAGGGCTCAAACTCACAAGCAGTGAGACCATGTCCTGAGCTAAAGTTGGACGCTTAACTGACTAAGCCACCCAGGTGCCCCACAAGTGCACTCTTAAATACCCATCTCCTACTTAACCCATGCCTTCATCCACTTCCCCTCTGGTAACCATCAGTTTGTTTTCTGATGGTTTAAAGTCAGCTTCTAGGTTTGCCTCTCTCTCTCTCTCTTGTTTTTTTTTTTTTTTACCTTTGATCATTTGTTTCTTATATTCCACATATGAGTGCAACCATATAGTATTTATCTTTCTGCAACTGAGTGTAATACTTTCTAACTCTATCATTGTCATTGCAAGTGACAAGATTCCATTCTTTTTTATTCTGGAGTAAAATTCCATTGCACATATATACTAAATCTTCTTTTCTTTTCTTTTTTTTTTCTTGTATCTAGGGTTAGGGTTAAGGTTAGGGAGGGCCAGGGCTAACCCTCCTACTTATACTTTCCTCCATGCCTTTTATCTTCTTATTCTCTAGTTCAGTGGTTCTCAAACATGAGTATACATCAGAATCACCAGAAGAACTTGTTAAAACACTGGTTTCTGAACTCCATGCCAATGGTTTCTGATTCAAAAGGTCTTGGATGAGACCCAAGAACTTGCATTTATAGCATGTTCTTAGGTTATGCTGCTGCTACTCCAGAAACCAGACTTTTAGACCTCCAGGTGTATTATATACCTGCTAATTCTTTCTCTCATCATATATTGCCTCTTTATCTGGTAGTCTCACCCTGATGTTACTTTGAGAAGATCATTCCTGTTGATCAGTGATGTGCTATATTTATGTGTTTTGAGTAAAGCTAACTTTATCTCTGGTCTCCAGAGTATACATGTAACATGGGCATGGCTAATCACTCTCCCAGGCCACAATATGTGATTAGATTATTGGCATGTGACCCAATTAAACCATTCTGCTTCTCTCAGCGATAATACTAGGAGTATTGGTCAAGAAATAGAGAAAGACACATTCTCTATTCTGCTGGACTTAAAGTCATAACATTGTAAATGAGAAGTTACTGGTAACCATCTTGCCACAACGAGGGAAGAAGCTATATGAAAATGAATACAATGCTAGGAAAAGCCTAACTGAGAAATGGAGAGAGTTCACGTCTTAATGACATTATGAGGTCCTGCATTATGTCATATTGCCCAAAACTAAAATCCCTGGACTATTCTGTTACATGAACCAACAAATTGCCCTTTTGAAAAAACCAATTTAGATCGAGTTTTTCATCAGTTTCAAATGTGAGTCATAACTGAAATACCACTCAGTCTTAATGGTACAGGTAATTATTCCTGTTAGTATGGAGGTATTCTGGGGTCTGCAACAAGTCAGCCTGGCCAACACTGACAGGTGGAAGGCAGGTGGGTCAGAGAATCAGAGCTAAGTAAGCCAGGTTGAACATGGAACATTCCCTGATCAATTTCCAAATGATTTTCAGTTGTAAACATATGGAAGAACACCAGAATTTGAAGTACCTCAAACCAGTACAATGTTTTTTTCTTCTGGTGTTCCCTTATGAGGGGACTCAATGCAACTCCAAACTCAGAAATGAATACTGTAGTACAAAAAGAGATTCAAAAGAAATCTGCCTTAAGGAGTAGGATAATAATACCTAAAGCTCAAAGGTGGGGAATCTCTCATTTTTTGCCTCCTTTTATTCCATTCTTTGGTGCCCCAGCCTCTAGGCAATCCTGTGGCAGTAATATTGGTCAGCAAGTGGGGGATGCAATAGCCAAAACTCAGAAAGGGGAATGTTCCTCTCCTTTGGATGGAGTTGTCCAAGAGGGCAGAAATAAATCCCATTGCTTTTTTCCTTTTCTTTGTCCTCTTTCTGCCTGACTCTGGACATGGTACAATCATGGACATGGGCAGCTTTTTGGTGAAAGGTTAAAAACAAGACTTCACATCCAAAACCATGAGATCCAGAAGGAAGTACATGATCTTTCAAGTGCTGAAATAAAAGAACGGTCAACTGAAAATTCCAAATCTAGCGAAAATATCTTTAATAATAAAGGTGAAATAAATACATTCTCAAATGAAGAAAAACTAAGAGAATTTGAAACAGGAGACCTGCTGTAGAAGAATTGCTAAAAAGTTCTTCTAACAGAAAGAAAATGATACCAGAAGAAAAGTTAGATCAACAGGAATGAAAAACCAGCAATAAAAATGGTAAATATCTGAGAGGGTTTTCAATGTATGTATAAAACAACTATAGCATAAATATGTGGAAGGTAAAGGTGTCTATATAGTGGAATGATTTCTACATTTCAATTGAATTAATAAGAAATTGATTTGAATTTTTCTAAATTTATGGATTCTAAATGAGTTGTGAAAAGAATACATTTGGTAATCCCTAGAGCAACTACTAAGAATACTGTACAATACTTAAAAGTGTTTTAACTAAATTATAATGGAATACTAAAAAATGTTCAAAAATAAAACAAATATAAAATAGTAGACCTAATTCCAAACATATCAATAATTACATCAAATGATTTAAACACACCATTTAAAAGACAAACATTATTGGATTGTAACATGATCCAAATATATGCAGTACGTAAGAACTAAACAACTCAATTGTTCTTTGAGTGAATGGATAAATGGTGATACATCCATAAAATGGAAGATTACTCAACAACATAGAAGGACAACTAACAATATATGAAAAAAGATGACTGATTCTCAAAGGTATTATGCTGAGTGAAAAAAAAGCCAAGCTCAAACGATTATATACCAATTGCTTTTAGATAGCATTCTGTAAAAGAAGAAACTATAGGAATAGAGAACAAGGAATAAGTGGTTGCCAGGGGTTATGGGTGGGAATGAGATGACTGCATAGGGATAGCACAAATGAAATTTTTAGAGTAATAAAACTGTACTATATTATAATTATGGTGATGGTTACCTGAATCTAAATGTGTAAAATTTTACACAAAAATTTGAAAAACAAACTTAAGAAAGACAACAATCACAATATATAGACCTTACTTGGATTCTAATTTTTAAAAAAATTCTATAAAATATTTTTACATTTATGAGAATTGGAAATTTGAACATTTACTATATACTTAATAATATTAAGTAAAGTGATTTTTAATTTTTTTTAGAGATAGAGAGCACATGCGAGTGGGGGAGAGGGGCACAAGAAAGAGAGAGAGAAAGAGAGAATCTTAAGCAGGCTGCATGCTTAGTACACAACCCAATTCTGGGATCATGATCTGAGCCAAAATTAAGAGTCAGACACTCAACCAACTGAGCCATCCAGGTGCATCTGATTATTTTTAAATGTAGTTATATTTTTAAGTCTTTTATAAATACATACATATATTTTATAAATACATGTGAGTAAATAATGAAGTTTTATTGATATTTTTTTAGGTACTTAGGTGAAGTGTCACCAATAACAAAGTAGAGAATCCCATCACCATCTCAGAGCCCAGCGTACAGTCTGCAGGGAGCAGCTAGGGTGTCATCCCCAATGTTCAGCAGAAGCCCACCTGCCCCTATTCAGACTGTGAGTCCAACTGGGCTCAGAATTCTAATTAACAGGGATTGGAGTTCCCAAATGAAGCAACTGGGTGGTAGAGGGAAGATTGTGTTGGATGCCAGGAGACAGACTTAGGGTAGTTAGAGGTGGCCTACAAGGAAGACAGAAAACCTAGGCCACACCCACTTCACCCAGAGCCTCCGCCCACAGACCTGGGAGGCCACCCTGGTGACCTCCACAGCAGAGCAAGAAAGAGTCCCACACTCACTGGTGAAGAGTTGCCGGATGTGAGGAAAGCCACTGCTAAGCCCAGCCAGAAGAATGCTAACCATGATCCAGGTAAGGTCCACAGTGACAACCAGAGCCCAACATGGAGGGGGTCCAGAGGCAGGACAGACATGGGCAAGGCTACCTCAGTTGCCAGTGAGTCCCCAAATGATCCTAGTGCTTGGGCCTCCTGTCCCAGAACAGCACAAATCCCACCAACACCTCATCTCCTGACCTGTGAGATTTGCAGGATCTCAGTTCCAGCAGTGGTAGAAGGTCTCATTTTGCCAGCACAACACCACACACCTTGTTAAAATGCATCCTACCCCTGCTGAGGACCAAACACCACCCATGACAGGCAAAAAGAGCCTCTGCAGACAACTGGACTGAAGGAGAAAGAAGCAAGGACTAAACAGCAGAACATATGCAACACACATAGGAGACACTCCCTGAAGCACCAGGCTTCAGGAAACAGGGGGACACTGCACAGCAGGGCACTACAGGACCTCTTCTTCATAAAGTTATTACTGGCAAGAGCAAGAGACATAGCTGATGTTCCTAAACATGGAAATGGGCACAGAGAGTTAGACAAAATGAAGACACAGAGAAATATGTCCAAAATGGATGAACAGAATGAAACTACAGCAAGAGATGTAAGCAAAATGGATATAAGTAATATACCTGATAGAGAATTTAAAGTAATGATCATAAAGATACTCAATGGATTTGAGAAAAGAGAAGAGGCTATCAGTGAGAGCCTTAACAAAGAGATTAAAAAAGAACCAATCAGAGGTGAAGAACACAATAAGTGAAATTAAAAATACATTTAGTGGAATAAATAGCAGGCTGGAAGAAGCAGAGGAGTGAATTAGCAACCTGGAAGACAGAGTAATGGAAAGTAATCAGGCTGAGCAGCTGAGAGAAAAAAAAAAGTAATGCAAAATGAGAATAGTCTTAGGGAACTCAACGACTCCATCAACCATAATAACATTGACATTATAGGGATCCCAAGAGAAGAGGGGAGAGAAAAGGGGGCAGAAAACTTACTTGAAGAAATAATAGTTGAAAACTTCCCTAATTTGGTAAAGGAAACAAACATCCAGATGCAGGAGACACAGAGATACTCAAGGAAGTCCACACAAAGATACATAGTAATAAAAATGGCAAAAAGTAGTGGTAAAGAAAAAAAATTTATTCAGCAAGAGAAAATAAGACTGTTACATACGAAAGAAACTCCATAAGGCTATCAGTGGATTTATCAGGAGGAACTTTGCAGGAGAGACGGGAGTGGCATGATACATTCAAAGTGCAAAAAGGAAAAAATCTGCAACCAAGAATAGTCTATACAGCAAGGCTAGTATTCAGAATAGAAGGAGATATAAAGAAATGAAAGGGGTTCACAACGACTAAACCAACCCTATAAGAAATATTAAAGGGGACTCTTTGAGTCGAAAAGAAAGACCAAAAATGAGAGTATGGAAAGTAAAAAACACAAAAGCAGTAAAAATAAGTATTTCTCTAACAATCAGTCAAGGGATTTATAAAATAAAAGAATGTAAAATATGACTCCATATACCTAAAGCATTGGGAGAGGAGGAATAAAGAATTGGTTCAAACATAAATGACCATCAACCTAATATAAACTTCTATATATAGAGGATGTTATATGCAAACCTAGTGATAACAACAATCAAAAACCAATAATAAATATGAAAAAAATAAAAAGAAAGGAATCCAAGTATATCAGTAAAGAAAGCTAGCAAAACATGAAAGAGAGCAAGAGAAGAAATGATCAGAGAAAAACTATAAAACAACCAAAACAAGAAAGTGGCAATAACACATATTTATCAATAATTATTTTGTAAATGAGCAAAACAATCCAATGAAAAGACATAGGGTGACAGAGTGGATAAAAAAACAAGACCCATCTATATGCTGCCAACAGGAGACTCATTAAAGACCTAAAGAGACCTGCTGATTGAAAGTGAGGGGATGGAAAAACATTTATCATACAAATGGATGTCACATGAAAGCCAAAGTAGCAATACTTAGACAAGGTAGAATTTAAGACAAAGACTATAACAAGAGACAAAAAAGAACACTATATAATAATAAAGGGGACAATCCAACAAGATATAAGAATTATAAATATTTATGCACCCAACACTGGAACACCCAAATACATAAAACAGTTAATAACAAACATAAAAGTAGCTAATAGATAGCAATACAATAATAGTAGGGGACTTCAACACCCCACTTATATCAATGGACATATTGTCCAATCAGAAAATCAACAAGGTAACAATGGCTTTGAGTGACATACTGGACCAGATGGAGTTAACAGACATATTCAGAGCATTCCATTCTAAAACAGCAGAATACACGTTCTTTTCAAATGCACAGAGAACATTCTCCAGAATAGATCACATTAGCCACAAAAAATCTTAACAAATTCACAAAGATCAAGGTTATACCATGCATCTTTTTTGACCACAATGCTATGAAGCTAGAACTCAATCACAAGAAAAAAACTAGAAAGAGCACAAATTCATGGAGGTTAAAAAGCATGCTACTAAAGAATTAATGAGTCAACCAAGAAATCAAACAAGAAATCAAAAATTACATGGAGACAAATACAAATGAAACAGCAGTCCAAAACATTTGAGATGTGCAAAAGCTGTTCTAAGACGTAAGCATATAGAAATACAGGCCTTCATGGAACAAAAACAGACACTCAGATCAATGGAACAGAATAGAGAACCCAGAAATATACCCACAAACGTATGGCCAACTAATCTTTAACAAAGCAGGAGAGAATATCCAATGGAATAAGACAGTCTCTTCAGCAAGTGGTGCTGGGAAAACTGGACAGCGACATGCAGAAGAATGAACCTGGACCACTCTCTTACACTATACGCAAAAATAAACTCAAAATGGACGAAGGACCTAAATGTAAGACAGGAAGCCATCAAAATCCTCGAGGAGAAAGCAAGAAAAAAACTCTCTGATCTTGGCTGCAGCAACTTCTTACTCAACACATCTCCAGAGGCAAGGGGAAAAAAAGCAAAAATGAACTATTGGTACCTCATCAAAATAAAAACCTTCTGCACAGTGAAGGAAATAATCAGCAAAACTAAAAGGGAACTGATAGAATGGGAGAAGATATTTGCAAATGACATATCAGATACAGGTTTAGTATCCAAAATCTATAAAGAACTTATCCAACTCAACATCCAAAAAACAACCCAATGAAGAAATGGGCAAAAGACATGAATAGGCACTTCTCCAAGGAAGACATCCAGATGGCAGACACATGAAAAAATGCTCAACATCACTCATCATCAGGGAAATACAAATCAAAACCACAATGAGATACTACCTCACACCTGTCAGTATGGCTAACATTAACAACTCGAGCAAACACAGATGTTGGTGAGAATACGGGGAAAGAGGATCTCTTTTGCAATGCTGGTGAGAATACAAACTGGTGCAGCCACTCTGGAAAACAGTATGGAGGTTCCTCAAAAAATTAAAAATAGAACTACCCTACCATCCAGCAATGGCACTACTGGGCATCTTTCCAAAGGATACAGGTATGCCGTTTTGAAGGGGCACATGCACCCCAACGTTTATAGCAGCACTATCAACAGTAGCAAAAGTATGGAAGGAGCCCAAATGTCCATCGATGGATGAATGGATAAAGAATTATTACTCGGCAATCAAAAAGAATGAAATCTTGCCATTTACAACTACGTGGATGGAACTAGAGGGTATTATGCTAAGTGAAATTAGTCAGAGAAAGACAAATATCATATGGCTTCACTCATATGAGTACTTTAAGACACAGAACACGTGAATATAAGAGAAGGGAAGCAAAAATAATATAAAAACAGGGAGGGGGACAAAACATAAGAGACTCTTAAATATGGAGAACAAACAGAAGGTTACTGGAGAGGTTGTGGGGGGTGGGCTAAATGGGTAAGGGGTATTAAGGAATCTACTCCTGCAATCATTGTTGCACTATATGCTATTTGATATAAATTAAAAAATTTTTTTTAAAATGTTAATTTCCAACAAAGTTGTAAACTATAAAAAAACAAAAAATAAATTACAAAGGCAAAGAAAAACAACAACAAAAGAAATACAGGCCTACATCAAGAAACAAGAAAAATATCAAATAAACAACTTAGCCTTACATCTAAAGGAGCTAGGAATAGAAGGGGAAAAATCGAAACCCAACAGAAAGAAGGAAATAATAAAGATTAGAGCAGAAATAAATGATATGGAAACTTAAAAAACAATAGAACAGATCAATTTACCAAGATGCTCTTTGAAAGGATCGAGGAAATTGATAAACCCCTAGCTAGGCTTATCAAAGAAAGGGAGAGCATCCAAATAAGCAAAATCACAAATGAAAGAGAAGAAATAACCAACACCACAGAAATACAAACAATTGTAAGAGAATGTTATGAAAAATTATGTGCCAACAAAGTGGAAAAACAAGACGAAATGGGTAAACTCCTAGAAACATATAAACTACCAAAACTGAAACAGGAAGAAATAAAAAATTTGAACAGACTGATAACCAGAAAAGAAATTAAATCAATGAAAAAACAAAAAAACAAACAAAAAAACTCCAAACAAACAAAAGTCCAGGACCAGATGGCTTCATGGGGGAATTCTACCAACATTTAAAGAAGAGTTAAAACCTATTCTTCTCAAACCATTCCAAAAATTAGAAATGGAAGGAAAACTTCCAGACTCATTCTACGAGGCCAGAAATTACCCTAATACCAAAACCCAATAAAGACACCACAAAAAAAAAGAAAGAGAGAGAGAGAGAGAGAGACAGAACTACAAGCCAATATCCCTGATGAACACAGATGCAAAAATCCTCAACAAAGTATTAGCAAACCCAATCTAACAATACATTTTAAAAAATCATTCACCAGGGCACCTGGGTGGCTCAGATGGTTAAGCGTCTGACTCTTGATTTCAGCTCAGGTCATGATCTCAACTGTTTGTGAGTTTGAGCCCCGCATCAGGCTCTATGCTGACAGTATGGATTCTCTCTCTCTCCCTCTCTTTCTCTCTTAAAATAAATAACTAAATATTAAAAAAAATCATTCACCACACTCAAGTGAAATTTATTCCTGGGCTGCAAGGGTAGTTCAATATTCACAAATCAATCAGCATGATACATCACATTAATAAAAGAAAGGATAAGAGCCATATGATCCTGTCAATATATGCAGGAAAAGCATTTGACAAAGTAAAACATCTATTCTTAATAAAAACCCTTAACAAACTAGGTTTAGAGGGAACATACCTCAACATAACTAAAGACCATATATGAAGAACCCACAGCTAATATTATCCTAAATGGAGAAAAACAGAGCTTTTCCTCTATAGTCAGGAACAAGACAGGGATGTCCACTCTGACCACTTTTATTCAACATAGTACTGGAAGTCCTAGACACAGCAATCAGACAACAAAAAGAAATAAAAAGCATCCAAATCAGCAAGGAAGAAGTTAAACTTTCACTATTTGCAGATAACATGATACTCTATATAGAAAACCTGAAAGACTCCACCAAAAAATTGCTAGAACTTCTACACAAATTCAGTAAAGTTGCAGGATACAAAATCAATGTACAGAAATCTGTTGCATTTCTATACACCAATAATGAAGCAGCAGAAAGAGAACTTAAGGAATCAATCCCATTTACAAATGCACAAAAATAATGTTACCTAAGAATAAACCTAACCAAAGAAATTAAAGACCTGTACTCTTAAAACTATAAAACATTGATGAAAGAAATTGAAGATTACACAAAGAAATGAAAAATATTCCATGCTCATGGATAAGAAGAACAAATATTGTTAAAATGTCTATACTACCCAAAGCAATCTACACATTTCATGCAATCCCTATCAAAATACTACCAGTATTTTTCACAGAGCTAGAACGAACATTCCTAAAATTTGTATGGAACCACAAAAGATCCCAAATAGCCAATGCAACCTTTTAAAAGAAAAGTAAAGCTGGAGGCATCACAATTCTAGACTTCAAGTATATTACAACCTGTAGTGATCAAAACAGTATGGTACTAGCACAAAAATATACACATAGATCAATGGAACAAAACAGAAAACTGAGAAATGAACCCACAACTCTATGGTCAATTTTTGACAAAGCAGAAAAGAATATCCAATGGGAAAACAACAGTCTTTTCAACAAATGGTGTTGGGAAAACTGGACAGCAACATGCAAAATAATGAAACTGGACTACTTTTTTACACCATACACAAAAATAAACTCAGAATGTATTAAAGACCTAAATGTAATACATGAAACCATAAAAAACCTAGAAGAGAATAGGTGCAGTAACTTCTTTGACATTAGCTGTAGCAACTTCTTTCTAGATATGTCTCCTGAGGCAAGGGAAACAAAAGCAAAAATAAACTATTGGAACCTCATCAAAATAAAAAGCTTTTGCACAGCAAAGGAAATAATCAACAAAACTAAAAGTCAACCTACTGAATGGGAGATGATATTTGCAAATTATATATCTGATAAAGGGTTAGTATCCAAAATATATAAAGAACTTTATAACTCAACACCCAAAAAACAGTTAATCCAGGTAAAAAACAAGCAGAAGACATAAACAGACATTTCTCCAAAGAAGACATCCAGATGGCCAACAGACACATGAAAAGATGCTCAACATCACGCATCATCAGGGAAATACAAATCAAAACTACAATGAGATATCACCTCACACCGGGCCAAATGCCTAAATATCAAAATCACAAGAACACTGTTGGTGGTAATACAAAGTGGTGCATCCACCATGGAAAACAGTAGGGGGAGTTCTCAAAAAGGTAAAAATTGAACTACGATATGATCCAGTAATTGCAATACCTGGTATTTACCCAAAAAAATACAAAAGCACTAATCCAAGGTGATACATGCACCTATATGTTGATTGGAGTATTATTTACCATAGCCAAATTATGGAAGCTGTCCAAGTGTCCACAAGATGATGTGGTATATATAGAATGGAATATTATTCAGCCATAAAAAAGAACAAAATCTTGCCATTTTTGGTAACATGGATAGAGCTAAAAAGAATAATGCTAAGCAAAATAGGTTTGTCAGAGAAAGACAAATACCATATGATTTCACTCATATGTGGAATTTAGAAAACAAAATAAAACGAGCAAAAAGAAAAAAAGAGAGCAAGAGAAACAAACCAAGAAACAGACTCTTAACTATAGAGAACAAACTGATGGTTACCAGAGGGGAGGTTGGTAGGGAGATGGGTGAAATAGGTGAAGGGAATTAAAGAATACACTTATGATGAGCAGCGAGTAGTGTATAGAATTGTTGAATCAATATATTGTACACCCGAAAGTAATGTAGACCTCTATATTAATTACACTTGAATTAAAATAAAAAACAAAAAAAAAATCTTTAAAAAATAGACTTTGCTAAGAAAATAAGGAAAAATAAAACACATAGTAATAAGGGAGACTACAGATTTCTCAACCACATTTAAATAAAATGTAGCCTAGACTGACTTGGCTTGCAGTTTGCAAGACATCGCAATTTCCTATGTCTTTCCTTTACTTCAAGAAATATTAAAAACATCATCCAAAAGCCACTCTTTTTAGTTCTTTAACAGTGTAGTTACTCCTTCTCTCCCACTTTTGGTCCATTTTTTTTTTTGCTCCAAGTGAAAGGGATGATTTGGGAGCTTTGGCAAAGGAACATATACTGTTAATTTGCTAAGTATTTGCTAAGGGATTTCTCCAGCCAGAAAAAAAAGGACATTAGAATTGGATACTTTATAGATTAACATAACAGAATCACAAATAGAAGGCCAGCATCTTACTCAGCATGGTTTTTCCTGTCCCTTCTGAAGGGTACTGGAGTCATTTACTGAAGTGATCAAAGTTTCTTTTTCTCTCCTAAAATAAAATTATAGGAATTTTCTCCTAACTGCATTTTAAGAGTTTGGGAGGTAGAAAGTTTTTTCCCACATTTGGAGCACAGACAATAAAGATAAGGAGAGAAGAATTTCTGCTACACTGAACATCCCCTTTGACAACAAGTCCATTCAGTCTAGAAGTAACAATCCATTAGAATCTGTAGGAAGCTTCATATTTCAGCTCAGGCCTTCATTCAATGTGACAATGCTGAGATACTCCTGGAAATCTCTCTCTGCATTGTTTAAAAAAAGGCCTACAGGCTTATGTGGGAGGTGCTATTACACACCTTGTAAAAAAAAAAAGATTTTTTTTTTTAATATATAAGAACCACACCTTGTGTGCTGTCTTTCTGGTGGGAGTTTTCCAAAGTTACTGGAGTGTCCAGAAGCCATTTCATTCTGTTAATGGGAGTAATGAAATAATATTATGATCAGGAGATCCACAAAGTCTTGGCCAGGAAAATAGGCAACATATGTGTTCTGATAAGACATTCATTGGAATGTCTCCACAGATACATAATGGAGCATGACTGAGGTCCACGGAGGTTGCATTCACTTTGTAGGTTTGTAGGAGTTCTACTTCCTGATTATATGGGTTTTAGAGGGCCACAATATAAGTCCTCCTTTCTTTGCCAGAGTTTGGAACCAAATGAAAGATAGGGAAGTCATGCACATGGAGATAAAAACATCAGCTTTATTACTGATAAAACTAATATTGGAGAATGCAGATTCCTTAATGCACCAAAGAATCAGTCAGGCTTACTCATCCATTTGCAAGCAATATTATACAACCACAGGTATCCTTATGTGAAAGCCTGCCCTTGTAAAATAAGGAAGAAGCAGACACAAATGCATGTGGGCAGCTGGCAGCCAAAGGAACAGAAGGAGAAAGAGGCTCAGTTACACATGCTAAGTTTATGCTCCCAAATTCATCAGTCAGGTAAGTCACCAGAATAAGTAGGTGAGGGAACATACAGTAAGTAAGTAGGTGAGGGAACGGGAGAGATTAGGGAAGACCTTTCCTCTTGGAAACCAGAGGAGAGTGGAAAAGTTGGTCTGCACATCCCAGAACATCAGTTATTCACCTGCAACATCTAACGTGCTAAAAGTCTATATCCAGGTAGAGTAATTAGATATTTCCAAACATTGCATCAATATTTTTTATTAATAAATATTTCTCTAAATTTGATGTTACTGGTAACTTAATGGCATCTTTGCAAATGACTCTTTGCAATTTGTTGTTTCTCACTGTGAACATACTATGAGAGATGAAACTATATAGTTCTATGAATCAATTAACATCTATAATCACTGATCTGAATTGGGTAAAATACTTCTAGAAATGGGCGGGATTAAAAAAAAAAAACAGGAAGAACACAAAAGGAGCCCATGATGTTTTTAGGGACAATGAATAACATAATTGGTAAGCATCCATTACAACAGAAGTTTTATATTCTAATAGACCCTTAGAACCACAGAATCTATAAAAGATATTAGGGTCATTTGCTCCAACTCATTTGACACTAAGGTCCATGGAGGGGAAGTAACTTGCCAAAATCAGAACAGCAAGTATGAACATAGAGAAGGCAGTGGGATTAAAAATCAGGTCTTCTGATTCCCATTACAATATATATCACCAAGATTTATCCTTTGAGTACCATTCATATATGCTGATTCACAGGGGTAAAATACTTGGGCCATATGTTAATGTGATTTTTAAAAAGATCAGAATTTCTCAGTAACCATTTTGCCCCATCCTCTCTGCCAAAGACAATTTTTACACTGAACATATTACAATTTGGAAAGACTGATTTTAAGCCTAATGTAGGTAATGAAACAGAGAAAAGTATGTAGTTCATTCAATAGGCTCAAGTCTTCTGACCAGATGAATCATATTCATACTGAGAAATTTATGGATGAGATCCTTCTTGGTGATCTTTGAAGACTTTTGGAGAATGGAAGAGGAACTCTAAAAGGTGCCCAACATCATGAATCATCAAGGTAATGAAAATCTGAAACACAATAAGACATCACTTCACACCTGCTAAGATTGCTGTTATCAAAGTATTATTGTATGTTGATCAAAGTATCAAAGTATTATCGTATGCTGACAAGTATTATTCAGAATGTGGAGAAATTGGAACCCTTGTAAACTTGTGATGGGAATATAAAATGGTGCAGCCACTATGGAAAACATATGGAGGCCTCTCAAAAATTAAAAATAAAACTACAATGATCTAGCAATACCACTTTGGGTATATATCTAAAAGAATTGAAATCAGGATCTCAAAAATGTGTCTGAACTTGCATCTTCAATGCAGAATTATTTACAAAAGCCAAGACATGGAAACAACCTAAATGTCCATTGACAGATGAATGAAAAAAGAAAATGCACTAAATATGTACACTGGAATATTATTCAGCCTTATATAGAAGGAAATCTTGTCATATATGACAACGTGGATGAATCCTGAGGACAGGATCCACTTATGCTAGGTGAAATAAGACAATCACAGAAGGACAAATATTGCATGATTCCACTTATATGAGATATCTAAAACAGTCAAACACACAGAAGCAGAGTGTAGAATGGTGGTTACCAGGGTCTGGGGGTAACCCATAACTCATAAGTTATGCAAGATGAATAAGTTTTAGAGATCTGTTGCACAACATGGTGCCTATAGTTAGAAATACTGTATTGTACACTTAAACTTTTGTTGAGGGTAGATTTCATTCTGTGTTCTTACCACAATTCTTTTTTTTTTTTTAATTTTTTTTTCAACGTTTATTTATTTTTGGGACAGAGAGAGACAGAGCATGAATGGGGGAGGGGCAGAGAGAGAGGGAGACACAGAATCGGAAACAGGCTCCAGGCTCTGAGCCATCAGCCCAGAGCCCGACGCGGGGCTCGAACTCATGGACCGCAAGATCGTGACCTGGCTGAAGTCGGACGCTTAACCGACTGCGCCACCCAGGCGCCCCACCACAATTCTTTAAATGGGCAAAAAAGGGGTGCCTGGGTGGCTCATTCGGTTAAGTGTCTGACTTAGGCTCAGGTCATGATCTCACAGTTCATGAGTTCAAGCCGTGTCAGGTTCTGTGCTGACAGTTCAGAGCCTGAAGCCTGCTTCAGATTCTGTGTGTGTCTCTCTCTGTCCCTCCTCCATTCATGCTCTCTCTCTCTCTTTCAAGATTAAATAAACATTAAAAAAATAAATGGGCAACAGAACTGAGCAGACACTTCACCAAAGAAGATATACTGATAGGAAATAAGCATATGAAAAGATGTTCATTTAATAGACCCATTTAATTGCATATTAAAATAGCAGAAATATCACTACACACCTATGAGAATGTTGAAAATTCAACAAGGATGTATAATGACAGGAACACTTATTGCTGATGGGAATGCAAAAATGGTTCAGTAACTTTGAAAAACACTTTGGCATTTTCTTAAAAACTAAAAATACTCTTACCATATGATCCATCAATTGCACTCCTTGGTATTTACCCAGATGAGTTAAAATTTTCTACACAAAAACTTACATATGAATGTTTATAGAGATTTTTTTCATTATTTCCAAAACTTGGAAGCAACCAAGATGTCCTTCAGTAGGTAGATGGATAAATTGTGATCCAAGCAGACAATGGAATATTATTCAGTACTAAAAAGAAATGAGTTATCAGACCATGAAAAGACATGGAGGAAACTTAAATACATATTACTAAATGAAAGATGGCAATCTGAAAAGTCTACATACTGTATTATTACAACAATATGACATTCTGGAAAAGGCAAAACCATGGAGACAGTAAAAAGATCAGTGGTAGCCAGGGATCAGGGAGAGGGAGGAATAAAAAGTCAGAGCACAGAGGATTTTTAGTGCATTGAAACTATTCTATATGATGCTATAATGGTAGATGGGTGTCATTATACATTTGTCTAAACCACAGAATGCATAAAATCAAGAATGAACCCTAATATGCACTATGGACTTTTGGTGATAACCATATGTCAATGTAGGTTCATCAGTTGTAACAAACATACCACTTTAGTGTGGGATGTTAAAAGCAGGGGAATCTGTGCCTGTGTGGGACAGAGATTTTATGGAAAATCTCTGTACTTTCTGCTCATTCATGCTGTGAATATGAAACCTCTATAAAAAATATAAAGTCTGTTAAAAAATAGAGGCTGGATAATATAGTCCTTAGTTTCAAAAGAATAAGGGGAAATTTTTGAAACTTATAAACTGTGATCTCAATGTAAAGTTTTTTTTTTTTTTTTTTTAATTTTTTTTTTTTCAACGTTTATTTATTTTTGGGACAGAGAGAGACAGAGCATGAACGGGGGAGGGGCAGAGAGAGAGGGAGACACAGAATCGGAAACAGGCTCCAGGCTCTGAGCCATCAGCCCAGAGCCCGACGCGGGGCTCAAACTCATGGACCGCGAGATCGTGACCTGGCTGAAGTCGGACGCTTAACCGACTGCGCCACCCAGGCGCCCCTCAATGTAAAGTTTTGTCAGGGCTTTAGAACTGATTACCAAAAGTAAGTACTGATGAGAAGAAAAAAAGTGCTGATCACCAGGAACTAACATGTGTGACCAATGGTTTTGACAGAAGATTCTAATTTCCTACTGAAAACTCCATGCTGATTTTTGATAGAACAAAAGGCCCAAATCAAGGTACTATGACAACTCTATTTTGTTATATAGTACAGCTAGAAATATCTGTTGTATTGAACCAAGCAGCTTTCTTTTCCCCCTAAGTATCATATTTTGCATCTTGTACACCCTTGGCACAATGTTACATTAAGAAGCTCAATTAACAGAAAACAATATATAACAACATTGTCAGTAGCTGGCATGTGTAGCTGGCCAGACACATCTCTCCCACACTGCTTAATTCATAGTCTTTTGGATGTCCTTTGTATCACTTGTAATGACCAAAGTTGTAGAAAACATTCCTGTTTTAAAATGGCCATCTTGGCTGTGTGTCTCCTAACACCTAAAATTTTGTCCCTCCCACCCTGGCGGGCCTCAACTGACTGCTTTACTTCTTACTTTTGGAGTTACTGTCATTTCTTTAAGCTATGTGCTGGTCATTCTCAATTACTCTGATACATCTCCCTTCTCATTGCATGATCCCCCAAATTTTCCTCTTCTCTTTCCATGCAAAGACATATTTCTGGCTGCCCTTGGAGCCGTTCTCCACAAGCAAGCCAGGGATACATCCCCACAAACTCTTCCTGTGTACTTATTGGTGACAGCTAAATCTTCCAATTTATAATTTCATACCTTTTTATGGACATGTTGCACTTCCTTCTGAAGGTTTACTAGTTAGTAGATAAGATGAATGTTGTATATATACTGTATCTGGATTGAATAATCCAAGTATTTGACAAAGTTGCACATGAGATGTTTATGAAAAAAATGGAAAGGTGACAACATAATTAGGTGTGCTCACAACTAATTGAACAATTACACCAAAATAGTTCTGTTTACTGAATTAATCATAAGCTCCATGAGGAAGAAAACTGTAGGTGTTTTGTTCATCACATAAAAGGTGCTCTAGAAATGTTAAGTGAAGAGATAGAAAGTATCAAATGCAGGGAGATTGGTAGTTCAATATTTTTGAGGATAACTTGGATAGGGATGAAGAAAGCTGAAATGGACCTGAGATTTTTTTTTAAAAATGAGATGCAATAATTTGAAAAATCCTTCAAATACATGGGATAGAACAGACTTGGCTTAAGAGCTTCATATATGCATTCATCAGTTGATAGACATTTAGGCTCTTTCCATAATTTGGCTATTGTTGAAAGTGCTTCTATAAACATTGGGGTAAGTGCAAGTGCCCCTATGCATCAGCACTCCTGTATCCCATGGGTAAATTCCTAGCAGCTAGGTCATAGGGTAGATCTATTTTTAATTTTTTGAGGAAACTCCACACTGTTTTCCAGAGCAGCTGCACCAGTTTGCATTCCCACCAACAGTGCAAGAGGGTTCCCGTTTCTCCACATCCTCGCCAGCATCTATAGTCTCCTGACTTGTTCATTTTAGCCACTCTGACTGGCGTGAGGTGATATCTCAGTGCGGTTTTGATTTGTATTTCCCTAATGTGGTTTATATTCACAATGGAATACTATGTGGGAATGAGAAAGAATGAAATATGGCCTTTTGTAGCAATCTGGATGGAACTGGAGAGTGTTATGCTAAGTGAAACAAGTCATACAGAGAAAGACAGATACCATGTTTTCACTCTTATGTGGATCCTGAGAAACTTAACAGAAGACCATGGGGGAGGGGAAGGAAAAAAAAGGTTAGAGAGGGAGGGAGACAAAACATAAGAGACTCTTAAAGACTGGGAAAAAACTGAGGGTTGATGGGGGGTGGGAGGGAAGGGAGGATGGGTGATGGGTATTGAGGAGGGCACCTGTTGGGATGAGCACTGGGTGTTGTATGGAAACCAATTTGACAATAAATTTCATATTCAAAAAAAGAAGAGCTTCATATATGAAAAAAGGGCTTCATATGTAAAAAAAAAAATGTAACGGTGCACCTGGGTGACTCAGTCGTTTAAGTGTCCAACTTCGGCTCAGGTCATAATCTCATGGTTCGTGAGTTCAAGCCCCACGTTGGGCTCTGTGCTGACAGCTCAGATCTGGAGACTGATTCAGATTGTGTCTCCCTCTCTCTGTTCCTCCCCTCTCACACTCTCTCTTTCTCTCTCAAAAATAAATAAACTTTAAAAATGTTGTTTAAAAAACGTGTAGGGGCGCCTGGGTGGCTCAGTCAGTTAAGCATCCGACTTCAGCTCAGGTCATGATCTTATGGTTTGTGAGTTCAAGCCCTGCGTTGGGCTCTGTGCTGACAGCTCAGAGCCTGGTGCTGCTTTGGATTCTGTGTCTCCCTCTCTGTCTGCTCCTCCCGTGCTCATGCTCTGTCTCTCTGTCTCTCAAAAATAAATAAATGTTAAAAAAAATTAAAAATAAATAAAATAAATAATAAATAAAATAAAAAATAAAAAAGTGTAGAGGTCTTAGTTGACAGTAATCCTATGAATCAACAATTTACAAAAATAAAAGCTACTATAAAAGCTACTAAAATCAGTCTTTGTTAGTAAAAGTATAGTATACAGAGGAAGGAAGATGTGAAACTTCTACTTAAATTTGCTCTGACCAAATCCATCCTGAAGGGATGTGCTCTATTTTGAGAGACAATTTTTAGTTTGATAACAAGTAGAACTGTATAACCATTAGACTTAGCCAACAATGGAACAGATTTCCTTCCTTGACAGGCAGTGAGTTTCCCAACACTGGACATGTACAAAGAGAAAATGGAAATCTACTTGGAAATATTTTGTACAAGAAATTCATCTTCAGCATGACAGGATAGGTGAAAAATAAATAAATCTCAAAATTTCCCAATTGGTATGTTTTTGGCACAAGTGTTTCTCCACAAATGTACTATAGGGATGCAATAAAATATTTATTCCTTCAACTCTCATGGTGACCAGATAGAGCTTTGGGTAGCTGGAATCTCCATGCCAGTTGTCTCTGGCTGCAAACAGCCTTACCTCTTTGTCCCAGTGAGATATACAAATATTATTTTCTTTTTGTGTCATGATGTGAAAAAGAATGGGAGCCACAGTCCCAAATGAGTTCTTGGTTCCTTTCAACTAAGATGACTAAATTGTACAATATAGAGTTAGAATTGTCACTAGAAATTAGTCCAGGGTTTTTTCTCAATTACAGAACCCATAATTAGAGTAAAATATCAATAGAATCTTGAATTGAAGCAAAATAAGATAGCTGCTGTGAATTTGACTTAGAGAAAGATGGCAGAGAAGATAAAGGACATAGGCTACAGCTCTAACGGTCTGGTATTAGGAGGATAAGTCCCATTCTTTCTATATTAATCATAGCATTGACCAGAGGCAAATATGACTGCCCTCTAATTGTATCCTGAATAAGTACCTACCTCTGAAGGGTTAATCTTTCTAAGTCCATGACTTGTGAAAGAGTATAGATACATTTTGACCAGCAAAAGACTAAATAGAAAACTCCAAGAAGGAACTGTCCAAGGAAGGCTGATCTGGATAAGATGCAATAAGAAGAGGGCCTGAAAAGCTGGGGGACAGTTTGAAGGCATTGGAAATTTGAGAGCCAGTAGTCAGGGAGGTTGGAAGGGCACCAAAGAAACATTGGCTGATTTCACACGTTGGCAGCTTTTCTGACAAACTTCCACACTTTGGCAGCATTTCTGACAAACTGTGGCCAGAAACATCTCCCACTGCATTGTCCCCTTTTGAGAATACCAGGCAGATTTACTAAAACCAACAAATGCTTTTCATAGAAGCGATAGCAACATCATTTCAAACCTACTTGATATTTAGTGAACAAAGGAGAAAACAATGTTATATACATGTAGTAGTTTGAAAGCATATCATGCTCATAGTCATGTGTTGTGCTCATGACATAAGGTCATTGAAGGCAAGAAATGGTCTTGAGCTTTTGTATTTGCATTCTGGTGCCCAACAGAGCACAGCATGATGGATAGATGATATATTAAAATGATAGATTAGGTAGATGATAGATAGATAGATAGATAGATGATAGATAGATAATAGATGGAAGGAAGGAAGGAAGGAAGGAAGGAAAGAGGGAAGGTAGGGAGGAAGGAAGGGAGAGGGAGGGAGGGAGGATCATGGATGTCTATTCAAAACAAATGTTTGAATGAAATAGTTGGGTAATCGTTAAGACTTGGAATGACACTCATAAGAAGACAGAATGATTTGTCCTAGCCCTTGGCACGCCCTTCCTGCTTCCTCACCAAGCCCAAATACCAATCCTCAAAATATTCCCATCCCCCAGACATTAGGAGAAGCAATAACCTTCCTGCAGAAGAAAACTGGCTCTTTGCCTCAGGGATCAGAATGACTCAGGAAAGAGAGTGATTAACAAAAAATGTTATCAGGCTAAAAGATTACTGTTTAAATCATGAGCATCCTAGAAGAAAACAATTTAAAATAAGTAACTATCTTTCTCTTCCCAGCCTATAATTCCCCCTATGTCTCTTAGTTCTACATTCCCAAGGCCTCAGCTTCCTCATCACCTCTAAAATAAAGTATCATACCCTAGCAGATTGTGTTAGCACCTTCCAAAACCTCAGACGGTGGGAGTACAGTGGTTTAGCAGAATATAGATGGAGGTAAATGGCACAGAGTACGCCAAGTGTGTTACATAAAAGGAAAAGGTTGCCATGAGCTTGCATCTGAGGACAAGGAAAAATCATGGACTGGTAATCGGTATGGCTTTCCTCATGGAACTCTATTTGAGGATGATCAGTGAATCTGGCCCCTAAAAGACTTTAAAAGGCTAGTATGGTAGTAGAGAAAGAACATTAAAATAGAAAGTTTCTAGTTCTGGTTGTACTCTGCATGGCCTTGAACAAGTTCTTTTGCCAATCTGGGCCTAATTTTTTAAATAGAAAAAAATAATATCTACTTTGCCTAACTCACAGGTCGTTATAAGGTCAGATGTGGTAGTTCTCATAAAATAATTTTAAACTATAAAGCAAAATACAAATAAAGGGAATTTTCTACTCTAACCTCTTTGTTTTACAGAAGAGACAATTCTGAAGCCAAAAGATATTATGGTACTTGCTCAAAAATACAGATAGTAGCAGAGCCCAAATAAGAACTCATTCTCCTGACTTAGTCAAGCGCTTTCTCCACTACACCATTTTTACCTCCTTCACAAACTTGGTATATGTCAGAACTCAATTGACTGAGCTTGCAAGCATGGGGTGTCTAATTAATTTAGGATGATAATCTACACATTTGCATTCACACTGCAATAAAATTTACTGAGGAATGTTTAGATATTGTCACTGTAAATTTAATTATTTTTCTGTGGATTTTAATTTAACAAAGTTTTTGTAATCCTAAACATGTCTAGCTTTTAATTGAAATAGTACTGTGGTCTGTATTGTAATTAGCAAATAATATATCAGCATAGGAATTATAAAAATGCTTATGACATCTTTTTGTAAGGTGTGATATTTTCAATTTAAAGTCAGTTTCTTAGAGATACAGGTAATAATGTGGGAGATTAATTTGGATTATACATATTGTATACCTTAAATATTTTAACGCTTAGAATGTGGAGGGTGAGAGTTCCAAGGATAAATTTTAAAACTTTGTAGAAGATGAATGAGAAACACAAAACTTTGTAGAAGATGAATGAGAAATACAATAGTATAAATGGATAGCATGATGTGACAGAATAGGAAGAGAAGGATAGAGGAAGGATGAGAAAAAAGGGTAAAGGAGAATTAGTCTAAAGGTAACTCTATAAAAGCTGTTGATGATTATTTAGAGACACATTAAAAATTATTCAGTCAGTACTTAAAGCCCAGAAATAATCCCTTTATTACTTGCCTAATCTATGTTGTTTATCTCCTAAAGCAAATCATTGGAATGAAGCCAGTATTGCATTAAGGTTACTAATGGCTCACTGTCTATGATGACCTAATTTTTTAAATTTGAAAGACACTTAAAAAAAATCCTCCACAAGTACCCCTGAGCCCTTGGGCCTTTATAATATGGGCAATCCTAAATCATGGAATAGGGAAGAGGACAGAAATAGAATATCCTAGAACTGATAGTTATGGCTTAGAACATAGAGACTGAAATATTCTGTGAGATCGGCCCGAGCAAAAGAGAAAAGCGAAAGAGGATCAGCAATTAAACAGAGAAGACACAGGAACAATATGGGGCCCAAGGACAGGTAGTTATTCTGGAAGCCCCAAGGTAGTGTTACATTTCATGGTTTTTTTTTAAAAGGCTCAAAACAAAGGAGTGAGGAGATATTTAATATAAGAATTACCACAGTATCTCAAGATATAAGATGTATAAAATGCATAAGGAGCAATAATCTGAAGTGCACAGCTAAATAAAATCGTGCATATGTATATATACCTGTGTAATGCCTATGTAGATAAAGATATAGAGCATATCTACCACACAAAATTTCCTCTGGTGCTTTCTGATTCTATATTTCATTTGTCTCTTCCCAGAAGGTAACCCCTATTCTGACTTTTTGTTATCATAGATTTTCTTTTTCTAAAAATTGATATAAATGGAATAATATAGTATGTACTTTGCTGTGTCTGGCACTTTTGCTCAATACATTGCTTAGAATAATACTCTCTAGCTCCATCAATGTAATTGAAAATGGCAAGATTTCATTCATTTTTATGGATGAGTAATATTTTTTTTTTTTTTGCTTCATCCCAGAGGTTTTGGGCTATTGTGTTCTCATCTCATTTGTTTCCATGTATTTTTTTTATTTCTTCTTTGATTTCATGGTTGACCCATTCATTCTTTAAGTAGCATGTTATTTAACTTCCATGTATTTGTGGTCTTTCCAGATTTTTTTTCTTGTGGTTGACTTCTAGTTTCATAGCACTGTGGTCAGAAAAGATGCTTGGTATGATTTTAATCTTCTAGAATTTGTTGAGGTTTGTCTTGTGGGCTAATATGTGATATATTATGGGGAATATTCTGTGTGCACTTGAAAAGAATGTGTATTCTGTGGTTTTAGGATGAAATGTTCAGAATGTATCTGTTAAATCCATCTGGCCCACTGTGTCATTCAAAGCTATTGTTCCCTTGATGATTTTCTGTTTAGATGATCAATCCATTGATGTAAGTGGGGTGTTAAAATCCCCTACTATTATTGTATTATAATCTATTAGCTCCTTACATTTGTTATTAACCATTTTATGTATTTGTGTGCTTCAATGTTAGGTGCATAAATATTTACAGTTGTTACATCTTCTGGTTGGGTTGTCCCCTTTATTATTATAAGGTGTCCTTCTTTGTCTCCTTTTACGGTCTGTGTTTTAAATTAGACTTCATCTGATACAAGTATTGCTACCCTGGCCTTCTTTTGACATCCATTCATATGACAAAGGTTTCTCCATCCCCTCACTTTCAGTCTGCAGGTGTCTTTAGGTCTAAAATGGGCCTCGTGTAGGCAATATATAGATGAGTCTTGTTTCTTATTTATTCTGCCACCCTATGTCTTTTGATTGGAGTATTTAGTCCATTTACATGCCAATTAATTACTGACAGATATGTATTTATTTATTGCCATCTTATTATTTGTTTTGTGGTTGTTCCTGAAGATTTTCTCTGATCCTTTCTTACCTTTCGGTTTTTCATGTTTTACTGATTTTCTCTAGTGTTGTATTTGGATTTCTTTTCTCTATTCTTTGCATGTTTATTAGTGGGTTTTGACATATGGTTACCATTAGGTTTACATATAACATCTTCGGCATATAGCAGTCTCTATTAAGATTATGGTAGTTGAAGTTTGAACACATTCTTTTCTCCTTTTATCCCCGTATTTTAGGTATGTGCTATTATATTTTATATCCTTTTTTCTCTGAATTCCTTGACTGATTTTTTACAGAAATATTCATTTGGGGGATGTCAGGTTGGGTGGCTCAGTCAGTTAAGCGTCTGACTTTGGCTCAGGTCATGATCTCACAGTTCATGGGTTCGAGCCCCATGTCGGGCTCTGTGCTGACAGCTTGGAGCCAGGAGTTTGCTTCGGATTCTGTGTCTCCTTCTCTCTCTCCCCCTCCTCCACTTGTGTTGTCGTCTCTCTCTGCCTCTCTCAAAAATAAATAATCATTAAAAAATTTTTAAAAAGGAAATATTCATTTTTACTCTTTGTGTGTTTCCTACCTGTATACTGTCACTTTTGGTCTTTCCTTTTCACTAAAAGAGTCCCCTTTAGTATTTTTTTTCAGGACTGGTTTAGTGGTCATGAACTTCTTTAGTTTTTGTTTGTCTGGGAAACTCATCTTTCATTCTATTCTGAATGATAGCCTTGCTGGGTATTCTTGGCTGCAGATTTTTCCCACTCAGCACTTTGAATATATCATGCACTCCCTTCTAGTTTGCAAAGTTTCTGCTAAAAAATCTCTTACTAAATTTATGAGCTTTCCATTGTAAGTTAATGACTTCTTTTGTCTTACTGCTTTAAGTTTTTTTCTTTATCATTATATTTTGCAAATTTAATTACAATTTGTCTTGGTGTGGGTCTGCTTTTGTTTATTTTATTGGGGGTTCTCTATGCCTCCTGGATCTGGATATCTGTTTCCTTCCACAAATTAAGGGAATTTTCAGCTCTTATTTCTTCAAATAAATTTTATGCCCCCCTTTCTCTTTCTCTTTCTTCTTGGACTCCTATAATATAATGTTATTACATTTGATGGAGTTACTGCGTTCTCTAAGTCTATTCTCATTTTGCATTATTTTTTGTTGTCTCTTTTGTTCAGCTTGATTACTTTCCATTACTCTGTCTTCTAGGTCACTAATTTGTTCCTGTGCTTCTTCCAGCCTGCTGTTCATTCCATCAAGTGTTTTTCTCATTTTGTTTATTGAGCCCTTTATCTCCATTATGTTATTCCTTATCTCTATGTTAAGATTCTCACTCATGTCTTCCATTCTTTTCTCAAGTGCAGTGAGTATTCTTATAATCATTGCTTTAAATTCTCTATCAAGCATGTTACTTATATTTGTTTCATTTAGATCTCTGGCCATGGCTTTGTCCTGTTCTTTCATTTGTGATAAATTTCTCTGTCTCCTCATTTTGTTTGCCCCTCTATCTCTGTTTCTGTGTGTTAAGAAAGTCAGCTGTGTCTTCTGCTCATGAAAGTAGTCACTTTATGACCTAAATGAAGATTTTAAACCATAAAAATCCTAGAGCAGAACATAGGCAGCAATCTCTATGACATTCGCCATAGCAACTTCTTTCCAGATATGTCTCCTGAGGCAAGGGAAACAAAAGCAAAAATAAACTATTGGGACTTCATCAAGATAAAAAGCTTCTGCATAGAAAAGGAAACAATTAATAAAACTAAAAGGCAACCTACAGAGTGGGAGAAGATATTTGCAAATAACATATCTGATAAAGAGTTAGTATCCAAGGGGCACCTGGGTATATTAACTGACTGGAGATTAAATAAAAACTTTAAAAAAATAAAAAGGAAAAAGAGAAATATGCACTTCTATGTTTATTTCATCATTACTTACAATAGCCAAGATATAGAAGCAACCCAAGCATTCATCCATAGATGAATGAATAAAGAAGATTACGTATATATATATACATATATATACATATGCATACATACATATATATATATATAAATATATATAAATATATAAATATACACACATATATAATGGAAATTTACTCAGCCATAAAAAAGGATGAGATCTTGCCATTTGTGACAACATGGATGGACCCAAGGATATTATGCTAAGTGAAATAAATTATAGGAAGACAAATATCATATGATTTCACTTATATGTGGAATCCAAAAACCAGAAAAAATGAATAAACAAAAAGCAGAATCATACTTATAAATACAGGGAAAAAAACTGATGGTTGCTAGAAGAGAGGGGTGGGAGATGGGCAAAAATAAGTGAAACGGAGTGAGAAATATAGGCTTCCAGTTACAGAATGAAAAAGTCACAGAAATAAAAGATTCAGCATAGGGAATATAGTCAATGGTATTGTAATAGCATTGTATGGTGACAGATGGTAGCTGCACTTATGGTGAGTGTAGCATAAGGTATAGAGACATTGACTCCCTATGTTGTATACCTGAAACTAATATAACATTGTGTGCCAACTATATTCAAACTAAAAAAAAGTCATGCTTTCCCCTAAAAGGGGCTTTCAAATGGCCACTAAAAATAAAAAAAAAAAAAAAGATGCATTGACTTTATAAATCATCTGGAAAAATTTTAATGTTTATTTATTTTTGAGATAGACAGAGTGTGAGTCGGGGAGGGGCTGAAAGAGAGGGAAATACAGAATCTGAAGTAGACTCCAGGGTCTAAGCTGTCAGCACACAGCCCAACTCAGGGCTCAAACCCACCAAGAACGAGATCATGACCTGAGCCAAAGTCAGACGCTTAACTGACTGAGCCACCCAGGTTCCCCAAATCACCTGGAAATTTTAAGTTAAAACAGAATGAGGGGCACCCGGTGGCTCAGTCAGTTAAGCCTCTTGATTTTTTTTTAAATTTTTTTAAGACTCTTGATTTTGGCTCAGGTCATGATCTCACAGTTGTGAGATTGTGAGCGCTGCATCGCTCCCTTAAGATTTTCTCTCTCTCCCTTCCTCTGATCCTACCCACTTATGCTCTCACACTCCCTCAAAAAAAAAAAAATTCAAAAAACCACAATGTAATACCTTACACACCTACAAAAAAGGCTAAAATTTTAAAAAATCTATCATTGACTACTAATTCTGTTGTTAGGCTGGTGGAATAAAGGGCACTCTTTACACCTGCTGCTATGCCTATAAATTGCTTGTATCAATCAGGGTCCAGTGAGGAGACAGAAACTACAGAAACCACTAAACATTGACCAAACATTGAACAAATAAAAAAGCAAAAAGAGAACAATAAGTTATCGTAGATATCATAATGATAGGAAGCAGCCACCACCCCTAGGGCTGGGAAACTAAGAGGAAAGTTTGGAATTATTAAGTCCTAGAAATGAGGAGAAGACATCCTGAGATGTGAAACTCAGATCTCTGAGGCCTGCTGATGCTTGTGTCTCTGATTGCAGAGGACAGTCCCCAGTGAAAGACTTCTGAGGAGGAGGTGCTTCCAGCTGGTGGTGGAGTGTCTGAGGGGATGTAATGAGGCTGGTTCTGGAAACACTGGGAAAACTGCAAACTGGATTTAGCTGCTACTACATGCAGGAATTTATGCTGCTCTAGCACTCCCTATTGGCAATGCCTACCAGGGACCTAGCAGTCAAAACATAAATGTGGTTTGCATAACATTAGCCCCAATATTCACAAAGCAAAATACAGAATGTGGGCTTGAATCTTAAGAGAAAATTTCTTAATAACCAGCAGTCAACCCATTTGCCTAGTAAGCATTCATTCATGTCCTTCTACATGTATTTTCAATTCCATACACCACAGAATAACTCTCTGTATTTGATTAACAAGATGTAATTATCCTTCATGCAAACAAGACAGTGTCATAGTCTCTCCAAGTGAGGAGTGACAAAATTCCAATAGTCATTGTATACATCTCTGGACTATGTTGATTTCTCCTTAAATTCAGGCACAGCTCATCTAAAATTTCTGTTACCTAAAGACTAAGTTGTAAAGTTAACCTCTAACAACAATCTTTATAAAAAAATAATGAGAAAGCAGAGAAAAAGAAATTAGTCAAATACACATATATTTTATATACAATACATACATTTAAAAAAAACAAGTAAAAATGATGTTTCATTTCCATTTATATATCCTCTGGTTCTGAGTTAGTATCTAAAGCATTCTTTTTTCACTACTTATTCAAATATTCCTTGCCCCAACTTGTGCCACCTTGTGGGGAGATACACAGTTTTATTTCTAAAAGGTTTGAACCTTTAATGGTCTTACCTATTTTCTCTTTGATGTAGTTTTCCACTAACTTTTACTATTGGGCACAGACATACTATAGAGGTGCCCCAGAGAATCTCCTGGGCACCAGCCATAGTCCTCCCTGACCCTGTTGTGTGCCAGCAACCCAGTTTCCCTTGAAGATCAGGATCAATCACTCCAGCCAGTAGAGTAACCCCCTTTCCTAATTGTTGGTTCAGTTGGCATAAGAACCTCCAAATATGCAACAGCAGGTGGCAGTCTCAAATTCCGATCTCATAAAACCATTGTTGTGGTCCCTGCTGAAAACAATCCTCCCTTGGTAGATAAGACCTCCAAGCCAGCAGAGCTCAAAGTGACAAGGACAAGAAGCAAAAATTCTGCAAGTGGGTTACTGGGGAGCCACTTCCACATTCATTCCTTGATTCCTAAGTACATGGGTACGTGCACTTAGGGTACTATCTTCCAACTGATGCCACAACTGAGTCTTCAGTAGTCTACCCACTGTTTAATCAGTCCAGCTGCTTCTAGGTGATATGGCATATGGTAAGACAAATAAATTCCATGGCATGAGCCCATTTATGTACTTCTTTTGCTATGAAATGAGTTTATTGTTCAGAATCAATGTCATTAAAATACCATGATAGTGAATAAGGCATTTCACAAGTGCACACATGGTAGAGCTAGCAGAAGCATTATAGTAAATCATACCCAGGGTGAATGTCTACTCCAGTGAGGACAATGGCTTCCCCCTCCTTTGACAGAAGCAACCCTATGCCACCAGGTGGATGGCTTGTCCCTTCTAAGGGAGTGGAGCTAAGCGTTCTGCTTTTCTCCTGGCATGTCAGGCACTCAGTAGCAACAATGCGCCTATAATCCTGTGAGAAGATATCTCAAAATGCTTTTGACCAGTTGACCACCAGAAATTTCACTGAGATCTTGTGTTCTCAATTTTATGGTATTTGTTTCCCATTTTCTGATTCTCATATTTAAATAAGGCATTTAAAGTCCGTGCTACTTTTCCCCTCATCAGGTAAAATCACTGTAATGCTATCAATGTAGATAACCAGTATAATATTTTGTGGAATACGACGAGAGTTAGCACATTTATATATTATGGCCCAGAGGAAAATTGTTGATATAGCCATGAGGCCAGATTGTGAAGGTGTACTGTCAGCCCAGTCAGGTAAAACTAAACGGATTCTTGTGATCCTTGCAAACTTATATAAAGAAAAAGCATTTTCTAGGTCAATGGCTGCATATGTCAGGGGATGTGTTGATTTGCTCTAGTAAATAAAGCACATCTAGAATGCAGCTGTTACCATCTGATGAAGTTTATAAAAGTTCACAGTCATTCTCCAAGTTCCATCCTATGTCTGCACAGTCCAAACAGGAGAGTTAAATGAGAATGTGATATGTATCAATACCCCTCTTCTTTTAAGTATCTGATGGTGTTACTAATTCCTATGGTTTCCACAAGCATTTAAGTTTTCCTTTTGGTTTACTATCCTGGTATGAAGGGAAAGTTCCTGAGGTTTATACTTGACTCTTCTTACAACAATAGCTCTCATTTCATAGATCAAATAGCAAATATGGAGATTCTGTCATTGTCTGAATGTATCTATTTCAATTGTATATTCAAGAACTAGGGGAAACAACCACAGAGTGTGTTATCCTACCTATTTAGTCACTGTCATTAAAACATAGGACAAAACTCCACTTACTATCTTACTGCCACAAGCTCACATTTAGATTTGTGGACCAGAATAATGACTTGGGTCCTTAGAAGTTAACATTAATTCAAAGACAGTGTCTAGTATCCCCCAACGTGTATGAATATTTCCTTTTCCCCAGTGGTGTCACTATGGTGAATGGCCACAGGTCCCTTTGGGTAAAGTTTGGGATAAGATTTACAGTACAGTATGTATAGCAATGCTGTAGGGTTTGTCCACAAGGGACCTAGCCTCTCCTTCAATCACAGAGCTCTGGGTCTGTCTGGGAACTTCTTAGGTCTTGGAACTGGGTTCTTAGAGAACACAGATTTCCATTTTAGTAATTCCAGTAAAGTTTCTCTCACACTGGAGCTTTCTTGTTATTTAAAGTATCATTTTAATAGTATGTTCATCTATTGTATTCCTAAGGACATTGATGAATTAGCTATCATCAAAGATCCTTGAGGACTAAAGCACTATAATCATTGCTTTGTCCTCATTTCCAATTATGGTATTTATTCTCATCTTCTCCTGTAGTTAACTGTTGACAGTTGGCTGTGGTAGTGGTGCTGGTGAGTGTAGAAACTTTATGTGATAAATTCACTCCATCTTTTCTGTCCTCCTAAGGTTCTGGATTATTTTCTCTACATTATGCCATGGAAGTTCTAGCACCGTAACCTCATTAAATATAGGCCATCATTCAGTCCACATTAAGATGCTAAAGCTACTTCTCTCTGCAAAAGCTAATGCATTAAATCCAGAATCTCTGGTAAGTATACTTATATCAATACATTTGGCCTGATACAATGTTAGATTCCATCTTTCTTGGTAAAACACTTTTAGAATCCATTTCAGTATATATTCCCTCAGGTTTATGGTATTATAACTTAGAAAATCTTTAAATTTTGACCAAGTGTAAATTATTTCCTCTTGAGTCAGATTGCATTTGCCCATCAGCACATTGAGATCTGATCCTAGTTACAAGTCTAGTGGCAAAAAGTAGTAGGACAGTAGATCTTGAGAAGAATAGACATCCCTTTGCAAGGCAACATTGAAAAACAATTTGACAGTATCTCCTAAAGTTGAATGTATGTATATTCTATGACCCAGCAATTCTATCCCTAGGGATGTACCTAACAAAAATTTATGCACGTATACTACAAAAGACATGTACAAGAGTGTTAATAGCAGTATTATACTTCACATTCCCAAACTGGAAACAACCTCAATGCCCATCAAGAGTAGAATGGATGAATAAATTGTGGTATGGTCACACAATGGAATTCTACACAGCAATGAGGATGAATGAGTTGTTGCTGTACACAAAATTAATAATGAATTTCATAAACATGATATTTTGGGAATGGAGACAAAACAACACAAATACACACACACACACACACACACACACACACACACACATGGTTTCATTTATATAAAGTTCAAAACAGGGGCACTTGGGTAGCTCAGTTGGTTAAATGTCCAACTCTTATTTTGGCTCAAGTCATGATCTCATGGGCATAAGATTGAGCCAAGAACGTCCATGATGGGCATGGAGCCTGCTTAAGATTCTCTTCCTCTCCCTCTACCTCTCCCTGCTTGTACTATATAAATAAATAAATAAATAAATAAATAAATACACACATACATACATAAATACATAAACAAACAAACAAACAAATAAATAAAGTCAAAACAGGCAAAACTTATTTATGTTGATAAGTCAGGATGTTTATTTTTCTGAGGAAGTCTCCTGGAGTACTGGCAACATTCTAGTTCTTGACTGAATTTGTGTCGACACAGGTGGTTTCATTTTGTGAATATCAACTGAATTGCATACTTATACTATGCCCAGTTTTCTGTACTTGTGTTACATTCAAATTAAAAATGTTTTTTTTTTTTTAATTTTTTTTTCAACGTTTTTATTTATTTTTGGTACAGAGAGAGACAGAGCATGAACGGGGGAGGGGCAGAGAGAGAGGGAGACACAGAATCGGAAACAGGCTCCAGGCTCTGAGCCATCAGCCCAGAGCCCGACGCGGGGCTCGAACTCACGGACCGCAAGATCGTGACCTGGCTGAAGTCGGACGCTCAACCGACTGCGCCACCCAGGCGCCCCCAAATTAAAAATGTTTTTAAGCAAATTAAAAAAAAGGGTGGGGCACCTAGGTGGCTCAGTCGGTTAGGCTGCCGACTTCAGCTCAGGTCATGATCTCGCGGCCTGTGGGTTTGAGCCTTGCGTCAGGCTCTGTGCTGGCAGCTCAGAGCCCGGAACCTGCTTCTGATCCTGTGTCTCCCTCTCTCTCTCTCTGCCCCTCCCCTGTTTTCTCTCTGTCTCTTTCTCAAATAATAAACATTAAAAATAATTTTTTAAATGTTTTTAAGCAAATCAAAACCATGAGATATCACCTCACACCTGTAAGAATGGCTATTATCAAAAAGGTAAGAATTAAGTGTTGGCAAGGATTTGGAAGAAAAGAAACTCTTGTGTGCTATTCTTGGGAATGTAAATTGGTGCTGCATCTATGGAAAATAGTATGGATATTCCTCAAAAAATTAAAAATAGAACTATTATATATCCAGCAATTCCACTTCTGGGCATTTATCCAAAGAATACAACATTAATTCAAAAACATATCTGTACCACCATTATATTAAAGCATTATTTATAATAGCCAAGACATGTGATACATAATGGAATATTATATAGCCATAAAAAGGGAAAACATATTTTTTTAAGTTTTTTTTTCCTCCAAGTTTTTATTTAAATTCTAGTTAGTTAACATACAGTGTAATATTAGTTTCAGGTGTACAATCTAGTAATTCAACACTTCCTTACAACATTCGCTGCTCATCACAACAAGTGCACTGCTTAATCCCCATCACCTATTTAACATATCCCTCACCCACCTCCCCCCTCTGGTAACCATCAGTTTGTTCTCTATAGTTAAGAGTCTGTTTCTTTGTTTGTCTCTCTGTCTCTTTTTTCCCCTTTGCTCATTTGCTTTATTCCTTAAATTCCACATATGAGTGAAATCATATGGTATTTGTCTTTCTATGACTGATTTATTTCACTTATCATTATACTCTCTAGTTCAGTGCAGGTCGTTAAAAATGGGATGATTTCATTCTTTTTTATGTCTGAGTAATATTCCATTGTATGTATATACCACTTCTTTATCCATTCATCATCAGACAATGGATACTTGAGCTGTTTTCATAATTGTAGATAATTATGCTATAAACATTGGGGTGCATGTACCCATTTGAGTTACTATTTTTGTATTCTTTGGGTAAATATCCAGTAGTGCAATTGCTGAATCCTAGGGTAGTTCTATTTTTTACTTTTTGAGGAATGTCCATACTGTTTTCCACAGCGGCTGTGCCACTTTGTATTCCCCCCAACAGTGCAAGAGGGTTCTCCTTTCTCCACATCCTCACCAACACTTGTTTCTTCCGTTGTTTGATTTTAGCCATTTTGACAAGTGTGTGGTGATATCTCATTGTAATTTTGATTTGCATTTCCCTGAGGATGAGCGGTGTTGAACCTCTTTTTCTGTGTCTGTTGACTGTACATCTTCCATGAAAAAATGTCTATTCATCTGTTCTGCCCATTTTTTAACTGGATTATTTGTTTTGGGGGTATTGAGTTTTATAAGTTCTTTATAGATTTTGAATAATAACCCTTTATCAGATATATCATTTGCAAATATCTTCTCCCACTCTGTAGGTTGCCTTTCAGTTTTGTTGATTTTTTTTCTTCCCTCTGCAGAAGGTTTTTGTTTTGATAAGGTCCCAATAGTTTATTTGTGCTTTTGTTTCCCTTGCCTCAGGGGACATATCTAGAAAGAAGTTGCTATAGTCGATATCAAAGAGGTGATTGCCTGTGCTCTCTTCTAGGATTTTTATGGCTTCCTGTCTCACATTTAGGTCTTTCATACATTTAGAATTTATTTTTGTGTGTGGTGTAAGGAAATCATCCAGTTTCATCCTTTTGCTTGTTGCTGTCCAGTTTTCCCAATACCATTTGTTGAAGAGATTGTCGTTTTCCCATTGGATATTCTTTCCTGTTCTGTTGCAGATTAATTGGCCATACAGTTGTGGGTTAATTTCTGGGTTTTGTATTCTGTTCTATTGATCTATGTGTCTATTTTTGTACCAGTACCATACTGTTTTGATCACTACAGGTTTGTAATATACCTTGAAGTCCAAAATTGTGATGCTTTCAGCTTTACTTTTCTTTGTCAAGGTTACATTGGCTACTCAGGGTCTTTCATCATTCAATGCAGATTTTAGGATTGTTTGTTCTGGCTCTGTAAAAAATGCTGGTGGTATTTTGATAGGAATTTCATTAAATGTGTAGACTGCTTGGAGTAATATGCACATTTTAACAACATTTGTTTTTCCAATCTATGAGCATGGAACGTTTTTCTAGTTCTTTGTGTAATCTTCAATTTCTTTCATCAATGTTATCTTTTACCTCTTTGGTTATGTATATTCCTAGCTGTTTTATGGGTTTTGGTGAAATTATAACAACGGTATTGATTCCTTAAATTCTCCTTATTCTGCTTTATTACTGGTGTATAGAAATGTAACACATTTGGGGCGCCTGGGTGGCTCAGTCGGTTGAGCATCCAACTGCGGCTCAGGTCATGATCTCACATTGGTGAGTTCAAACCCCACATTGGGCTCACTGGCATCAGCCTGTCAGCATGGAGCCCGCTTTGAATCCTCTATCCCCACTCTGTCCCCCTCTTTCTTAGCGCCTCCCCCACTTGCACCCTCTCCCTCTCAAAAAATAAACATTAAAAAAAAAGAAATGCACGAGGCACCTGGGTGGCTCAGTCAGTTAAGCGGCCGACTTCAGCTCAGGTCGTGATCTCACAGTCCGTGAGTTTGAGCCTCACGTCAGGCTCTGTGCTGACAGCTCAGAGCCTCCTTTGGATTCTGTGTCTCTCTTTCTCTCTGACCCTCTCCTTCTCACAATCTGCCTCTCTCTCTCTCTCTCTCTCTCTCTCTCTCATATAAATAAAGGCTAAAAATTTTTAAAGAAAATGCAACACATTTCTTTCACATGTTGATTTCATATCCTATGATTTTACTGAATTTGGGTATCATTTCTAGCAATTTTATGGTGGAGTCTTTCAGGTTTTCTACATAGAATATCATGTCATCTGCAACTGGTGAAAGTTTAACTTCTTCATTGCAGATTTGGATGCCTTTTATTTCTTTGTGTTGTCTGAGGAAAGGCTCTTAATTTTTCCTCATTGAGGATGATATTAGCTGTGCATTTTTCCTATATGACCTTTATCATGTTGAGGTATGTTCCCTCTAAACCTACTTTGTTGAGGGTTTTTATCATGAATGGATGTTGTACTTTGCCAAAAGATGCTTTTTCTGCATCTATTGACAGGATCATACGGTTCTTATCCTATCTTATATTTAGTTTGGTGTATCATGTTGATTGATTTGTGAATATTGAACCACCCTTGCAGCCCAGGAATAAATCCCACTTGATCATGATGAATGATTCTTTAATGTACTGTTGGATTTGGTTTGCTAATATTTTGTTGAGAATTTTTGCATCCATAATCATCAGGGAAATTAGCCTGTATTTCCTTTTTTTTAGTGGGGTCTTTTTCCGGTTTTGGTATCAGGGTAAATCTGGCCTCATAGAATGAGTTTGTAAGTTTTCCTTCCTTTTCCGTCTTTTGGAACAGTTTGAGAAGAATAGGTTTTAACCCTTCTTTAAATGTTTGGTAGAATTCCTATGAAGCCATCTGGCCCTCAATTTTTGTTTTTGGGAGCTTTTTGAGTACAGATTCAATTTCTTTGCTAGTTATTGGTCTGTTCAAGTTTTATTTCTTCCTGCTTCAGTTTTGGTAGCTTGTATGTTTCTAGGGATTTATCCATTAATTCTAGTTTGTCCAATTTGTTGGCATATGGTTTGTCATAATATTCTCTTATAATCATTTGTATTTCTGTGGTGTTGGTTGCTATTTCTCCTCTATCATTTGTGATTTTATTTATTTGGGTCTTTTTTCTTTTCTTTTTATTAAGTCTGGCTAGAGGTTTATCGATTTTGTTAATTTTTTTAACAAACCAGCTCCTCATTTCATTGATCTGTTCTATTGTTTTTTTTTAAGTTTGTATCTTATTTATTTATACTATAATATTTATTTCCCTTCTGCTGGTTTTAGGCTTCATTTGTTGTTCTTTTTCTAGCACCTTTAGGTGTAAGTTTAGCTTGCTTATTTGAGATTTTTCTTGCTTCTTAAGGTAGACTTGTATAGCTATATACTTCCCTCTTAGGGCCACTTTTGCTGCAGTCCAACAGTTTCATCTGTTGTGCTTTCATTTTCGTTTATTTCCATGTATTTTTAAAATTTTTTCTTTGATTCAATGGTTGACCCAATCATTGATTAGTAGCATGTTGTTTAAGCAGCATATATTTGTGGTCTTCCCAAATTTGTCTTATGGTTGACTTCAGGTTTCATAGTGTTGTGGTCAGAAAAAATGCATTGTATGATTTCAATCTTTTTGTGTTTGTTGAGGCATGATTTGTGACCTAGTATGTGATCTATTCTGGAGAATTTCCCATGTGCACTTGAAAAGAATGTGTATTATAATGCTTTAGGATGGAATATTCTGAATATATCTGTTAAGTCCATCTGGTCTAGTGTGTCATTCAAAGCCATTGTTTCCTTGTTGATTTTCTGTTTAGATGATCTGTCCATTGATGTAAGAGGGGTGTTAAAGTCTCCTACTATTATTGTGATATTATCAATGAGTTCCTTTTGTTCATTATTAATTGTTTTGTGCATTTGTATGCTTTTGTGTTGGGTGCATAAATATTTACATTTGTTATATCTTCTTGTTGGGTTGTTATTTTTATGATTATATAATGTCCTTCTTTGTCCCTTTTTACAGCCTTTGTTTTAAAGTTTAGTTTCTCTGATAAAAGTGTTTCTACTCAAGCTTTCTTTGAAATCCATTTGCATAATAAATATTTCTCCATCCCCTCACTTTCAATCTACAGGTGTCTTTAGGTCTAAAATGAGTCTCTTGTAGGCGGTATACAGATGAGTCTTGGTTTTTTTTTAATCCATTCTGACACACTATGTCTTTTGATTGAAGCATTTAGTCCATTTACGTTCAAAGTAATTATTGATAGATATATATTTATTGCCACTTATTACTTGTTTTATCATCATTTCTCGAGATTTTCTCTGATCCTTTGTTGTCTTTGTCACTTTTTGTCTCTCCTTTGCATTCAGAGAGTCCCCATTAATATTTTATGCAGGGCTGGTTTAGTGATCATGATTTCCTTTGGTTTTCATTTGACTGGGAAACGCTTTACCTTTCCTTTTATTCTGAATGATGGCTTTACTGGATAGAGTTTCCTGGCTGCAAATTTTCCCTTTCAAGATATTGAATATATCACACTCCCTCCTGGTTTGCCAAGTTTCTGTTGAGAAATCTCCAGCTAGTGTTATGGGGTTTCCTTGTAAGTTAGGGCTTCTTTTGTCTTGCTGTTTTTAGGATTTTTCTTTATTGCTATATTTTGATGTCTGTTTCCTTCCCTGAGATTAGGGAAGTTTTCAGCTATTATTTCCTTAAATAAATGTTCTGTCCCTTTTTTCTTTCTCCTCTTCTTCTGGGACTCCTATAATACAAATGTCATTACATTTGATGGAGTCACTGAGTTCCCTAAGTCTATTCTTGTGTTCCATAATTCTTCTTTCTCTCTTTTGTTCAGCTTCATTATTTTCTATTATTTTGTCCTCTAGGTCACTAATTCATTCTGCTGTTTCTTTCAGCCTGCTGTTCATTACATCATGTCTGTTTCCAATCTCTTTTATTGCATTCTTCATCTCTGACTGATTTTTTTTAACTTTCTATCTCTGTGGTAAGGGTCTCACTGATACCTTCTATTCTTTTCTCAAGCCCAGTGAGTATCCTTATGATTGACACTTTTTAAAATTATCTATCAAGCATGTTACTTATATCTGTTTTGCTTAGATCTTTAGCCATGGCCTTATCTTGTTTTTTCATTTGAGACAAATTCCACCATTTTTGAATTTTGTCTAAGTCTCTGTCCTCTTCTCTGTGTTAGAAAAGCCACTTATGTTTCCTGCTAATGGCTATGAAGAAGAGGTCATATAATTTCCAGGGCCTGAGACTTCAGGTAGTGTCTCTGGTGTGTGCAGTGTGCACTCTGCTGCTGTGTTTTTGGCTGCTCTATCCTTCAGGTCAGTCATGGGCAGAGGCTCTCCTTGCCTGCAGTGGGCAGTGTTTGGTCCGTTGCCTGAATGTGGCGAGTTTTAACTAAGTATGCTCTGGTCTGCTTGTGAAATGAGACCTGTCCCTACTTCCACCAGAACTGAGGCCTTGCAGAACCTTCTGATTCTGCAAATGTGCAAATGGAAACAAAACAAAACAAAACAAATGAGCAAATGGAAAAAAAAAACTGAAACAGAAACAAACAAAAAATCAGACTATTAACTATAGAGAATGAAATGATGGTTAGCAGAGAGGAGGATAGTGGGGAATGGGTTACATAGGTAATGGAGATTAAGGAGTGCATTTGTTGTGATGAGCAGCAGGTATGGTATGAGGTGGTGAATCACTATATTGTATACCTGAAACTAATATTACACTGCATGTTAACTAACTGGAATAAAAATAAACACTTAAAAAAGAAATTTGTGGTATTTCTGAAAATAGGTGTGAAGATAGAGATCCAAAGAGAGAGATCAATATCCAGTTAAAGAGTATTTAGAGTGCCAAATCCCCTCTTTACCTCAGCTCGGTGGATGGTTGCCATGTTTATTCTCATCACAACAGAAGTCTGAGGTTTTATTCTCTGCAGAGTCTCTGAATTGCAAGATGCCAAATACAAACCCTAACCCTAACCTTAATCCTGACCCTAAACCTAATGCTACCTCTAACCAGTCACCCATAAAATCTGCCCATAACCCTAGCTGTAACCCTGAATCTAACCTGTGGAGAGGTCTCTGAATGGCAGGATACGAGGCACATACTCTTTAACAGTAACCTTATTTCTAAATCTAACCCTAACCCAAACCCCTAACTGCTAACCAGTAACTCCTAAACCTAACCATAACCATAACCATAAACTTGTCTTTCTGAAAAGGTCTCTGAACTTCAGGACAATAGGCACATATAGTCACTCTAAATCAAACCCTAATATTAGACCTGCAGGGAAAAAAAGATTTGGTATATATACACAATGGAGCACTACTCAGCCATAAGAATGAAATCTTGCCATTTGCAATGACATGGATGGAGCTAGGGAGTATTATTCTAAGCAAAATAAATCAGTCACATAAAGACAAATAACATATGATTTCACTCATATGTGGAATTAAAGAAACCAAACAAGCAAAGGGGGAAAATAAGAAGAAACAAAGAGCCCAACCAAGAAACATACTCTTAACTATAAAGAACACACTGATGGTTACCAGAAGGGAGGTGGGTGAAGAGATGGATGAAGTAGGTGATGGGGATTAAGGAGTGCACTTGTGACGAGCACTGGGTGTTGTATGGATGTGTTGAATCACTATATTGTACACATGAAACTAATATTACACTGTATGTTAGCTAACTGGAATTTAACTTAAAACTGATAAAAAGAAAGTATGTGTTTAAATTTATAATAGTTTTCTAAAGCAATTGTGCATTTTATTTTGCCATCAGCAAGTTATGAGAGCTCAAACTGTTCCACACTCTCACTAACATTTGGTAGTATCATTATTTAAAATTTTTATATATTTTAGTTGGTGTGTTGTTTTGTGATTTTCCCCCCTTCATCTAAGGGGTAAATGACATTGAACTTCTTTTCATGTGTTATTAGTCATTTATATTTTCTTTTGTAAAGTATAAATTCAAGTATTTTGCCTATTTCTAATTGGGTTTTTTTTGTGTTTTTACTTTTTTAAGTTTATTTATTTATTTTGAAAGAGGGAGAGCATGCATGAGAGCAGTGTAGGGGAAGAGAAAAAGGGAGAGAGAGAATCCCAAGCAGGCTCTGAACTGCCAGCATGGAGCCCAATGTGGGACTCAATCTCACCAACCATGAGATCGTGACCTGAGCCAAAATCAAGAGTAGGATGCTTAACTGACTGAGTTACCCTGGTGTCCCTGTGTTTTCACTTTTTACCTTTAAGAGTTCTTTATGTATTCTAATTATCTGATCTTTGTAATGTGTACGCATTATGACTATTTTCTCCCTAGTCCATGGCTTATATTTTCATTTTCATAATAATATCTTTGATGTGCAAAAGTTTTTAATGTTGATGAAGGTCAATTTATCAATTTTTTATTTTGTTTTTCTTCTGTTTTAGGAAATATTTGCCTATCTCAAAATTATTAAAATATTCATCCATGTTTTCTTCTTTATGCTTCATAGTTTTAGTATTTATGTTTATGTCTATGATTCATCCTAAATTAAATTTTGTGTATGGCGTGAGGTAGAGTTTAAGGTTAATTTTCTTCAATAATCAGTGGTTTATGACACTTCCTTTCCTTATTTAATGGCATTGGTAACTTTAGAAAAAGTTAATTGAAGTTATCAAGGCAGTGTGGTGTTGGCAGAAGGATAGACACAACAATGGAATTGAATTTAAAAGTAAGAAATAGACCCATTCAAATATGTCCAAATGATTTTTGTAAAAGTAATTCAATAGAGTAAGAGTAGCCTTTATACATATATATATATATATTCCATTGGAATGGAATATATATAAATATTCCATTTATTCAAAATAAACAAATATGTAGAGACAGACATAGGTTAGTGGATACCCAGGGATGGGAGAGATGGGAGTGAATAGGGAGTAAGGAGGGTTACGTTTCTTTTCAAGTTAATGAAAAATTTCTAAAGTTGACTGTACTAATGGATGTACAACAATGTGAATATATTAAACCACTGAACTTGTACACTTTATATATTTATTTATTTTTGGGGAGAGTGAAAGTGGGGAAAGGACAGAGAGAGGGAGACAGAGGATCTGAAGCTGGTTCTGCACTGACAGGCTGACAGCAGTGAGTCTGACGCGGGGCTCAAAATCATGAACTGCAAGATCATGACCTGAGCTTAAGTCAGACGCTCAACTGACTGAGCCACCCAGGTGCCCCTGTACACTTTATTTACATTTATTTATTTATTTATTTAAATATAAGTTAGTTAGCACATACTGCAATCATGATTTCAGGAGTGAATCCAGTAATTCATCCCTTATGTATAACACCCAGTGCTCATCCCAACAAGTGTCTTCCTTATAATGCACCTTATCCATTTAGCGCATCCCCGCACTCACAACCCCTCCAGCAACCTTCATTTTGTTCTCTATATTTAAGAGTCTCTTATGTTTTGTCCCCTTCCTTGTTTTTTATATTATTTTTGCTTCCCTTCCCTAATGTTCATCCGTTTCGTATCTTAAATTCACATACGAGTGAAGTCATATATTTGTCTTTCTCTGACTAATTTTGCTTAGCATAATACTCTCTGGTTCCATCCACGTTGTTGCAAATGGCAAGGTTTCATTCTCTTTGATTGCTAATAGTCCACTCTATGTATGTGTGTATATATATATGTATGTATGTGCATATATATATATATATATATATATACTTTTGTGTGTGTATATATATATATGTATATATATGCCACATCTTCTTCATTCACTCATCAGTCAATGGACATTTAGGCTCTTTCCATTCTTTGGCTATTGTCAATAGCGTTGTTATAAACATTGGGGTGCATGTGCCCCTTTGAAACAGCACACCTGGATCCCTTGGATAAATACCTAGTAGTGCGATTGCTGGGTCATAAGCTAGTTCCATTTTTAATTTTTTTTAGGAACCTCCATACTGTTTTCCAGAGTGACTGCACCAGTTTGCATTCCCACCAGCAGTGCAAAAGAGATCCTCTTTTTCCGCATCCTCACCAACATCTGTTGTTGCCTGAGTTGTTAATTTTAGCCACTCTGACTGGTGTGAGGTGGTATCTCATTGTGGTTTTGATTTGTATTTCCTTGATGATGTGTGATGCTGAAAATTTATCATGTGTCTGCTAGCCATCTGGATGTCTTCTTTGGAGAAATGTCTATTCATGTCTTTTGCCCATTTCTTCACTGGATTACTTGGTTTTTGGGTGTGGAGTTTGATAAGTTCTTTATAAATTTTGGATACTAACCCTTTATCTGATATATCATTTGAAAATATCTTCTCCCATTCCATCAGTTGCCTTTTAGTTTTGTTGATTATTTCCTTTGCCATGCTTACACTTTTTATTTTGATGAGGTCCCAATTTTGCTTTCATTTTTGCTTTTGTTTCCCTTGCCTCTGGAGAAATGTTGAGTAAGAAGTTGCTGCAGCCAAGGTCAAAGAGGCTTTTGCCTGCTTTCTCCTCAAGAATTTTGATGGCTTCCTGTCTTGTGTTTAGGTCTTTCGTCCATTTTGAGTTTATTTTTGTGTCTGGTGTAAGAAAGTGGTCCAGGTTCATTCTTCTGCATGTCACTGTCCAGTTTTCCCAGCACCATTTGCTGAAGAGACTGTATTTCATTGGATAGTCTTTCCTGCTTTGTCAAAGATTAGTTGGCCATACGTTTTTGGGTCCATTTCTGGGTTCTCTATCCTGTTCCATTGATCTGAGTGTCTGTTTTTGTGCCAGTATTATACTGTCTTGATGATTACAGCTTTGTAATACAGCTTAAAGCCCGGGATTGTGATGCCTCCAGCTTTGGTTTTCTTTTTCAGGATTGTTTTGGTTATTCAGGGTCTTTTCTGGTTCCATACAAATTTTAGGAGTGTTTGTTCTAGCTCTGTGAAGAATGCTGCTGTTATTTTGATAGGGATTGCATTGAATGTGTAGATTGCCTTGGATAGTATCTACATTTTAACAATATCTGTCCTTTCAATACAGGAGCATGGAATCTTTTTCCATTTCTTTGTGTCTTCTTTAATTTCTTTCATAATCTTTCTACAGTTTTCAGTGTATAGATTTTCCACCTCTTTGGTTAGGTTTATTCCTAGGTATTTTATGGGTTTTGGTGCAACTGTAATTGGGATCAATTCCTTGATTTCTCTTTCTGTTGCTTCATTATTGGTGTATAGAAAAGCAACCAATTTCTGTGCATTGCTTTTATATCCTGCAATTTTGCTGAATTCATGGAATATTTCTAGCAGTTTTTTGGTAGAATCTTTTGGGTTTTCCATATAGAGTATCATGTCATCTGCAAAGAGTGAAGGTTTGACTTCCTCCTTGTCGATTTGGATACTTTTTATTTTTTGTGTTTTCTGATTTCTGAGGCTAGGACTTCCAATACTATGTTGAACAACAGTGGTGAGAGTGGACATCCCTGCCGTGTTCCTGACCTTAGGGGGAAAGCGCTCAGTTTTTCCCCATTGAGGATGATATTAACATTGGGTCTTTCATATATGGATTTTATGATCTTGAGGTATGATCCTTTTATCCTTACTTTCTTGAAAGTTTTTATCAAGAAAGGATGCTGTATTTTGTCAAATGCTTTCTCTGCATCTATTGAGAGGATCATGTGGTTCTTGTCCTTTCTTTTATTAATGTGATGTGTCACATTGATTGATTTGTGTATATTGAACCAGCCCTGCAAGGGACAGACTTTCAAGCAATTGTCCTGGGGCAACTGGACATCCATAGGCAAAAATATGAACCTCAACTTAACTTACACCTTACAAAAATTACTCAAAATGGATCATGAACTTTAATGCAAAACATGAAACTATAAAACTTTCAGATAAAACATGTGACAATATTTGGGATATAGGCCTGGGCAAAGAGTTCTTAAACTTTAACACCTAAAGCATAGGCAACAAAAGAAATACTGACAAATTAGACCTCATTGAAATTCAAAACTTTTACTCTATAGAATACTCAAAAGAATGAAAGAGACAAGCAACAGAAAGGGGAGAAAATATTTGTAACTCAAGTACCCAACAAAGGGTTAGTATCTTAAACATATAAAGAGCTCTCAAAATTCAACCATAAAAAAAAATCCAAGCAAAAAACATGAAGAGACATTTCACTGAAGATAATACACATATAGTAAGTAAGCACATGAAAATTTGCTCAATATCATTAGTCATCAGGGAAATGCAAATTAAAACCACAATGAGATATCATTATAGACCTATCAGAAAAGCTGAAATGAAAAATACTGGCAATATAAAGTGTTGGAAAGGTTGCACAGAAAATGGATCTCTCATGCATCACTGGTGAGAATGTAAAATGTTTTACCCACTCTGGAAAACACTTTGGTTATATCTTAAAATATTAAACATGTAACTACCACATAACCCAGCAATTATACTCAGGGATATTTAGCCCAGAATAATTAGAACTTGTGTTTACACAAAAACCTGTACATGAATGTTCATAGCAACTTTATTCACAGTAGAAAAATACTGGAAACAGCCCAGATGTTCTTTGATTGGTTAATGGTTGAACAAACCCCCCCAAATAAATGAATGAATGAATGAATGAATGGCCATATATGTGTAGGTATATTACTGGATTCTAATCTGTTCTATTGACTTATTTGTCTACAATATCATACTGTTTTGATAAGTGTAGTTTTACAGAAGTCTTGAAACCAAGAAGTGTAAGTTCTATTTTCCCTATTTTTAAAGATTTGTTGGAAACCCCAAGACATTCAAACATCTTCACAGCTTTGTCTTCTCTAATGTCTTGTTCCATGGATTTAATTTGGTTAGCTGCTCTGAACTCTGATCCTTGCCTCCTGAGCTTAGTGAGAATGCTAAACTCATCTTGGAATGCAGCTTTCTATGTTGGCGTCAGAAATTGACACCAGGCAAAGAATGGAGTGATCCTGGGGGCTTACCTTGTGAGTTTCTCTTCTAATGTAAATCACAGTCATGTGCTGACTATTGTTCAATACCTGTAAACAGTTTCTTGGCATATATTATGCAGTTAATGCCTGTAAACAGTTTCTTTGCATATATTATGCAGTTTTATGATTTCTGTAATAGCATGAGTGCTAGTCTGGTGCCATTAACAATATAGATTTATTAAACTTTCCTTTGTTTAAATCATGCAGATTCAGCTTCTGTTGCATGCAGCTAAGAGTCCTGACTGATGCAAGCTGTTACTTTATGTCATGCTCTATGATAGTTGCTTAGAATTTATTATGTGACTTAATCCTTATTTGGGGAAATCCTTCCTTGTAGAAAACAAAGCATTGGGGAAGAGGCATTTCTCTCTAACAGTGGTAAGAAGGGTAAGCAGGTTTCAGTGAGAGAAACTTTCTAGATGGACTAGGCATGTATAAATGCACAAGAGAGTGAACATGACAAGAAATAAAATATGAAACCTTTGGCATTTTCGTGGGAATAGTTCTGAGACCTTCATAAGTTCCCCTAATCTAATAAAACCACTATACCAGAGAATTTCCTCCATAAAATGCAGTAAGATGCAATTGTTCATACAGTTTAAAATCCTATAAGATTATCTTAAATGCCCTTCCCATGCCTATTAACACTAGGAAAAGCAACCATCCCAGTTTACCTTGGAGTATCATAGTTTTAAGAAAATCTTTAGGGAATCTCTCAGTCTCAGGCAAACTGGGATGGTTGGTCACCCTTGAAAACTGTCCTTTACTATAATATGACATCAGTCACTTAACTACAGTTAATTGGTCTTGATGACTTAAAGCTTGATGATGAATCCCTCTCCCAGTGTCTGTGGCAGGTGCCTTTCAGATTTTCTTTCAAGAGAAAATCTACTGTGGGCAGTGGAGTTAGACAACAGCCTCCAGCTGTAGCACTTTGGGGATATTTTTGCATCATTTTACCCAAGGCCATACCCATCCCAGGCATCTCCAGTCAATTTCTGAGAATAGAAGGGATATTAGGAACATTTATGCTCAATGTGGGATTCTTATAATTAGTAACCTTTGCTCTAGAGTTCCCAGTTGGGCTGGCTGGAAATTCCACAGAGTTGCACTGCAGTCTGAGGCATTTTGTACCCATTCCTCCTTAATTTCCTCTCCTTTAATAAGTGTCAGACCTGTACTATGGTCTGAATTCTCCCCTGCCTACTCCTGCTCTTCCTCTTTATCTTCTTAATCATTACCCACAATAGATCTCTGGACTTGTAACTCCATCTTGGCATCTGCTTTTCAGAGGACCCAATGTGGCATAATGTCTCTCTCCAGTGGTTGAAGCTGTAAGATGAAAATTTGGGAAGGTATCAGTAACCATATTTCTTATTGCATGAACTTGAGAAACAAAGGAAGATTTTAAAGGAGATGGGGGAAGGAGAGAGAAAGAAAGGGAGAGGGAAGGAGAGAGAGGAGAGAGAGGACAGAGACAGGGAGAGAGTGTGAGCACAAATGTGTAGGGAAGAATATGGATAAAAGAATGATAGAGCTATAATGGCATTTGAATAATTGCCATTTGACCATTCTTGAGGCCTAACTGTATCTTGCCCTTTCCAAATTTTGATTGTTCCACTCCTTAAATGTTGTGACAAACTCCATATCTTTCCACAGATTTCTCTCTCACTTAAGTTAGTTTCAGGTAGATTTGTGTCCCTTTCAACTAATGAAATACCTCTTCACTGCAAAAGTTATTATACACGCTACTGATTTTGTGCTGAGTCATATTTCTGTTAAGTCAGAAATGTTCATACCCTGCTCATATCCTCAGGCATAAATTAATACAACACTTTTAAGGTTTACCATGTTTTTGTTCATTGGTAGATGAGGAAAATTTTGCATGGCCTACATGATTTCTGAGATGTTTTAGCATTTACTTATTTCTGTATAGAATATATAGAATTGTTGTCATAGACCAAAGCCTCAGCCAAATTCGACATTGCACTTTGTCCAGAATATTTATTTTCTGATTAAAAGTCACTTTTAATCATATAATAAAGGTTAGTTTTAATATGAATTTTTTCTTTCTTTTCTTAATTATTTTTAAGCTTTTCAAAGGTCACTAGTAGCTTCCTTTAAGGACCATTTTGATAAATCAAAATTCAAAAATCACAATATACAGTTTGAATCACTTTTCAACAACTCTTAAGGTTGTGACCAAGTTTAGAGAGTATGAAAGCTTCATTCAGATGCTGACAAAAGTAAGATATAGAAGTTGGCCAAAGATGAGAGCTCCTACACATCACCCTTCTAGAACATTCATGCAAGAATGGTGCTGATTTGGTCTGGGGCAGGGCTGTCAACTTATAGCCCACAGGCCAAATTCTACCTCTTTCTTGTTTTTGTAAATAAAGTTTAATGGAATACATTCACACTCATCATTTAAGTGTTGTTTGTGGCTGCTTTTGCTCAATGAAGGTAGAATCAAGTAGTAACGGAGACTGTATGTGTCCCACAACACCTAAAATACTTACTATCGACCCTTTACAGAAAAAAAAAAAAATGCCAACCCTCAGCCTCAAGTATTATCAGTACATGTGGAGACGAACAGATGAGCAGATTATATTTTTGGAAGCAGAGCAGGAACAAGCCTGGTGTATTCTAGGAACACAAGGAAGACCAGTGTGGTTGAAACATAAAGGACCCACATACTATTGTGTATTTTTTTTAGCACATTTGTACCTATTGATTTTTGAGACATTAATTCACTCACTCAACAAATGTTCTTTAAGTTCCCACTCTGTGCTAGACAGTGTTAGCTACTTCACACACACAAGCACATAGAAATTGTAATAAGGGAAAGCAGCAAGTAAACAATCGCAACACAGAATAGTAAGCACTAACTAAAAATGCAATTGATGCCAAAAGGAGGAAATTAACTTTTGTTTCACCGCCCACTCAATACTTATCTGATATTCCAAGGTACCTTCCTCAGATTATACCTGAACCACATCTTATCTGGTTGGTCATAGCTCCCTTCCTTCATTCACTAAAACGCATCATTATAACATTAATAATCATAATCATAGCAGCCAGTACTCACTGAGCAGTTACTGTGTGTCAGACACGGCTGGGTACTTTATACACATTGTTTTATTCAATCATCACAACCCTGTAATATAGAGACTATTATTATGCCCATTCGTAAAATCAGAAACTGAGGGTCAGAGACCAAGGTCTCATGTGTGTCTCACAAAGTAGCACTCAGGACATCTACTATTTTCTTCCTCATCTACTCTGGCTTGCTGCTGGTGCCTAATGTTATGATCATTGCGGCTTGATGGTATCACCTACCAAAGGCACCACTACCCCTGCCAATACCAACCAATGTCTATACCAAATTCTTCTGTCTAGAGCATTAATGTTTGACTCCGGGTTATTGTTTCTCATAGATGTCCTATATCTGGGAACAATGAACATATTTTGTGAAAGAGTTCTTTGTAGTTTTTACTTGTGCTTTTATTATAGTTCCTGTCCTCAGGTTTGGAGCCAGATTACCTAGGTTTGAATCTCAGCCCTGAAACTTAACTATTCTGTGATTCTGATGAAATCACTTAAGTGGTCTGTAACCCTGTTCCATTATCCTTAAAGCAGAGATAATAATGTTGTCTACATTAGTGTTTGTTATAAAAAAAAACTTGGCCCAGCATTTGGCATATAAGGCAGGTTTAATAAATGTTGGTTATATTACTAGGGCAAATGACTTCTTTTTCCAACTGTTAAACAGGCTTTATCTACTAACCTCTTGCCTCTTTCTGGGTACTTACTATCTGTTGATTTCACCTTACCTTTACTGATCTTACTCACTCTAATTAATACTGTCATGCTCCTTCCTATTATAGGACCTTTGATCAGGCTGTCCCTTCTGTGTAGAATGTTCCTTTTCCTGTTTGCCTGGCCAATTCCTATCAGTACATTAAGCTCCATAAGGGCATGGACACTATCTGGTTTGTGTTTACCATTTTACACCCAGAGCTTGATATCGCACCTGCTGTACAGTAGGCACTCATTAATACTGGCATGAAAACCAGCCTGAGTCTAGAGTCACTACATTCAGCTATTCCTCTGTATATGAATTCACATCCTAGACTAGCTAGAGCCTTTTCTTCTGTCTAATCACTGGTTCTAGACAATTTTCAACAAATATTCAGTAAATACATACTATATGTTAGGTTCTGTGCTAGGGTCTTAGAAAATAAATTTTATAATTTATTATTTAAAATTTATTTAAAAATATATATTTTTCTTACCATCTCAAGAGGCCACTTGTTCATTGAAAGACACAGGCATGCAAAGGTAGAAGTAATAATACAGAGTGATATTTGCTATACCGAAGGCCTGTACTGGATCCATTGGGCATATTGAACCCATGGAAAAGAATAGAAATTTATCTGGAAAGAGAGAGACTGATTCATAGAGGAGGTAATATCTAAACTGAGTCAAAATAAGGAGTAGCAATTTTTCTAAAGAACAAGTAGGGGTAGAGCGTGTGGCAGAAAGATTTTCAGGACAAAATTATGAAGTCATTTCCTTCTTTTATTGGTGCTGTTACAAACCATTTCCTTTATTACCCTTTGATATTAGACGAATTATTTTTCATCTGTAATAAGTGCAATACCGGTCAGTTTATTTTTCAATGTCTGTACGTTATATTTGTTTGTTCTTGCTCTAGATTTTTTTTTCCCTTTGTTCTGGATTTCATTTTCATTGTATATACTATTTCAGTGCAGTTTTTGGTCTTTTTGTAATATGTGTTGTTCTTAAATTTTTAAGTGCATAAGCTGTGCATTCGTGATGGCTCCTTCCATTCTAATGTTCATTGTATTTAGCACTGTACAGGGGCCCTGGATTCAAGTAGCTCAAATGAACTCCTGGGAGTCCAGCAGTGAGTGGTATGTGGCTTAAGTTCAAGAAAGTGGTGCAAGGAAGTGGAAGAATTTTTGTTCCAGCAAACCTCGATAAGCAACCTCAGTAGTGGGGAGAGTCAGGAGGGGCACAGAAAAGGCAAACAAGGAAACCTAGGTGTTACACCCAGTATACTTCTATGAGTCCGTGTATTCTCCTCTCTGTGCCTGGGGCTCCAAATCTGTCAAACTAAGGCCATCGACTAGGGCACCCCGTCGCCACCCTTCTGGACCAGAGGCTGTAGCACACCCCCGCAGCAGTCCGGGTCCCGGGCGCACAGGACGCGCACCCACAAGGCCGGAAGAAGTGGGGCGGGGCCTCTAGGCAGTTGGGCCTGAACGGACTGGGGGAGGGGAGCGCGGGGCAGATGGTCTCTGGGAAAAAGCAAAAGGCGGGTGCAGGGCTGCCTCCCAAGGCTCTACTTGCTTGCATTTCCTCCCGCTTTGCTGAGTTGGGAGTCGCGACCTCCAGGACAGGTGGGTCCCGTCCCACGGATCGGGAAGGGGTGTCTTTGGTGGGTGCAGTGGCTGGGTTAGCCCGGGCGCTCTATTGAAGGCCTGGCACGGGAGGCGGGGTGAGGGGAATGGTTCCCACCCCGTCTGCTCGGTACCAGGGCGGTGGTACTTACCTTAACCCTGGCTGAGGAGAAGGCCACTCGTGCATTTCCGCAGGGCTGTCGTCACGGTTTATGCCAGTTGCGCGACAAAGCCCGGAGATCAGCGCAGGGCCAGATGGGCCTAGCGCTCGGAAAGAGCTGGGAGAGCTGGAGGAAGCTCGGGTTCGGAGTGACGCCCAGTGTACATTGTTTCAAACTCGATCCGACTTCCCCGCCCTGGGTCTGTCACCGACTTGGTGTCTAGCTTTCAGAGAGCCCCTAGCCTGTCCATGTCTCACTTTGTTCGGCGGTAGAGTGGAAGGTGGAACTCCTTTCGTTATAATATCCACCAGTGTTGTCTGCGCATTGTACCCTTCTTCTGCCCCTCCCGAGCAAGAATGCCTAGCAGGAGTCGGGAGTGGCAGGGCAGGGCAGCGGAGAACTTACGCGAGGAAGTGCTCTCCCTTACGAAAACAATTCTGAAAAACCTTTTCAACGTTTTTAACTACTGACTGCCCCCAAAACTGGAAAAAGCATTCATCCAATGCCCTAGAGGTGAATGTCCACTCTGGAAGAATGCTTTTGTGCATGCTTTACTGTTAAAGATTTTTAACCAAATGATTGATCAAAACATTATGAGTTGAATGAACGTAACACAATGCCTAGCAAAAGTCTCCTCATAAAAGACTTGGGTGGTTTACCTGTTACCCAATCGCTGCAAAAAAAAAAAACAAAAACAAAAACAAAAACAAAAACAAAAAAACAAAACCCAAAAAAACAAAAAACAAACAAACAAACAAAAACCTTGAGCTCTCATATGGAGAAACACTTCCATAATCCATTCCCACATAGCAGTCGTTTAGAGTTGCTTCTCGGGGTGCCTGGGTGGCTCAGTCCGTTAAGTGTCCGACTTCGGCTTGCGTCATGATCTCGCAGTTGGTGGGTTCGGGCCCGCGTCACGCTCTGTGCTAACAGCTCAGAGCCTGGAGCCTGCTTCGATTCTGTGTCTGCCTGTCTCTCTGCCCCTCCCCCACTCACACTCTGTCTCTCTCTCTCAAGAAATGGATAAACATTAAAAAAAAATTAGAGTTGCTTCTTAGCTGGCATTGTCCTTTGAGGAATCATTATAGTAAAACTTACATACAGTTTATTGTACATTAACTCTGGAGATAGAATTATAAACACTATGGACCAACATTTTGGTGTCATTCCAATTCCATCTCATTAAGAAACTGCTTATAATGATAATGACAGCCATATACTATGCAAAATCCTGTAGTCTTCACAACCGTGAGACATGAATGTATTTGTCACCATACTTAAAGATGTGTTCTATCTCATAACCAATATGATGAAGGGAATGGTCACTGGGTTAGTTGAGTCTGAGGCGCATCGTCCACATACCCCATCTCATTCTTATTTCTGGGAAATCTGCACTGGGACAGATCACTTCCTGGTTTTGGTCTCTGTACCAGGAACCACAAGCAGTTCTGTATCTCTGCTTGTCAGCCCTGGCTGGGAGAAGCAATAAAATATCCCAAGCTGATCACTTGATGTCTGTGGTGTTTCTGGCAGTTGTAGTTTTTGCCTGCCAGCCCGAGGGTCTGGGGGGAGAGGCTGGATTAAGAAACCCGTTTGGTGGGAAGAGTCTCTGATCCAAGCCAAGGTGAACACAGATCCACCAGTTGGGTGCCATTGTGACCCTGTTTCTACAACACCAAACGTCCCCTGTGCTCCTAAGGGTTGTACGCTGTGCCATTGGCCTCATGTAAAGAAATTACAGAAGAGGCTCCTGGCAAAACCCGGTCTGTGCCACACCTACAGGTTCTAGGCAAGGAGTGTCTGATGTGAAGGTGGGTGTTCTTCTGGACCTGAGATATGGCGATTTTCCAAACGGTTGATAAAGTGAGAGGGAAACTGTGATAGGCCTCTGCTGAGCCGACCTTGAGGGTGAGTTTAGGACTGGCTGTTTGGCAGGCACTGGTGAGTGAACTTGCTTTGGCCGTATTTCTACTCCATTCATTTATTCTTTCACTCCAAAGACAATCAATGAATGCTTAGTCTGTGCCAGCATGCTGATCCACTCACTGAGATTAGCAGTGAAGGAAGACAGTAAGTTCGGAGGCGAACAGCAATTCCACTTTAAGCAAGCTAAGTCGGAGGCATCCTCTCTCTTCCCGATTCCCAATATAGAATCAATACAAAATCTTCTCACTTCTGCTTCCTGAATATTTTTAAACCTATCCACTTCTCTTTTCCCCCACTGCTACTCCAAATTTCAAGCCAGCAACATAGTTTTTTAAATTCATTTATTAAAAAATTATTGTCATTGAAATAGAATTGATATACAATGTTATGTTAGTTTCAAGTGTACAACATATTGATTCTGCAGTCCTATACATTACTTGGTACTTACCAAGATAAATGCAGTCACCATCTGTCAACACACAATGTTATTGTATTATTATTGGCTATGTTCTCTATGCTGGGCTTTTCATCTCTGTGACTTACTTACTTATCCATTTAAAAAAAAAACTTCATCTTCCAAATTTTGTTAAATATATTTAGAGAAGTTCTCATAATTCTTATCCTTGCTCTCTAAGGTGTTCTCCCCCCACCCCGGGTTCTTCAATATCACATGCCTCTGTATAGACTTTTTCTTTTTTTGTTGTTTATTTATTCATTTTGAGAGAGGGAAAGAGAGAGAGCCTGAGTAGGGCAGGGGCAGAGAGAATCCAAAGCAGGCTCTGCTCTGTGCTGACAGCACAGAGCCCGATGTGGGGCTCGATCTCATGAACAGTGACATCATGACCTGACCTGAAATCAAGAGTTGGATTAACCAACTGAGCCACCCAGACACCCCTAGGTTTTTTTATTTGATATTTATCATGCTCATTCTCTGACCTTCCTGGATCTGTGGTTTGGTGTTTGTCAATAATTTTTGAAAATTCTCAGCCATTATTACCTCAAATATTCCTTCAGCTCCTTTCTTTACTTCCTGCTAATCAATTAAGTGTATGTCACACCTCTTGAAAATGCCCCATAGTTCATAGGTATTCTGTTCTGAGCTTTATTAAAATTTGTTTTTCTCTTTGAATTTCAGTTTGGGAGGTTTCTCTTGACTTATGCTTACATTCACTGATTCTTTCTTTGACCATGTCCAGTCTACTGATGAGCTCATCTAAGGCATTCTTTATTTTTGTTACAGTGTTTTTTAATTTCTAACATTTCCTTTAGATACTTTTGTAGAATTTCCATCTCTCTGCTTACATTTACCCATCTGTTCTTGAATATTGCCTGCTTTTTCCAATCGAGCCCTTAACGTATTAATCATGTCTTTTCTTTCAAAACTGTCATATCTGAGTCTGGCTCTGATACTTGTTTTTTATCTTAAGACTAGGTTTGGGTTTTTTGTTTGTTTGTTTGTTTGTTTTGCTTTTAATGTGCCTTATAATTTTTTTGTTGAAATTCAGGCATAATGTATTGTGTAATGGTACTGACATAAATAGCCTTTAATATGAGGTTTTGTTTAATCTGGCTGGAAGTTGGGCTGTATGTAATGTTTGTGGTAGCTGTAGGTGTCAAAGACTTCACATTTTCCTAGTGTCCTTGATTTTTGTCTCCCTTTTGTCCCTCCTATGCCTTAAGTACTACTCATCAGATAGAGTCTACATCTTGCAGATCCTTCATTTAATAATCCACTCTTATTATACGGAAGTCTGATGGCATGGTGGTAAGGTGTGAGATAGGGGATGCATTATATAATCTTATGATTAAATCTTAGTTCTTTAGTGGGCCTGTGTCCTTAACAGTGTTTCATACCACCTCCCTTTTAGTAACATGGAAAGGCTTAAGAAGGCTCAAGTAAGAGAAGGGCCCTTTCCCCAGATGGGATAAGACTCTGATTAAAGTCTTTTCCCCTGGAGAGCAGGCCTTTGTTATAGAGACAGCTCTGTTTGGAGAATACTCTATTATGGACAATGCAATGTTTACTCTCCCCTCCCCTGCCAGAACCATGCAGGAATTGTTTTGGACCCTGTACCATAAGATCCTGGTGGGATTCATGGAGGTAAAAACCCATGAAAGTGTGGGTTCCCCCTTAAGACTATGATCCCAGAAGTCTCTCCTTCTCAAGGTGGACCACACTCAGCCTCCAGCAGTTCATCAAAATTACCATTTAAGTGAATGGAGTTTCTCCTCCACGTAAATAGATCTTGGCTGTGCTTCTCTGGCTTTGCCAGTCTCTCCAGATTTTGGGTGGCAGTTTGCCCTGCAACCTCAGTTGTCTAAATCTAAGAAGAGCCATTGTTTCTCAATTTGATCACCTTTTTCTTATTGTTAGGACGGGAATGACAAGATCCAAGCTCTTTACGTGTCAGAACTTAAACCCAAAGTCTGATGAGGTTTTTAAACTATGATCTTGTAGCTTATCTGGCTGATTCTCACTTTTCGGGCTGGTGAAACAATCTTTTGTAACTTTCTTCAACCTAACCAGAAGTAAAAGCCTAGGGCTTGAGTGACTTTTAAATTTCTTTTAATTTGAGTAGAGTTGACACTCAGTGTTACATTAGTTTCAGGTATACAACATAGTGATTCAACATCTCCATACATTATACTGTGCCTACCACAAGTGCAGCTACCATCTGTCATCATAAAACACTATTACAATACCATTGACTATATTCTCTGTGCTGTTCCCTTTATTCCCATGATTTATCCACTCCATCACTGCAAGCCTGTATCTCTCACTCCCCTTCACCCATTTTTCCCATCCCCCCACTCCCCTCCCCTTTGGCAGCCATCAATTTGTTCTCAGTTTTTATAGGTCTGATTCTGCTTTTTGTTTGTTTGTTTATTCATTTGTTTTGCTTTTTAAATTCCACATATGAGTGAAATCACATGGTATTTGTCTTTCTCTGTCTGATTTATTTCACTTAGGATAATGCCTTCTAGGTCCATTCATGTTGTCCAAATGGCAAAATTTTATCTTTTTTGTGGCTGAACAGTATTCTGTTACACACACACACACACACACACACACACACCACGTCTTCCTTATCCATTTGTCTATCAGTGGACACTTAAGTTGCTTCCATATTTTGGCTATTATAAATAATGCTGCAACAAAATAGGGGTACATAGATCTTTTTAAATTAGTGTTTTAGTTTTCTTTGGGTAAATACCCAATAGTGGAATTATTGGACCATAGTTTAGTTCTATTTTTGATTTTTTGAGGAACCTCCATATTGTTTTCCACAGCAGCTGTACCAATTTGCATTCCCACCAACACGCATCCTCACCAACACTTATTATTTCTTGTCTTTTGGATTTTAGCCATTCTGACAGGTGTAAGGTGATATCTCATTGTGGCTTCTATTTGCATTTCCCTGATGGTGAGTGATGTTGAGCATCTTTTCATGTGTGTTGACCATCTGGATGTCTTCACAAAAATGTCTAGTCAGGTACTCTACCTTGGCTTGAGTGTCAATGCTTGCAGGAGAAGGCCTTGGGTCCTTACAAGTCATAGAATTGGGACGGAGAACCTCAAAGATCTACACACAGTTTAGCAAAAACTCCACCAACAGAATAGTGATACATCAAAGAAACTTTTCCGTCTTAGTCTAGGCTGTAGATGAGCCTTAATTAGGATGTGGGTTCAAATGCCTATAAAAAAGACCAAAAGTGGAAGTGGAAAAGTGGAAGAAATGCAGCCCAGAGTGCACTGTGGTGGCCTCACCTAGCTCCTCAAGGAATCTCCATGTTCTGAAAGACTCTGGACAGAACTGGTCACTGCAGCAGGCCAGTGTTGCACTTCTTCCACAAAGGGTCTGCTCACCCGTGAACACCAGATTCCTGAATACACACCAAAAGGTTACTATATGTGTATATACTAACTATATATATATAATATATGTATACATACTATATACTATATACGTATATAGTATATGTACATATATACGTATATAGTATATGTATATATACTATATACATATATATACTAACTATATATATATATGTATATGTATATATAATGGGTTTTATACATATATGTAAACATAAATGAATTTCATATATAAATAGAGTAAATGTTTTATATATTATATATAATTATATGTATATAATATATATTAAAAGGTTATATATAATAAATGTATAAAAGTCTGCATTTGATTAACATGTAATAAATATTTATTACATATAGTAACTATAATAAATATCTATATGTATTTAAATGTAGTCTTAGAGTTCTTCCAGGGAAAGCGCTCCAGAAGAAACCTCGGAGAAATCTACAAATGTTTTGATGTTAGAAAACTACTTGTTATAAATGTGATAGCTAAACAACAGGAAGACGAGAGCCAAAGGTTTTTCTATCCAACTAAGTTAACTTTAAGTCATAAATGCAAGCTATAATGAATGTGCAAGACTCAGGAAATATTAGTTCCATGATGCTTTACTAAGGTATTTAATGGAAATAAAAAAGCTTCAGATAACCTAGAAATCATAGGAGACATTTGACGTATGTTTAATGGTGAGCTGTAACTATGTTTACTTGTAAAGCTAAGAATAAGTGAGGAAGATGAAATGACAGAATAGAGGCAAATATTTTATACTCTGAAATATAGATATTACACAAGTAACAAAAAATGGGTGTAGAAAGAGGACATAGATACTAACCAGGAGTAAGAAAATATAGGTTTAAATTAGAGGCTGGGTCAGAAGGAGGGGAGAGAAAAAAGAAGATGCTAGCAAATTTTATTATGACTCATGAAGGAAATCAATAGAAAGTATCTTTAAAAGGAGGATAGGGGCGCCTGGGTGGCGCAGTCGGTTAAGCGTCCGACTTCAGCCAGGTCGCGATCTCGCGGTCCGTGAGTTAAAGCCCCGCGTCGGGCTCTGGGCTGATGGCTCAGAGCCTGGAGCCTGTTTCCGATTCTGTGTCTCCCTCTCTCTCTGCCCCTCCCCCATTCATGCTCTGTCTCTCTCTGTCCCAAAAATAAATAAACGTTGAAAAAAAAAAAAAAGGAGGATAAAAGTAGATCTGATATAATCCCAGCTTAGAACCTTTGCACTAACTTACTTTACACTGGATATCTTCATGACTAACTTCCTCTTTGTTCAAATGTCATCTTTCTCAATGAGGTTTAGCCTTACCATCATATTTAAACCTCCTACTACCTCCAGCCTACCCCTTTTTCATGCTGGATTTTTTTCATAGCTCTTATCATCTTATAATGTGTTATATAGTTTACTTATGTATTGTGTTTATCTTTAATCATCTCCCTCCTCCCACTGGAAGATACACTCCATGAAAGGAGGAGTGTTTGTCTTTTTTGTTCACTTATATATCCCAAGCGCCTAAAATAGTGCCTGGAACAAAGTTGGCGTCCAATAAATATTTTTTAAATGAGTTGATTAATTAATTAGTTAGGAGTGTTAGGGAAGTTTTCTTCAGTGAATTGATATTTAATCTGAGACCTGAAGAATGAGTAGAAAGAATAAGAGGGAGAACATGATAGTCAGAGGAAACATAGGTAAAGCCCCTGAGGTGGTGGGGCAAGATGGGGCCAATTATGTAAAACCTTGAGTGCCATTGTAAAGACATGACTCAATCCTTTTGCCTTCCCTCAAGGAGCTCTTAGCAAAAGGGGAGAGAAAGATAATAATTTAAGCAGGTGATTATTATACATGTTGTAAGTGCACTAATAAGGGTATGCACAAAGAACTATGAAAACATTGACTAGGCAGCTATTACCTCTGCCTAGGGCAGTTAGGAAGATTTTACAAAGAAGGTGACATTTGAGCTAGATCTCAGGCTGGAGAGTGACATGATGAAAGTGTTTTAAGAAGATTAATCTGGCAATAGTATGGAAAATGGATTGGAATGTGGATGGACTAGAGGCAAAGAAACCATCTAGCCTATGGCAGTAGTCCAGGCATGAGGTGATGAAGGCTTCTATAGGAATGGAAAAAGGAGGACAAATCCGAGAGACATTGGAAGGAAAAATTGACGGGAGCTAAATGGATTCTTGGCTTTAAGCCTTTCAGGAGGTAATGCTTCTTCCTTAGTAATAACCATGAAAAGATTCAAATTGACCTATTATGTAATTGCCTACTCTGACTAGAATTTCTAGCTATGGCTGTTCTCCAAAAGTTTCTGTTATTGTGATTGATACTTGTTGGACCTTAATTTACATTAAGATAGTTTTAGACTCTGAAGATTGGGAAGCTCTCAAAAACATAATTTTGACTATGAAACAGCAAATTATTGTATTAAAGGAGAAATGAGGGAAACCATGGGGCTACATAGGAAGTTTTACAATGAGCTCATAGTTCCCTTTTTAAAAGAATAATATGAAAAGAAGGATGAATATAACAGGTGGTATGTGCCTAAAGCATCAGTATTTGGAAACATAAGGCCCAAAAATCACCTCAGGTTGGTAGAAATACATATTTGCAAAAAGAACAAGAACAGTGTGCATGTGTCCTGGTATGGGAAAGCTGTAAGTCAGATGATATCATTACACTACTCTCAATGATCAAAGGAATTATGGAGAATAGGAGAAGTGCTTTAAGACTGGATTTATGTAAATATATTACCACTTCTTTTTTTTTTTTTAATTTTTTTTTCAACGTTTTTATTTATTTTTGGGACAGAGAGAGACAGAGCATGAACGGGGGAGGGGCAGAGAGAGAGGGAGACACAGAATCGGAAACAGGCTCCAGGCTCTGAGCCATCAGCCCAGAGCCTGACGCGGGGCTCGAACTCACGGACCGCGAGATCGTGACCTGGCTGAAGTCGGACGCTTAACTGACTGCGCCACCCAGGCGCCCCATCCACTTCTAACAAAGACAAAGAAGGAAGAATTTTCAATCTATTAATCAGTGAACTAAGTATCTCCTGGGTTGGATTCTAGAACAGGCTTTCAAGTAAGTATGTACTTAGAAAATTACAAAGTTATCAACAAAGACATTTCACACAAATGTAATTTTTTTTAAAAAAAAGCTTATTAGGGGTAGTTTATGGAAATTTGGCAGACATAATGTGCATTACGTGAATTAGTGAATGAAATTTCATTAAGATTTTAACAACTCTTTCATGAAACCTTCATGAACAAGAATTATAAATCTATATTTTGATGGGTTTTATAATTAATATAATTATGTATTAATTAATTAAATTTACATACTCAAAGGGAACTGATTAAGAGACCATAGGCAAAGGAAGAGTTTCTGTTGGCCTCCTGCAAAGCCTACCTTTGGTTTGACCTGACTATTTTCATTACTGAGTAAAGTGAAGAGTTACAACAGACATCTTACCAGATTTAAAGAAAATAGGAAGTTGGGAGAAAAGTAATTCGATTGAATTCCCACAAACATTTATGGAGTTTTACAAAGCTAGATGCTAGATGTTAGAGTACAAAAATTAATGAGACATACATCTTCCTGTTGAGGAGCATCCAAATATTACTAGGAAGAGAGACATAAAAACATAGTTTCATCAAAATGTACAAAGAAGGAATATAGAGACATAAACAGAATATTAAGAGAGAACCAAAGAAAGCTTCATTCTGGGAATTTAGGGAAGAATTCTTAAATGAAATGGTATCTCTACTGATTCTTGAAATATGAATAAAAGTCAGGGTTTCCTACTCTGTTTGAGAGAACAAAGGGCATGAACATGAATTTCTTAGAATCAGGAAAGAGTATAGTGAGTCTGGCAAACAATAAGCAATGAAGTACAAGGAGGAAGTGAGGCTGAAAGGTAACTCAGGACCAGGTAAAAGAAGGCATTATGTAACATGATAACAAACTTGGATGGACTTCACCCTGAAGGCCTTAGGGATCCATTCAGAGAGAATTACATACCAACAAGTCTATTTTAGTTCACTCCTCCTATAGTGTGCAAAATGGTTTGAAGGGAGGGCACATGTGTATATGGAGAGATCAATTAGAAGACTATTACATACAGTCTTTGGGAGAGAAATAACAGTGGGCTTTGACTGGGATGGTGGCAAGTAAAGCTATAATGCAGTGGGTCAGGTTAGGGAATTTCTTAGAGAGTAAAAGTTATGATTTGATAATTGCCCATAAGAGAGAAATTTTATTTTTTCAAAATTTTTCAAAATGTTTATTCATTTTTGAGAGAGAGACACACGCACAGCACAAGTGGGGGAGGAGCAGAGAGAGAAGGAGACACAGAATCCGAACCAGGCTCCAGGCTCCAAGCTGCCAGCACAGAGCCTGATGCGGGGCTCAAACTCACAAGCTGTGAGACCATGACCTGAGCTGAAGTCAGACGCCCAACCAACTGAGCCACCCAGGCACCCCCATAGGGGAGAAATTTTAAAGAGGAGGTATCAGTTTGAAGCACAGATTTCAGATTGAACCAGTTATAGAACTGATTGGATGTTACTGGAATTGACTGTGAGGAAGAACACTGTGGGAGGAGCCAGTTTAGGTACAGTAGATATCCGGAGGCCATTAAAAGGTGCTTCATGAGGCCTGAGGACAGGAATATTTGTTTTGTTTACTGATACATTTCCAGCACTTGTAACAATGCCTGGCACCTAGTACATGTAAAGGTCTGATATATTTGTAATAGGAGCCCTAGCGGGAGAGGAGAGATAGAATGGTACAGAAGCATGAAGAGATGGTAACTAAGAGTTTTCTAAAAGTAACAAAAGCATTGTATTATTTTGCTATTGCTGCATACCAACTTACCAGACACTTAATAGATTAAACTAACACCCACTTATTAGTTCACAGTTCTATAGATCAGGATACCAGGTTTGTCATTACTGGCCAGTATATTAAAGGCTAAAATGAGGGTATTGGCCAGCCTGCATTCCTTTCTGAAGGCTCTGGCTAAGAATGCACATTCAGCTTCATTCAGATTGTTGGCTGAATTCAGTTCCGCATGGCTGTAGGACTGAGGTTGCTGTTTCCTTCTTGCATGCCATCTGTTACTCACTCTCCTCTCCTTGAGACGGCCTGCATGACTTTCCCTGTGGTCCCCTCCATCTTCAAAGCCAATGGAGAATCTCCTTGACAGCAAATCCCTCTCTGGTTTCACATCTCTCACCAGAAAGATCCCTGTCCCTTTTAAGGGATGGCTGGATAAGGACAGTCCAACCAAGGATGTTTCTAAAAGTCATCTGTGCATTATACATTGCTTAATCACTCAAGTGAAATCCCATCATATTCATACTCTAGAGGAAAGGGATTATAATTTGACAAAGATCACTGGAAGTCACTTTAGAATTCTGTCTATCACAAACATCAAGTCAAGGATTCAAAAAGTGCTGTGACTCAAAGAAGAATAAATACAAAGAAAACCTTATCTAGGTGTTTTTGTAAAAACTGCTAAAAATGAAGAAAAAGATAAAAACGTAAAAGTAGTTGGAGAAAAAAGATGTAATACCTAATACGGAGCAGCAGTTAGATTGGCTTTGACTTCTTGACAGAAACAACATGAAGATAATGGAATGACATCTTCAAAATGCTGGAGGAAGTAACTGCCAATCCAAATTTCTATATCCAGTGAAAATAGCCTTCAAAAATGGAAGTAGGGGTGCCTGGGTGGCTCAGTCAGTTAAGCATCTGACTCTTGATCTTGGCTCGGGTCATGATTTCAGGGTTCGTGGGATCAAGCCCTGTGTCAGGCTCTGTGCTGGCAGTGTGGAGCCTGCTTGGGATTGTCTCTCTCCCTCTTTCTCTGCCCCTCCCCTTCTAATGCTCTCTCTCTCTCTCTTTCAAAATAAATAAATAAACTTTTAAAAATGGAAGTAAAAGCTGTTTTTAGATGGTTCAAAACTTAGGGAATCTGCCACCAACTGCAAAGGTAATATTAATGATCTTCAAGCAGAAGTAAAATGATCCCAAATAAAAGCTGGGAGCTATAAGATGGAATGAAGTGTGATGGAGAGGTTAAATATGTGAGTAGGTTTGAATGCCCCTTGGTTGTATAAAACAAAAATAGTAATGTCATGTTATGTGGGATATATATGTGTTAATTAAAATACACAATAGTAGTTGAGGAAGGAATATAAATGGAGTGAATATAAATTCTCTAATCTGCATTATAATTTAATAAGTCAAAGATACATGTTGTAAGTCCTAGAATAACTCCTTTTTAAAAACCAGTAAAAGAATGTATAATAAACAAGTAAACAAAGGAGGAAATTGAATAATATAAATTACCTAATAAGTATAAAAGAAAACAACAGAGAAAAGGTAACAAAACAGGCAAGAGAAATAGAAAGCAAATATTGATATACTAGAGTTAAGTTCAAATATATCAATAATTGTGTTAAATGTAAATGAACTGAACACGTTAATTAAACAACAAAGAATATTAAACTGTTTAAAAAACAAAATATAACTATGTGCTATTTATAAGAGACACAAGTTAAATGTACAAATACAGGCAAATTGAAAGTTAAAGGGTGGAAGAAATATACAATGCCAACACCATCCAAAAGACAACAGATGGAGATATATTAATAACGGACAAAGTTGAAGGTTTTTTTTTTTTTTCTAGGAAAGAGTATAGCCACTCCATTTTCAGAGCTCCCCTCATTAGGGGTCTTTCCATAGCCACCTGGGATCCTGTTCAGTGGCAGTTTACTGAAGCCACCCTCAACAAGCAGACCCACCTGGGATGTATCTTGGTTTCTTCATCAAATGTCAATCCTACTGAGGATTTGAACCAATCTGACACACTACATCTATAAAAGTACCGGTACCCAGAACACATGGTAACAGGATCCCTGTGTTGCCTAAATCCAAAGATTGAATTAATGTGGAAATCTCAGGCTCTAAAGTCAGTTAGCGAAGAAATGCTCAACGTTGACTTTAAGATAGGAATATTTACTAGACATAGGAGAGATTTTGTAATGTCCTTTTTATGCACACAGAAAAATAGATGGTAATCCTGGGCCATAAAGTAAGTCTCAAAAACTTGAAACAATTACAGTCATTTATACTAGGTGTTTGTTTGTTTGCTTGCTTTTGTTCACTTCAGAGCGAAATGAAGTTAGAATATAATAATGAAAAATCTAGAGGGGTGCCTGGGTGGCTCAGTCAGTTAACCGTCCAACTTCAGCTCAGGTCATGATCTCGCAGTTCATGGGTTCGAGCCCCACATCAGGCTCTGTGCTGACAGCTCAGAGCCTGGAGCCCTCTTCAGATTCTGTCTCCCTCTCTCTCTGCCCCTCCCTGGCTCACACTCTGTCTCTCTCTTCCTCAAAATAAATAAACATTAAAAAAAACTAGAAAATCTCCCTAAAATATGTAGTATACTTCTAAATAACCTGTTGGTCAAATTTTAAAAATCACAATGTAAATTAGAAAATATTTAAATGAACTGAAAAATGGAACATTGCATATTAAATCCATGGCGGGGAGGATTTTTATGGCAGTCAAAAAGTGAAATTAATCTGTATGATCCTATAATGATGGTACATGTCATTATACATGTGCAAACCCATAAAATGTAGGCCACCAAGAGTGAACCCTAATGTAAACTATTGACTTTGGGTGATACAGATGTGTCAATTATAGGTTCATCAGTTATAACAAATGTACCACTCTGATGGGGATGTTGATATAAGGGTGCAGCCTATGCATGTCTGGGGAAATCTCTGTATCTTTCCCTCAATTTTGCTGTGAACCTAAGACTTGTCTAAAGAAATAAAATCTTAATTTAAAAAATGTTCAGTGGGCAAAAGATCTGAACAGATACTTGGCCAAAGAAGATATACAAATAGCAATTAAGACTATGAAAAGATGCACAACATCATATATAATTAGGGAAATGCAAATTAAAATAATGAGGTGTCGTGCACAACCATTAGAATAGCTAAATTTAAAAAACTGACGGTGCACCTGGGTGGTTCAGTTGGTTGAGCGTCCAATTTTAGCTCAGGTCATGATCTCACAGTTCATGAGTTTGAACCCTGCATTGGGTTCTCTGCTGTCAGCACAGAACCTTCTTCGGATCCTCTGTCACCCTCTCTCTTTGTCCCTCCCCTGCTCACACCCTCTCTCTCAAAAATAAACTCTTTTTTAAAAAAAGAGTGCTATCGATGGGTCACATGCTAAATCTATATTTGACATTATAAGAAACTGAAACTGTCATCCAAAGTAGCTAGACTGTTTTGCATTCCACCAGCAATGAATCAGAACTCCTGTTCCTCCACATCCTTGTTATAACTTGGTATTGTCAGTTTTTTATTTATTGCTTTAATTAATTAATTTTTGAGAGAGAGAGAGAGAGAGAGAGAGACAGCATGAACAAGTGGGAGGGGCAGAGATAGAGGGAAAGAGATAATCCCAAGCCAACTCTGTGCTGCCAGCGCAAAGCCTGAAGTGGGGCTCAGCACCATGGAACCGTGAGATCATGACCTGAGCCAAAACCAAGAGTCGGATGCTTAACCAATTGAGCCACCCAGAAACCCCCCGTGAATTGCACTCTTAAGTATTTACCGAAGTGATCTGAAAACTATAAAATGCAAAATGTATTTTTGTATGTGAGAATAGAAGGTGTGGAGACTTCACATGCGTGTGATCTGGAATTTGGTTCTCCAAACTGTTGATTGTTGATTGTTGATGAATGGGAATGACAAATATTGAAGACAGGAGGTTTCACTTTTTATTTTCTTCTATATTTATGGGTTGTTTAGACTTTTTTTTCTTTTTACATGTGAGCAAATTTTATTTTGTAAGTAAATACAAAACAATGAAACACTTCTTCAAATAATATAGATCACGTGGAGTCCTTCCGGTTTTGCAGTTTTTCACTGTATTCTGTGTTTAAAAATGTCACAAGTAGCAGTAGTTATCACCCTATATTTGTCTTTCTTCCCCACTAGATTGTGAGCTTCTTGAATGGTGGCCGAGATTGCTGACTTATTTATGTTTCTCTTCCCAGTACTTAAGAAAGTACCTGCGAGGGGTGCCTGAGTGGGTCAGTCAAGCATCTGACTTCACCTCAGGTCATGATCTCACAGTTTGTGACTTCAAGCCCTGCATCGGGCTCTGTGCTGACAGCTAGAAGCCTGAAGCTTGCTTTGGATTCTGTGTCTCCCTCTCTGTCTGCCCCTTCCCCGCTCATGCTCTCTCTCTATTAAAAATAAATAAACATTTTAAAAGATGTGAATAATATATATATATATATATAGAGAGAGAGAGAGAGAGAGAGAGAGAGCCTGTTATACACATGCTCAGTAATATTTGTTGAGTGAAATAATGAAGAAAGGAATACATATACTTGCTTAAGAGTGGTTTTCTGGGGGAGCAATCCGATGTAAAGGGAGAAGAGTATTCGATTAAGAATTAGTGTCAACTAGGGGTGGCTCGTGTGTTAAGAATCCACCTCTTGGTTTCAGCAAGTCGTGATCTCACGAAAGCCCCGTATCAGGCTCTATGCTGATAATGTAGAGCTTGCTTGAGATTCCCTCTCTCCCTCTCTCTCTGCTCCCCCCACCACCAACCACATCTCTCTTGCTGTCAAAATAAATAAACTTAAAAAAAAAAGAACTGAGCACTAAACCAGGGGTTGGAAAAATTGTACTTTGAAGGACCAAATAGCAAATATTGTAGACTTTACAGGCCACATATGGTCTTGGCCTCATATTATTTTTTGTTCTTGTTTACAACCTTTTATTTTTTATTTATTTTTGAGAGAGAGGGAGTGAGCATGAGCAAGGGGGAGGGGTGGAGGGGGAGAGAGAGAATCTTAACCGGGCCCCACAGTCAGCATGGGGCCTGACATGGGGCTTGATTTCATGATCCTGTTATCTTGACTTGACCTGAAGTCAAGAGTCAGATGCTCAAGTTACTGAGCCACCCAGGAACCCCTACAATCCTTTAAAAATATAAAATCCATTCTTAGCTTGTGGGACATATAAAACTAGGCATGGACTATAATTTGCCAGCCTCTGTAGGTAGGAGGTTGAGAAACAAGAGACAGTAGAGAACATAAATGTAACCAAGACACCAGCAGAGGCCTTGCCATGCTCTGCTCCTTGCTTACACCCATAAAATATCAATAAATTTGACTTTAGTTCCTCATTTCCTAGCCTGTCATCAGAATATGCCCAAGTCATCACCCCAAGTCATCAGAATATGCAGTTACATCTCTAGCTATGGCCTTTGTGTTTATCATTGATGTCGTCCCGCATCAACGTGACATTCAGTTCCTTCCTCAGCTTACACCACACACACAGACACACACACACACACACACACACACACACACACACACACACACATATGCACATACCACTGAAAGCAATCATTCTATGGGTTTAGTGACCTTAAGGGGTTATTGAAAAGGTTCACATCAAGCACCCTACAGCTTCTCTGTAGTTGGATGGCTTTCTCCCTCTTTTCTCACAGAACAAATTAATTCTTTTAAAGGTATTATGCAAATGAAGTTTTTTTTATTAATCTTTCTGAAACCATGACACTCAGGGAGTCACCAACTCTAAGCAGGTTTGTCAAGGTAGTTTTACCAACAGATATATTTTATCCCTAACAATAATCATTATAAAAATGATAATGATAATAATAATATGGGACAGACACAATTCTAAGTACTTTAGTCTTTATATTAGACAAATTAAATAAGTATTATTATTATTATCCTCATTTTACAAAACAGGAAACCAGAGTGACTGAGAGTTTAAGTAACTTGCCCACAATCATGCATAATCAGTGGGAAAAAAAAGTTTCAAGAAGTCAGGTGAGAGTGATCAATAAATAGTGTCACGAGTGGAGAGGGCCAAAAGGATTAGACCTGTAAAGCAATTCTTCTATGTGGTGGTAGCGTTAAAATTACTGAATTTCGGGAGTGCCTGGGTGGCTCAGTCGGTTAAGTGTCAGACTTCAGCTCAGGTCATGATCTTGCGGCTTGTGAGTTCGAGGCCCACATCAGGCTCTGTGCTGGCAGCTAAGAGCCTGGAGCCTGCTTCAGATTCTGTGTCTCCCTCTCTGCCCTTCCCTCGTTTGCACTATGTCTCTCTCTCTCAAAAATAAATAAACATTTAAAAAATTTGTTTAATTAGTGAATTTTTAAAGAACCATTTCAGTTAAATAGTATGTTAGAAGCAAGATTACAAGACATACAAAAAGACTATGTAGTGAGAAAATGGAAGTAATGGTTATAGACCACTTATGCTTAGCTTTTCAGAATTTTTCCTTTGTTTAATCCTGAATTGAGATAATTAAATCTATTCTTTCATATAGTTACATCTGTAGTGTTATTCCTACAGCTTCATAAAGGTTATTTAATACTGTTACTAACTCTCTCTTCTCACTGTCAGATTTTCTAAGATGTGGTGCTGCAGGCTGTCCCATCTACACGGCAGGCTCCAGAACCTGCTGAGCAGAGGAGTCACATGCTCAGCCTTCCAACAGCCCAACTTCAAAAGCTTGTTTCCATTAGCCATCAGTTGGCACCATACGGCCTCCAAGTCTCTGAACTGTGCTTGGCAGCAACACGAAGATCATTTTGGTAAGATATATGGAGACAGATACTTCATTTTTTTTTAAGTTTTATTTTCATTCCAGTCAGTTAACATATAGTGTAATATTAGTTTCAGGTGTAGAATTGATTCAACACTTCCATACAACACCTGGTGCACATGACAACAAGTGCCCTCCTTAATGCCCATCACCTGTTCAACCCATCTCCCCATCCACCTCCCCTCTGGGAACCTCAGTTTGTTCCCTATAGTAAAGTCTGTTTCTTGGGTTGACTCTATTTTTTTTTCCCTTTGCTTGTTTGTTTTATTTCTTAAATTGCACATGAGTGAAATCATATGGTATTTGCCTTTCTCTGACTGACTTATTTTGCTTAGAATAATGTACACTCGAGCTCCATCCACATCGTTGCAAATGGCAAGATTTCATTCTTTTTGATCGCCAAGTGGCATTCCACTGGATGTATCCCACAGAAATGAAATGTAACATCTAACCCATGTTTGAGTGTACAGTTCAAGTGTTAACTATATTCACATTGTTGTTCAATATCAGATACTTCTCATGTGGACTGAAAATATTTTCTGTGCAGTTGTAAGGGCCTCTAGCCATTTATTTCCAAGATTATCCTACAGGTTGCAAGAAAGACAAGAATAATATACAGCAACAGTATAATCTCATCCTAGCAAAAGAGAAGGGAACATTGCTCTACTCCAGTCCCGCTCTCTCTCTCTCATATAATGGGAAAAATAAAATAAAAGAAAGCCTCAGTACATAGGGAAGAGGGTTTCAAAGGCATAGACTGGGAATGCTACAGCCAGGTAAGGTATTAGGTGGCAGAGGGGAAAAAAGCTTTACCCTGTCTATTAGTTTCCTAACACTGCTATAACAAACTACCGTAAACTAGTTGGCTTAAAACAACAGAAATCTGGGGAGCCTGGGTGGCTCTGTCAGTTGAACATTTGACTTCGGCTAAGGTCATGATCTCACAGTTCATGAGTTTGAGCCCCTTGCCAGGCTCTGTACTGAGAGTGCAGAGACTACTTGGGATTCTCTGTCTCTCCTCTCTCTTTGCTCCTCCCCACTCGTGCTTTCTCTGTCTCAAAATAAATAACTTTTTTAAAAAGTTAAACAGCAAAAAGAGACATTTATTTTTTCACAGTTCTAGAAGATAGAAGCCTGAAACCAAGGCAGGTAGGGATATATTCCCTCCAAAGACTCTAAGAAAGAACTCTTTCTTGCCTCCTCAACATTCTAGTAGTTGCTGACAATCCCTGGTGTTCCTTGACTTATGGCAACATCACTTCACTCTCTGCCTGTCATCACATGGCTTCTTCCCTGTGTGTCCTCTGTGTCTTCAAATATCTCTCCTTATAAGGGTACCAGCTGTGGGATTTAGGGTCAATAGTGTAATATGACCTAGTACCATATGACCTCATCATATCTTGGTCATCTTCAAAGACCCTATTTCCAAATAAAGTCTCATTCACAGGAGCTAGAAATTATGGGTTCAACATCTTTTGGGGGAATACTGGTCAACCTATAACCCTGAAAAGGGACAAAAACAATTGTGAAGGCTATACCCAAAGACATAGGCCCACTGTTTACTCCAAAGACTGAGACTTAATCCAAATATTAGATAGTGCCCTTCTCCTCCATACATTATACATTATGCATTATGCATTATAACCTGATAATAAGCCCCCAGTTAAAATAACAGTGGATTATAGCTGGGAGAGCTGCAACAGACAGGCAGTTTCTGAGATACAGCACAAAGAGAAGGGCCAAGGCCAAGAAGAGAGACAAAAACAAGGTCACTAGAGGAATTCAATGCCTTTGGTACCCATGGAGACAAAAACATCAGCTCTAGCCCCTCTCTTGGCCAGATTGGTATAAATACTCACCTTAAAGTCTTATTTACCTCAGCAGCTACTGCTTTATACAACACATGTGCCTTTCAACAACAACAAAATTACAAAGCATGCTAAAAGGCAACAAATAACAATTTGAAGAGACAAAGCACAATGAGAACTAGACTCACATGTGACACAGGTGTGGAAATTATCAGTCAGGAAATTAATGGCTAATATGTTAAGGACTCTAATGGGTAATGGAGATGGGAGACAAAATAAAGACCAGATGGATAATGTCAGCAGAGTGATGAAAAATATAAGAAAGAATTTTTAAAATCAAAATCATAGCAACAGAATTGAAGGATGACATTAATGGGTTCATCAGTAGACTTGACATATTCAAAGATATAATCAGTAGATGTAAAAAATAGGTCAGTAGAAATTACCCATACTGAAATGCAAGAGAGAGAGAGAGAGAGAGAGAGAGAGAGAGAGAGAGACAGGGAGAAGAGACAAAAACATACAGTATTCACACACCGTGGGACGATACTAAGGGATGGAGAAAGAAGCACCATGCAAATGATAATCAAACAAATAGTAGCTATATTTCAGACAAAGCAGTCTACAGAACAAGGAAGATTATTAGTGATAAAAAGGCACATGACATAGTGATAAAGGGATCAGTTCTTTAAGAGAACATGTAACCATTTTAAAAATGTAGAACCTAACAACAGACCATCGAAGTACATAAAGCAAACACTGATATAAAATTAGAAATAAACAAATCCACAATTGTCCTTGGAAATGTTAAAACCTCCTTCTTCACCGTTATTGATAGATTAAGCAGCCAGAAAATCAGTAAGGATATAAATAACCTGAATGGCACTATCAACCAACTTGACCTAATTGACATTTATAGAACAGTCCATCCAGGAAAAGTAAAATACATATTGTTCTGAAATGTAAATGAAACATCCACCAAGACAGACCACATTCTGGGCCATAAAAAAGCTCAACAAATTTGAAAGAATCTAAAAGCATAGATTATGTACTCTGACCATAATGGAATCAACTAGAAATCAATAACAAAAAGATAGAAGTCTCTAATATTTGGAAATTAAGCTGTATTCCAAAAAATATATCGGTATAAAGTCTCAAAGTTAAAAATATTTTGAACTAACTGAAAATGAATACAGAACTTATCAAAATTTATGGTAAGCAGCTAAAGCAGTGGTTGGAGGGAAATATGTAGCAATAAATGTATATATTAGAAAAGAATAAAGGTCAAAAATCAATAACCTATACTTCTACATTAGGAAATTGGATAAGGAAGAGCAAATTAAACCTAAAGCAAACAAAAGGAAGGAAATAGTAAAAATTAGAGCAGAAATCCATGATATAGAAAATGGGGAGAAAAAAACAAGAGTATCAATAAACCCAAAACTGTTTATTTGAAAATATCAATAAAACAGATAAGCCTCTAGCCAGACTAACCAAGAAAAGAAGGGAAGAGAGAAAGATTACCAATGTCAAGAATTTTTATCACTGATCCTACAGATACTAAAAGGACAATAAGAGGAATACCAGAAACAACATTATGCCCATAGATTTGATAATTCAGATGAAATGGACCAATTCCTACAAATACACTACTATGGACTGAATTGTTCCCTCCCACCAAAATTCATGTTGAAGCCCTAACTCCCCATATTACTGTATTAGAGAGATGGTCTTTAAGGGGGTGATTAAATGACATGATGAGGATAGAACCCTGGCCCAAATGCACTATCCTTATAAAAGAGGAAGAGTGGTGATATTTTCCAGTGATATCTCCCTACCCACCGCCCCCCCAGCCTTCTTTCTCTCATGAGGATGTAGTAAGAAGGTAGCCATCTATATAAACCAGGAAGAGAGCTGTCACCAGGAACCAAACCAGTTGGTGCCTTGATCCTGGACTTCTAGCCTCCAGAACCATTAGAAAATAAACTTACATTGTTTAAGCCAACCAGTCTATGCATTTTGTTATGGCGACCTGAGCAGACACAAAATACCAAAACTTAAGAAAAATTACATAACTTGAATAGTCCCAAATCTTTTAAAGAAATAGTAATAAAAAAAACTTTCAAAAAAGAAAACACCTGGCCAAGATGGTTTCACTCATGAATTCTACCAAACATTTCAGAAAGAAATATCACCAATTCTATACATCGTCCTCCAGAAAATAGAAGAATAAAGGACATTTCACAACTTATTTTTTGAGGTCATCATTACCCTAATACCAAAGTTAGACAAAGACAGTAAAAGAAAGAAAAACTATAGATGAGTATTTCATGAACATAAACATAAAAATCATGCCAGAATATTAACAAATCAAATCCAATGATATATAAAAAGGATCAAGGCCAGCTAGGATTCATCCCAGGAATACAAGCCTCTTTCAACATTAAAAAAAAAATCAGTGTAATCCACCATATGAATAGGCTAAGAAACACTATATGATCATCTCATTAGGTTCAGAAAAACAGTTTAACAAAACTCAATACCCATTTATTATAAAAGCTAAACAAATTGGTAATAGAAAGGAACTTTCTTAACCCAATAAAGGACATATATGAAAAACATACAACGAACATCATACTTAATGTCAAGAGATTGAATTCTTTCCTCCTAAGATCAGGAATAAGAGAAGGATATCCTTTTCTCACCACTTGTATTCAACATTGTTTTGGAAATCCTAACTAGTGCAATAAAGCAAGAAAAATAAAGGCATGCATATTAGAAAGGAAGAAATAAAACTTTTTTTTTTTTGCAAATGATATGATTATCTATGTAGAAATCCCCAAAGGATCTACAAAAAAATCATGAGAGTAAGTTTAATGAAGTTGCATAATACAAGGTTAATATACAAAAGTCATTTGTTTTCCTATAACAACTAACAACTGCAATTTGAAATTAAGAAAGCAATACCATTTATAATAGCACCAAAAAATAAGTACTTAGTTTAAATAGTTAAATATTTTAGAATCTGTATTCAGGAAACTGTGGAACACTGATGGAAGAAATGAAAGAATGAAATCACTGGAAAGGCATTCCATGATCATGGATTAGAAGACTCAATATTGTTAAAATGAGAATTCTCAATATGATCTATAGATTCAATGCAATCCCACTCAAGCTTTTTTTATAGATATCAACAAACTGGTTATAAAATGTATGTGGAAAGGCAAAGGTACCAGACTGGCCAATACAATTCTGAAAAAAAAGCCAAAGGACTCAAACTACCTGATTTTAGGACTTACTGTAAAGCTATAATAATCAAGACAGGGTGGTGTTGGCAAAAGGATAGATACACAGATTAGTGGAACAAGATGGAGAAAACCCAGGAATAGACCCATACAAATATGGTCAACTCATTTTTGACAAAAATACAAAGCCAATTCTATGAATATTTTTTTTTTCCAAAAAGTGGTGCTGGAACAATTAGATATCCATGTGCAAACAAAACAAAACAAAACAAATCAAAATGCTGACACTTACCTCATACTTGGTGTAACTATTAACTCAGAGTTGATTATGGGTCTAAATGTAAAATGCAAAACTATAAAAGTTGTGTAAGAAAACAGAACAAAGTATTACCTTTGATTAAACAGAGTTCTTAGATACAACTTTAAAAGTATAACCCATTAAGGGAAAAATGATAAATTGGCCTCTATCAAAATTCAAAACATTTTTTCTCTGGCAGACACTTTTTTTTTTAATTTTTTTTTTCAACGTTTATTTATTTTTGGGGGGACAGAGAGAGACAGAGCATGAACGGGGGAGGGGCAGAGAGAGAGGGAGACACAGAATCGGAAACAGGCTCCAGGCTCTGAGCCATCAGCCCAGAGCCTGACGCGGGGCTCGAACTCACGGACCGCGAGATCGTGACCTGGCTGAAGTCGGACGCTTAGCCGACTGCGCCACCCAGGCGCCCCACTGGCAGACACTTTTAAGAGAATGAAAAGAAAAGCCACAGACTTGGAGATAATTTTTGCAAACCACATATCTGAGTAAAGACTTGCATGCAGAATATATAAAGACCTCTTAAACTTAGTAAGAAAACAACCCACTTTTTAAAAGGGCGGGAAGATCTTGGGGCACCTGGGTGGCTCAGTCGGTTAAGTGTCTGACTTTGGCTTAGGTCATGATCTCATGATTCAGGAGTTCAAGCACCACATCAGGCTCTATGCTGACAGCTCAGAGCCTGGAGCCTGCTTCAGATTCTGTGTTTCCTTCTCTTTCTGCTCCTTCCCCACTCACAGTCTGTCTATCTCTCTCCCCAAAATAAATAAACATTAAATTTAAAAAAATAAAAGGGTGGGAAGATATGAACAGGCATTTCATTAAAGAGGATGTAAGTATGGTAAATAAACATGTGAAAAGATGCTCAACATTATTTTCTTTATGTAAATGCAAATTAAAGCCAAAACGAGATATCATGCACACATACTGGAATAACTAAGCCCCCCCCCCCCCAATAAAAAGCTGACAGTACTAAATGCTGGCAAGGGTGCAGAGCAACAGAAAGTCCTATACATTGCTGGTGATTATACAGAAATGGTATGTCCACTCTGGAAGACAGTTTGGCAGTTTCCTCTAAAATTAAACCCCGCACATGAATAACAGCTTTATTCATAATTGTCAAAAGTGGGAAGCTGCCAAGATATCCTTCCAAAGGTTGATTAATAAACCGTAGTACATCCATACAATGGAATACTGTTCAACAATAAAAGGTAATGAGCTATTAATTCACACAATTAATGAGCTATTAATTCACACAACAGCATGAATCGTAAATGCATTCTGCTACATGAAAGAAGCCTGACCATTAAAGGCTACATACTGTATGATTTCATTCATATAACATTCTGTTAAAGGCAAAACTATAGGGACAGAATACAAATCAGTGGTTGCCAGGGGGTTGGGAGGAGGTAGTGTAATACGGGATATTTTTAGGCCGGTAGAAACAATCTGTATGGAAATATAGTAGCAATAACTACATTTGAAAAAAAAACCTATAGACGTTTATAGCAAAAAGTGAAAGTATACAAATTTAAATGTATGCAAATTTTAGAAAATCAACCAGGAAGTCAGATCTGAGGACGGAATACATCCTGTGATAAATGAATCCAACTGTATTATAAATATGTAACTATTGAAGGGAATGGACGGAAAGGTGGTGGCCTATATAATGTTGGAAAACAGTGCTTTGACTGGAAACCGTAAGGCTAAAGACAAAAGGAGCTATGCATAAACACTATACTCTAGTTTTTAAAGTTGTCTCTTATATGAAAACAGATTTACAATTCTAAAACTGCTGTATATGTGTCAGGATTAAACACATAAGAGCATGGCAGACAGTGGGAACCAGGTTTCTCAGCATCAGAGAGTGTGGTTACAAATAAGCACAGGGGAAATGCTAGAATGAATCGTGTGGTTCTGGATTAGAGTTGGAGATATCAATATGAACTCATGTATAGCTTAATATAGATACAGGTGGATACATGCAGAAATCATTATAGATGTTTTTTCACATAGATAGTGTATTTCCTAGCTCTGTCCGTTGCGAGAGCCTAGAAGCAGTGATACCTCAGTAGCAGTGAGTGCATTCAGTGACCAGATCTTGATTTCTAATGCTGTTCTCTAATAAAAGGAACCAAGCCTCCTGGGTGAAATGACTTATTCTAGGGCTTGGTCAGGGAAAATGCAAGATAAACCTGGAGAAACTTGAAGTGCCAGAAAATAAGGAAGTGCTAAAAAAAAATGAAACGATGTTAAAGGGACACAGGAGCCAACTAAAAGAGTTGCCAATGGCCGAAGCTGGAACAATTTGAGCAAGAAAATAAATAATATATATTGGATTCTAACCCGAGATAAAAAAATAAATATCCATGAGTCCATGTTGATATAAACAAATGATCAAATAAATGGGGAGAGTAGAGACAAATCTCCCATACAGGAGAATTTCAAATAGTTTATGTAGTCATTTCTCCTCCTCCCACTATGGAGGTCAATCTTAACTCCCCAGTCCTAGCATGTAGGCTGCATTTAGTGATTTGCTGCCAAAGAATAGAATATGGAAGGAGAAGGAATAACTCTAAGTAGGGAATCTGGCAAGCTCTGTCTTGGCCTGGTGTTAAAGGATAACACCATCAGTAATAAGTCCTATTACTAGCATGTACCATTGATATGATGTGTTGAAAAGGGCACTTCACTTGTGTAGCCATTCTCCCAAAAACCTATACTATAGGTTATACTGTAACCCCACTTCAACCATGAGAAAATCATCATACAAACCCAAATTGGGGAGCACTCTAATAACAAAATCCCTCTCAAAATTGTCAGGGTCATCAAAAACAAGGAAAGTCACAGCCCAGAGAAGCCTAAAGAGACATGATTAAGTGTACGGTGGGACCTAGATGGGATTCTGGAATAGAAAAAGGACATTAGGGGGAAACTAACAAAATTCAAATAAAGTATGGGATTTTGTTAATTAATTGTGTATCAATATTTATTCATTAGTTGTGGCAAATTTACCAAACTAATATAAGATATTCATAATAGAGGAAACTGGGTAAGGACTTTATCGGAACTGTTTGTACCTTTTCTGTAAATCTAAAACCATTCTAAAACTTAAAACAAGTTTAGTAAGAGGAAATTGGAGAAGGTAGTGGAAACATCAAGCCATAAGTTTCACTATGAAAGGGAATATGATTGAGGTGGGGTGGTAATGGGAGGGGTACACAGAGTGAAGGGGAACATCGTTTTAAGATGGTGGGATATTACAACATGTTTGCTGATGAGAATGATCCAGTAAGGAGGGAAACTTTGATAATGCAAAGAAGGGGGTGGAGCAATTTCAGAAGTGTAGTACCTGTGTGGGAGAGAAGAGATAGGGTCTAATTCCTAAATGGAAGTGTTAGCCTTAGTTAAGTGCACAGATGTCTCAACCATAGTGACAGGAAGGAAGGTGGAATGTGCACAAGTGCAGGTAAGTGGGCAGATGTGGAAGGAACATGAGTTTGTGGAGATTCTCTTCTAATTGCTTCCATATTCTCTTTGAAGGAGTAAGCAAAGTTATCAGTTGAAAATGGGAAGGGAGAGGCGGTGCTAGCAGTTTGAGGAGAGAGGAGACAGTGTGAAATAGTCTTCTTGGAGAGTGAGTGAGTGACTTTCCCAGGAAATTATGCAAGGATTGTTTGGCAGTGGTGAGTACTCATTTGAGATTTTTGGTGATGATTTTAAAATGAGAATAGTCATTGTGGTTTAGAAAATTTTCTCTGACAATGTTCAGCTGCTTGGCTACCGGCACAGACAAAGTAGGGACTTGAGTTTTTTAGGAGTGGGGCTTAGAAAAAAAGGAGTGGGGCTTTTTCAGGGAAGTATGGTGGAAGGAGAGAGAAGGGCAAGGGAGTTAGGGTGTTTTCAGGGAATTGATTAAAATGAAGGACCATTGCATCTGGGCTCCATAAGGAGAGAAATGAAAACATTAAAGAAGACAAGACGATGGATGACAAAAAGGAGGTTGTGGTCAACGGATTAGAGTTCTTTGTGGGGTTGAAAGAGTATCAGAGTGAGGAGGGCACAAATAATTGAACTGAAAAGGAACAAGATGTAGGATAGGATGTTAAAAATGAAAATTATAAAGGTATTACAATTAATGGTGATGAAGTTGTTAAGAATGCTGACAGGAGAGAGATGGCAATAAACTGATCTCTATTTATTTATTTAAAAATAGAGGGGCTCAGGAGATATTTGACTAGAGTAATGAAGAAGGGTAGAGTCATATAGGACAGCATGAGTTTCAGAAGAGCAAGGGAACAACTATCCTACCAGTATGATTACAGCATTGTCTTGCCCTGTTGAGCAAAAACTAGAACACTCTTTCCAAAGTACAATCTGATTTCACGACTCCGATTTTAAAAATCTCTTTGTGGAGGCCCACGGTGAAAGACAGTGGTTGCCTAAATGTGGCATGAGAAAGGAGCGGAAAGGTCATATAGATTTTAAAAAGATTTAGGAGGTAGAAGCAGCACACCTTGGTGATCGATCAAATGCAGATTATGAGAAAGATGAGTTAAGATGAATCCCAAGTTTCTTTTCTGTATTGACATTTTGGCCTAGTTAAGAAACATTTGTTTAGTGTCAATTTTGTGTATAGCTGAGAATTTCTAGAGACCCAAGATGTAAGATGTGGTATCCAAGAAACATAAGTAAATAAATATAAGAAGTATGAATACCTTATGCCATATGCAAATGCACATTAAGTTGTTACCTACCAAATACTTAATTTCAAAGAAAATGTAGGGCTGTTCAAGGAAGCTTCCTTGAATAAATGAATTTGTAGCCCGATTTTGAAGGAAAAGATGGTCATTTCATTAGGGGAGCTTATAATTTCAAGGAGATAAATGGCAAGGGCAAAGACGAGAATGAACTCAGTCATGGGAAGATGGACAATAAGCACAGCAATTAAACTAAAATGTAGGGGATGTTCTGGAGCTTGCAAGAGAGAAGTCTAGCCACATAGGACATAGGATTCTACTACCATACTGTATGTGCCTAGCAACTCCTGAACTGAAAACAGTATATGTATGGCAGGTAGTAGTCAAGATTACTAGATGTTGAACAGAGCAAGAGAAGGTCATTCGTAGAGGTCATTTCAATGAGAGGATCCTTCTCATTTCTGATGTGTAACCTATATTGGAGTTTCCAGTAAGGCAGCTTCAGCACTGCTTATTGATTTCCTCAACAGACATTGAATGGGCACAACTTCTAGAAGCTAGACGTTGTGATAAGTGCTAAGCTTGCAGTGATGAAGAAGGCACATTCAGTATCTTAAAGGTGCTCCTAGTCTTTGGTAAAGACAAACCTGTAGGCCATTATAAGACAGCATGATAAATGCTTTTAGGCCATATATAGGGTGCTGTAAGAACAAAGAGGAGAAGTACCTGACCCAAACTGAGGAGTTACATATGACTGCTTGTAAGATATAACCTGTGAACTGAGTCATGAATACGGAATATGATTTAGACAAGGAAAGAGGGGTGAGAAGGTGAGGATAAATGTTCCAGTCAGAGGGAGCTGCATGTACAAGAACTTAAAGGCTGCAGAGAAGATGGCATATTGGCCTATATGGACTGTCGCATAGAGTACAAGGAAGGGTTGGTTGAGAGAAAATGTTTAAAAAGTTATTGAGTTGGTGATATTAGCAAGTCCTGTGAAATCACCAGAAGTGGAAGAGAAGGTGATAAACGATTTTATGGCTATGAATTATTTTGGGAGCCAACAAACACTTTCTGTAAAGGGCCAGATAGTAAATATTTTTGGCTTTATGGGTCGTGTACATATCTGTTTCATGGTCTTCTTTGTTTTGTTTTTGTCTTACAACATTTTTAGAATGTAAAAACCATTCTTATCTTGCAAGCTGTATGAAAACAGGCTACAGGCTCTATGTGACCCCCAGGCTACTTGTCACATCCTGGATTAGCTCAGTGTAATGACCCATCTGAATGAAGTTAATCACTTTTGTCACTTCAAGGACAGGGTTCTCAATATTTTTAGCTTATGAATTGCATAGGAATTCTATAGAAAGCTATGGATCCTCTCAATGGAAAAATGTAGGACTACCCACACATACACACAATTTTATTATTCCATGGATCCTAGGTAGGTCAGGAACTTGCCACTTAACATTGTTTTTTTATATTGTTTGCAAAACAGGTTTCTTCTCATATAGACAAATTTATCTTTTATGATTTTCATATATATTAAAATGGCCATTCCTACCTCAAGATTGTCACTGTATAATAATTTTATTTTTTATATTTTGATCTATCAGTAATTTACTGTTTTGAATGATATGAATCCAGAGTCAAATTTGTCAAATATTCTTTTTCTCCAAAACTAGTTATTGAATAATATATCTTTTCTCTACTGTTATGAAATGACACCTTTAGCATAAACATATTTCCATGTATACTTGGGGCTGTTTTGAAACTCTATTATGTTCCCTTAACCTGTTCATCTATTCTGCACAAATACCATACTTTTTTTTTTATTCTAGTTAGTCAACATATAGTGTAATATTGGTTTCAGCAGTAGAATTTAGTGATTCATCACTTACATACAACACCCAGTACTCATTACAAGTGCCCTCCTTAATCCCCATCCCAAATCTAGTGCATCCCCTACCCACCTTCCCTCCAGCAGCCCTCAGCTTGTTCTCTATAAGAGTTAAGAGTCGCTTATGGTTTCCCTCCCTCTTTGTTTTTTTTTTTCAAATATCATACTTTTTACGTGACTGTAGCTTTATATATGTTTTTTGTATTTTGTAAGACAGTTACCCCCTTGCCTTTCTTCTTTTTCAAAATTATAAGTTTATTAATCCTGAATATGAATTTTGGAATTAGCCTGTCCAGTACATGAAAATTTCCATGTGAATTTGGACTGGAAGTACATGGAATTTTGTGCATTAATTTGTTGGAGAATTTGTATCTTTTCATTATTGAATCTGCCTCTCTTTGAGCATATTTCTCTGTAAGTGGTCTTCCACATTTTTGCTTATTTCCAGCTGCATTATACTTTTTGTTCCTCTAACAAATTTGATCTCATTTTCATTTACCTTTCCTATATTAGTAACCCAGTATATAGGAAAGTCTTTAATTTTTTGGCACTTTTTATTTTGGTATAACTTCAAACTGACAGAAAAGTTGAAAGAATAGTATAAGTACCTCCTTTATAACCTCTACCCACCTGTGTTTCCTTTTAAAATACTTCAGTGGTTTCCTTTTCCAATATTTTTTTCTTAAATATTTTAAATTTTTGGGGCGCCTGGGTGGCGCAGTCGGTTAAGCGTCCGACTTCAGCCAGGTCACGATCTCGCGGTCCGTGAGTTCGAGCCCCGCGTCGGGCTCTGGGCTGATGGCTCAGAGCCTGGAGCCTGTTTCCGATTCTGTGTCTCCCTCTCTCTCTGCCCCTCCCCCGTTCATGCTCTGTCTCTCTCTGTCCCAAAAATAAATAAAACGTTGAAAAAAAAATATTTTAAATTTTTATTTATTTATTGTTTTTAATATGAAATTTATTGTCAACTTGGTTTCCATACAACACCCAGTGCTCATCCCAACAGGTGCCCTCCTCAATGACCATCACCCACTTTCCCCTCCCTCCTAACCCCCATCAACCCTCAGTTTATTCTCAGTTTGTAAGAGTCTCTTATGGTTTGGCTCCCTCCCTCTCTAACTCTTTTTTCCCCTCCCCTCCCCCATGGCCTTCTGTTAAGTTTCTCAGGATCCACATAAGAGTGAAAACATATGGTATCTGTCTTTCTCTGTATGACTTATTTCACTTGCATAACACTCTCCAGTTCCATCCACGTTGCTACAAAAGACCATTCTTTCTCATTGCCATGTAGTATTTTCATTTCATTCTTTCTCATTGCCATGTAGTATTCCATTGTATATATAAACCACAACTTCTTTGTCCATTTGTCAGTGGATGGACATTTAGGCTCTTTCCATAATTTGGCTATTGTTGAAAGTGCTGCTATAAACATTGGGGTACAAGTGCCCCTATGCATCAGCACTCCTGTATCCCTTGGATAAATTCCTAGCAGTGTTATTGCTGGGTCATAGGGTAGATCTATTTTTAATTTCTTGAAGTACCTCCACACTGTTTTCCAGAGCGGCTGCACCAGTTAGCATTCCCACCAACAGTGCAAGAGGGTTCCCATTTTTCCACATCCTTGCCAGCATCTATAGTCTCCTGATTTGTTCATTTGAGCCACTCTGACTGGAGTGAGTTGGTATCTGAGTGTGGTTTTGATTTGTATTTCCCTGATGAGGAGTGACATTGAGCATCTTTTCGTGTGCCTGTTGGCCATCTGGATATCTTCTTTTTTTCCTCTCCTATAAGACTTTATTTTTTTTTCAATATATGAAATCTATTGTCAAATTGGTTTCCATACAACACCCAGTGCTCATCCCAAAAGGTGCCCTCCTCAATACCCATCACCCACCCTCCCCTTGGATATCTTCTTTTGAGAAGTGTCTATTCATGTTTTCTGCCCATTTCTTCACTGGGTTATTAGTTTTTCGGGTGTGGGGTTTGGTGAGTTCTGTATAGATTTTGCATACTAGCCCTTTGTCTGATATGTCATTTGCAAATATCTTTTCCCATTCCATTGGTTGCCTTTTAGTTTTGTTGATTGTTTCCTTTGCAGTGCAGAAGGTTTTTATCTTCATGACGTCCCAATAGTTCATTTTTGCTTTTAATTCCCTCGCCTTTGGAGATGTGTCAAGTAGGAAATTGCTGCAGCTGAGGTCAGAGAGGTTTTTTTTTCCTGCTTTCTCCTCTAGGGTTTTAATGGTTTCCTGTCTCACATTCAGGTCCTTTATCCATTTTGAGTTTATTTTTGTGAATGGTTGTAAGAAACTGGTCTAGTTTCATTCTTCTGCATGTTTCTGTCCAGTTCTCTCAACACCATTTGTTAAAGAGACTGTCTTTTTTCCATTGGATACTCTTTCCTGCTTTGTCAAAGATTAGTTGGCCATACATTAGTTGGCTATGCAACTGCATTTCTGGAGTCTCTATTCTATTCCGTTGGTCTATGTGTCTGTTTTTGTGCCAATACCATACTGTCTTGATGATTACAGCTTTGTAGTAGAGACTGAAGTCTGGGATTGTGATGCCTCCTGCTTTGGTCTTCTTCTTCAAAATTACTTTGGCTATTCAGGGTCTTCTGTGATTCCATACAAATTTTAGGATTACTTTTTCTAGCTTCTAGAAGAATGCTAGTGCAATTTTGATTTGGATTGCATTGAATGTGTAGATGGCTTTGGGTAGTATTGACATTTAACAATATTTATTCTTCCAATCAATGAGCACGGAATGTTTTTCCATTTCTTTGTATCTTCTTCAGTTTCCTTCAAAGGCTTTCTATAGTTTTCAGCATACAGATCTTTTACATCTTTGGTTAGGTTTATTCCTAGGTATTTTATGATTCTTGGTGAAATTGTGAATGGGATCAATTTCTTTATTTGTCTTTCTGTTGCTTCATTAAGAATGCAACTGATTTCTGTACATTGATTTTGTTTCCTGCGACTTTGCTCAATTCATGTATCAGTTCTAGCAGACTTTTGGCGGAGTCTATCGGGTTTTCCATGTATAATATCATGTCATCTGCAAAAAATGAAAGCTTTACTTCGTTTTTGCCAATTTTGATGCCTTTGGTTTCATTTTGTTGTCTGATTGCTGACGCTAGAACTTCCAGCACTGTGTTAAACAACAGTGGTGAGAGTGGGCATCCCTGTTGTGTTCCTGATCTCAGGGGGAAAGCTCTCAGTTTTTCCCCATTGAGGATGATATTAGCTGTGGGCTTTTCATAAATGGCTTTTATGATGTTTAAGTATATTCCTTCTATCCCGACTTTCTTGACAGTTTTTATTAACAAAGGATGCTGAATTTGGTCAAATGCTTTTTCTGCATCGATTGACAGGATCATTTGGTTCTTTTCTTTTCTTTTATTAATATGATGTATCACATTGATTGATTTGCAAATGTTGAAAAAGCTCTGCAGCCCAGGAATGAATCCCACTTTATCGTGGTGAATAATTATTTTTATATGCTGTTGAATTTGATTTGCTAGTATCTTATTGAGAATTTTTCCATCCATATTCATCAGGAGTATTGGCCTGTAATTCTCTATTTTTGCTGGATCTCTGTCTGGTTTAGGAATCAAAGTAATGCTGGCTTCATAGAATGAGTCTGGAAGTTTTCCTTCCCTATCTATTTTCTGGAACAGCTTGAGAAGGATAGGTATTATCTCTGCTTTAAATGTCTGGTAGAATTCCCCCGGGGAAGCCATCTGGTCCTGGACTCTTATTTGTTGAGAGATTTTTGATAACTGATTCAATTTCTTCGCTGGTTATGGGTCTGTTCAAATTTTCTATTTCTTCCCATTTGAGTTTTGGAAGTGTGTGGGAGTTTAGGAATTTGTCCATTTCTTCCAGGTTGTCCAGTTTGTTGGCATATAATTTTTCATAGTATTCCCTGATAATTGCTTATATTTCTGAGGGATTGGTTGTAATAATTCCATTTTCATTCATGATTTTATCTATTTGGGTCATCTCCCTTTTCTTTTTGAGAATTCTGGCTAGGGGGTTTTCAATTTTGTTTATTTTTTAAAAAAACCAACTCTTGGTTTCATTGATCTGCTCTACAGTTTTTTTAGATTCTATATTGTTTATTTCTGCTCTGATCTTTATTTCTCTTCTTCTGCTGGGTTTGTGGTGTCTTTGCTGTTCTGCTTCTATTTCCTTTAGGTGTGCTGTTAGATTTTGTATTTGGGATTTTTCTTGTTTCTTGAGATAGGCCTGGATTGCAATGTATTTTCCTCTCAGGATTGCCTTCACTGCATCCCAAAGCATTTGGATTGTTGTATTTTCATTTGCATTTATTTCCATATGTTTTTTAATTTCTTCTCTAATTGCCTGGTTGATCCATTCATTCTTTAGTAGGGTGTTCTTTAGCCTCCATGCTTTTGGAGGTTTTCCAGAGTTTTTCCTGTGGTTGATTTCAAGTTTCATAGCATTGTGGTCTGAAGGTGTGCATGGTATGATCTCAATTCTTTTATACTTATTAAGGGCTGTTTTGTGACCCATATGTGATCTATCTTGGAGCATGTTCCATGTGCTCTCGAGAAGAAAGTATATTGTTACTTTGAGATGCACAGTTCTAAATATATCTGTCAAGTCCATCTGATATCGTTCAGGGCCCTTGTTTCTTTATTGATCCTGTGTCTAGATGATCTATCCATTAGTGTAAGTGGAGTGTTAAAGTCCCCTTCAATTACCACATTCTTACCGATAAGGTTGCTTATGTTTGTGATTAATTGTTTTATATATTTGGGGGCTCCTGTATTTGGCGCATAGACGTTTATAATTGTTAGCTCTTCCTGATGGATAGACCCTGTGATTATTATATAATGCCCTTCTTCATCTCTTGTTACAGTCTTTAATTTAAAGTCTAGTTTGTCTGATATAAGTACGGCTCCTCCCACTTTCTTTTGACTTCCAGTGGCATGATAAATAGTTCTCCATCCCTCACTTTCAATCTGAAGGTGTCCTCAGGTCTAAAATGAGTCTCTTGTAGACAGCAAATAGATGGGTCTTGTTTCTTTATCCATTCTGATACCCTATATCTTTTGATTGGAAGATTTAGTCCATTTACATTACATTCAGTGTTATTATTGAAAGATATGGGTTTAGAGTCATTGTGATGTCTGTAGGTTCCATGCTTGTAGTGATATCTCTGGTACCTTGTGGTCGTTGCATCATTTTACTCACAGAATCCCCCTTAGGATCTCTTGTAGGGCTGGTTTAGTGGTGATGAATTCCTTCAGTTTTTGTTTGTTTGGGAAGACCTTTATCTCTCCTTCTATTCTGAATGACAGACTTGCTGGATAAAGGACTCTCAGCTGCATGTTTTTTCTGTTCATCATCACATTGAAGATTTCCTGCCATTCCTTTCTGGCCTGCCAAGTTTCAGTAGATAGGTCTGCCACTAGTCTTATGGGTCTCCCTTTGTAGGTTAGAGCCTGTTTATCCCTAGCTGCTTTCAGAATTTTCTCTTTATCCTTGTATTTTGCCAGTTTCACTATGATATGTCATGCAGAAGATCAATTCAAGCTATGCCTCAAGGGAGTTCTCTGTGCCTATTGGATTTCAATGCCTTTTCCTTCCCTAGATCAAGGAAGTTCTCAGCTATGATTTGTTCAAGTACATCTTCAGCCCCTTTCTCTCTCTCTTCCTCTTCTGGAATTCCTATTATACGGATATTGTTCTGCTTGATTGCATCACTTATTTCTCTGAATCTCCCCTCATACTCCTGAATTTTTTTTAATCTCTCTTTTTGTCAGCTTCCTCTTTTTCCATAATTTTATCTTCTAATTTACCTATTCTCTCTGCCTCTTCAATCCATGCTGTGGTCGCCTCCATTTAATTTTGCACCTCATTTATAGCAATTTTTAACTCCTCATGACTATTCCTTAGTCCCTTGATCTCTGTAGCAATAGATTCTCTGCTGTCCTCTATGCTTTTTTCAAGCCCAGCGATTAATTTTATGACTATTGTTCTAAATATTTGTTCCATTGTATTGCTTAAATCGTTTTTGATCAATTAGTTAGCTGTGGCTACTTCCTCTAGTTTCTTTTGAGGAGAATTCTTCCATTTGTCATTTTGGGTAGTCCCTGGGGTGGCTCCAAACTGCAGGTCACCTCCCCTGTGCTGTCCTGAGAAACTTGTGTTGGTGGGCAGGGCTGCAGTCAGACCCCATATCTGGCCCCAGCCCACCGCTGGGGCCACAATCAGACTGGTGTGTACCTTATCTTCCCCTCTCCCAGGGGCAGGACTCACTGTGGAGTGGTGTGGCCCCTGTCTGGGCTATTTGCACACGGCCAGGCTTGTGGTGCTGCTTTGATGGGATCTGGCGGATTAGCCGGGGTGGATCCACAAGGTGCATAGGGGCAGGAGGGGCAGGCTTAGCTTACTTTTCCATAGGTGGTCCCCTGTGGGAGAGGCCCTGCAGCACCGGGAGGGAGGCAGACCTGTCGGAGGGATGGATCCACAGAAGCACAGCGTTGGGCGTTTGCGCGGTGCCAGCAAGTTTGGTGACAGGAACTGGTTCCCTTTGGAATTTTGGCTGGGGGATGGGAGAGGGATATAGCGCTTGCCAGCACCTTTGTTCCCTGCCGAGCTGAGCTCTGTCTTCCGGGGCTCAACAACTCTCCCTCCCCATGTCCTCTCGCTCTCCCGCTCTCCGAGCAGAGCTGCTGACTTTTAACATTCCACATGTTAAGTCCCGCTGGCTGTCAGAACTCACAGATTCCGGTCCCTCTGCTTTTGCAAACCAGACTTGGGGGCTCTGCCTTGCCGGGGGGGGGGGGGGCTGCCCTTCCACCTCCCGGCTCCCTCCTACCAGTCCCTGTAGCACGCACCGCCTCTCCACCCTTCCTACCCTCTTCCGTGGGCCTCTCGTCTACGCTTGGCTCCATAGAGTCTGTTCTGCTAGTCTTCCGGCAGTTTTCTGGGTTATTTAGGCAGATGTGGGTGGAATCTAAGGGATCAGCAGGACGAGGTGGGCCCAGCATCCTCCTATGCCACCATCTTCTCTCCTCTCCTCCTTTTCCAAATTTAGAACTCTGATATGTTTTGAGTTTATCTTGGAGACTGGTGACAATATGGTTATGGACCCAATATTGTCTTTTTTTCCAAATGGCTACCTAGTTGTCCAAACGCCATTTATTTTAAAAGTCATTATTTCCCCAGTGTATAACTATCAGTTTATTAGATACCAAGTTCCTATATTTAGGTGTATTTTTGGACATTTTATATGCATGTGTTGTTTTATCTGCTCTGCCTATCCCAACGTCACTGTTTTAATTCTAGAGATTGTATAGGATGTTTTCTATCTGAGAGGCTCGTGTTCCTCTCATTGCTCTTGCTTGTTTCTTGGTAGAAAACTTTTTGAAGGAAGTTTTCTGACTATTGATTGTTTTTAAGTTTTCCTCAATAAATAATTATCTCTTTTTGTAAAATAATACATTAAATAATCTGAAAGAATGCTTTCCCCTAGAACTGCAGTATGCAAACACCGTGATGCGCTTTGATTATGTGTGGCTTCGAGACCACTGCCGCTCAGCATCTTGCTACAACTCCAAGACCCACCAGCGCAGCCTGGACACTGCCAGTGTAGATTTATGCATCAAGCCAAAGACCATTCGTCTGGATGAGACCACACTCTTTTTCACTTGTGAGTAGACAACAGACTTTGCCTTCATTGGAGTATTCTTCTAATGAACAATTATTTTGCAAAAACTGGTTTGCCTCATTCCAAAACAGAGAATTCTATTTTTTTATTGACGTATAATTAACGTAAAATATCTTCTTAGTTTCAGGTGTATAACATTGATTTGACAATTCTGTACATTACTCAGTGCTCACCATACATGTAATCACCATCCAAGACCATACAACGTTATTACCGTATTATTGACTGTATATTCCCTACGCCATACCTTTCATCTCTGTGGCTTGTTGACTTTATAACTGAAGTTTGTACCTCTTAATCCCCTTCACCTACTTTGCCCCTCCTCCTCCCCCTTGGCAGCCACCAGTTTGTATTTGCTATCTTGTATTTGAGAAACTGGTTTTTTGTTCGTTTGTTTTGTTTTTTAGATTCCACATATAAGTGAAATTATATGGTATTTGTCTTTTTCTGTCTGACTTATTCCACTTAACAAATACCTTCTGGGTCCATCCATGTTGTTGCAAATGGCAAGATCTCATTTTTTATGGCTGAATAACATTCTATTGTGTGTATATATATCTCATCTTCTTTATCCATTCATCTATCAGTGGTCACTTGGGCTGCCTCCCTATCTTGGCTATTGTAAATAATGCTGCAACAAATATAGGGGTGCATGTATCTTTTCAAATTAGTGTTTTCTTTGAGTAAATACCCAACAGTGGAATTATTAGATGGGATGGTATTTCTATTTTTAATTTTTTGAGGAACCACAAAGCTGTTTTCCACAGTGGCTGCATCAATTTACATTCCTGCCAACACTGCATAAGTGATCCCTTTTCTCCACATCTTCGACAACACTTGTTATTTCTTATCTTTTTGATGCTAGCCATTCTGACATGTGTAGGTGATATCTCATTGTGGTTTTCATTTGCATTTCCTTGATGATGAGAGATTTTGAGCATCTTTTCATGTGTCTTTTGACCATCTGGATGTCTTCTTGGAAAAATGTTTATTCAGGTTCTCTGTTTTTAATCGGATTATTTGCTTTTTGATGTTGAATTTTGTTAGTTCTTAATATATTTTGGATATTAACCCCTTATAGGACATATCATTTGCAAATATCTTCTATTCACCAGATTGCCTTTTTGTTTTGATGATGGTTTCCTTTGCTGTGCAGAAGCTTTTTATTTTTATGTAGTCCCAATAGTTTACTTTTGCTTTTATTTCCTTTGCCTTGGGAGACATATCTAGAAGAAGGTTGCTATGGCCGATGACAAAGAAGTTACTCCCTCTGTTCTCTTCTAGGATTTTTATGGTTTCAGGTCTTACATTTAGGTCTTTAATCCATCCTGAGTTTGGTGTGTGTGTGTGTGTGTGTGTGTGTGTGTGTGTGTGTATGGTATAAGAAAGTGGTCCAGTTTCATTTTTTTGCACGTTGCTCTCCAGTTTTCCCAACATCATTTGTTAAAGAAACTGTCTTTTTCCCCTTGCATATTCTTGCCTCCTTTGTTGAAGATTAATTAACCATATATTCATGAGCTTATTTCTGGGCTCTCTATTCTGTTCCATTGATCTAAATGTCTATTTTGTGCCAGTACCACACTGTTTTGATTATTACAACTTTGTAGTGTATCTTGAAATCTGGGATTGTGATACCTCCAGTTTTGCTCTTCTTTCTCAGGATTACTTTGGCTATTCAGGGTCTTTTGTGGTTTCATACAAACTTTAGGATTATTTGTTCTAGTTCTGTGAAAAATACTGTTGGTATTTTGATAGGGATTACATTGAATCTGTAGATTGGTTTGGGTAGTATCGACATTTTAACAATATTAATTCTTCCAATCCATGAGTATTGGATTACTTTCCGGTTTTTGTTGTTGTTGTTCAATTTCTTTCATTCATGTCTCATACTTTTCACAGTATAGGCCTTTCATCTCATTGGATAAATTGATTCCTAAGTATTTCATTCTTTTCAGTTCAATTGTAAATGGGATTGTTTTCTTAACTTTTCTTTCTGCTACTTTATTATTAATGTATAGATACACAATAGATTTCTGTATATTAATTTTGTATCCTGCAACTACTGAATTTATTTACTGAATAAAAGCATTTCTTTGCAACTTCCTGTGAATCTATAATTATTTCAAAATAAAAAGTGAAAAGAAAAAAGCTTTGGAGGAAACAATATTTACAATCAATACTTTTGACTACTGATTTCTCTATAGTAAAAAAAAAACCCATGCCATAGAAAGGTTTATTTCTATGCAAAACATTTGCAACATGCATTACAGAGACTGAAAACCTATTAATGTATAAGGTATTTTATTGCCAGTTTGTAAAGAAAAGCACTAGTATTTCAATAGAAAAATGTGAGAAAGAAGTGAACAGGCAGATCGTTAAAGCATTAGTCAGCAAATATTCTGTAAAAGGCCAGATAGTAAAAACTTTTAGGTTTTGCTAGCTGTACAGTCTCTGTCACAACTGTTCAGCTATTCAGTTCTTCAGTAGTAGGGTAAAAGCAGACATACTCAATATGTAACCAAGTGAGTATCATGTGTTCCAAAACAGGTGTGATAAAGACAACTGCCAGGCAGATTTGGCCTGTGGGCCATAGTTTGGTAACCCTTGCATTTAAAAAATATGTCTATACAGATGGCTAACAGACACATGAAAAGATGCTGAACATCACTCATCATCAGGGAGATGCAAATCAAGACTACAATGAGATACCACCTCACACCTGTCAGAATGGCTAAAATCAACAACACAAGAAACAACAGGTACTGGCGAGGATGTGGAGAAAGGGGAACCTTCTTACACTGTTGGTGGGAATGCAAACTGGTGCAGCCACTCTGGAAAACAGTATGGAGGTTCCTCAAAAAAATTAAAAATAGAACTATCCTATGACCCAGCATTTGCACTTAGGAATTTACCCAAAGGACACAAAAATACTGACTTCAAGGGACACATGCATCCCAATGTTTACAGCAGCACTATCAACAATAGCCAAATTATGGAAAGACCTCAAATGCCCATTGACTGATGAATGGACAAAGAAGATGTGTATACACACACACACACACACACACACACACACACACACACTGGAATATTACTCAGCCATCAGAAAGAATGAAATCTTGCCATTTGCAATGATACAGATGGAGCTAGAGAGTATTATGCTAAATGAAATAAGTAGACAGAGAAAGACAAATACCATATGATTTCACTCATATGTGAAAATTAAGAAACAAAATAAATAAGCAAAGGGAAAAAGAGAGAGAAAAACAAACCAAGAGCTAGATTGTTAACTATAGACAACAAACTGAGGGTTGCTGGAGGGGAGGTGGATGGGGGGATAGGTTAAATGGGTAATGGACATTAAGGAGAGCACTTATTGCAATGAGCACTGGGTGTTGTATGTAAGTGATGGATCACTAAATTCTACTCCTGAAACCAATATTACATTATATGTTAATTAACTGGAATTTAAATAAAAACTTGAAATAAAGTAATAATAATTTAAAAATAAAAATAAAAGATGTATGTCTAACAAATATAAATGTCTAACAAATGTTCTTATTAGCCTTATTAGTAAATGAATAAATTAAAATTATTACAATAAGAGCTTTACCTACCAAATTGGAAAAACTATCTTTAAAAAATAAGCATACTGTATTTTGATAGGTACATATATGTTGCTGTAGAGAATGAAAATTGGTGTACTTTTTAAAAATACTGTGGGAACATTTTTTAAATATTTATTTTGAGAGAGAAAGAGCAGGAGCAGGGCAGGGGCAGAGAGAGACGGAGAGAGAGAGAATCACAAGCAGGCACCACACTGTCAGTGCAGGGCCCAATGCAGGGCTTAATCTCACAAACTGTAAGATCATAACCTGAGCCAAAATAAAGAGTTGGACGCTTGACTGACTAAGCCACCCAGGCACTCTGAAATTGGTAGACTTTCTAATAAAGTAACTTAAATGCATCAAGACTCGTAAAAGTTTAGATCTTCAGATTTAACAATTCCACCTTCTGTGTTCCTATTTTAAGAAAATTATCAGAATTATAAACAAGGATGTCACTATTAAATAATAAGGAAATGAAAGAAAAAAACCCTACATGCTCCAGAGAAAATTGGTTAGGTAAATCTTGGTAGTCCATATTCTGCAAATGATAAGAATTTTTATGAAGATTTCATTGTTTAAGTTTTATTTTTATCCCAGTTTGTTCACAGAAAAGTGTAATATTAGTTTCTGGTGTAGAATTTAGTGATTCAGCGCTTCCATAAAACACCCGGTGCTCATCACAAGTGCCCTCTTAATCCCCATGACGTATTTCACCCATCCCTCCACCCACCTCCCTTCTGGGAACCATCAGTTTCTTCTCTATAGTTAAGAGTCTATGAATTTATGAAACAATCATAGGATGAAGATTTAAAATTTTAAAAATGTTTATTCATTTATTTTGTGAGAAAGAGAGAACACAAGCAAAGGAGGGGAAGAGAGAGAGAATCCCAAGTAGTCTGCACACTGCCAGCACAGAGTCTGTCGTGGGATCGATCCCATTAGCATGAATGAGATCATGTCCTGAGCCGAAATCAAGAGCTGGATGCTCAACTGACTGAGCTACCCAGGTGCCCCAAAGATTTAAATTTTTATTAATAAAATCACTCTTAAAATATTAAGTTACAAAGGCAAGGTACATGGGAAAAAAGTGGAAGGAATGATGCCAGGCTGTTAACAGTGGTTTCATCTGCATGGTAGAATGGTAAATATAAGTAATTTTTAAAATCTTTCTCATATGTTTTATGCTTTACAAATTCTTTTTGATACTTTTATTGTCATGGGGTGGGAAGCCAAACAGAGAGAAACAGAGATAGAGAAAGAGAAGTAAAAAGAAGTAAGAGAAAAGATAAGATGCCAGCAAAGCCTTTTACTCCCCTTGCTATACCCTTTGCATATCCTGAAGATTTTCTAAAGCATTTGCGGGGGGGGGATTTTTTTTTTACTTTTTGGGTTTTCTTTTGGCACAGTGGGCAAAGTCACTTATGAAATCATTATCCTGTTATATTGATGTCATATCATTAGATCAAACTACCCTAATTCATTTAGTCCATTCTAGTTGGTAAGATGTATTTGTTCATTCATTCACTTATTAATTCATACTACTCAACCTACAAATATTTCTGTTCTCAGGAACATTCTAGGCACTTGTTTTAATTTTGTTCCATAAACAATATAGCACTGGGTAATTGGTTGCTAAAAATAACATTCTTAACCAGTAAATTATTGGCAGTACTTATAACTATTATTTTAATGTCTTTTATTTTTCCCTTAAAAGGGCCAGATGGTCATGTGACTAAATATGATTTGGATTGGCTGGTGAAAAACAGCTATGAAGGGCAGAAACAAAAGGTCATCCAGCCTAGAATCTTATGGAATGCTGAAATCTACCAGCAAGCCCAAGTTCCATCTGTAGATTTCCAGAGCTTCCTAGAAACAAATGATGGATTAAAGAACTTTCTGCAAAATTTTCTGCTGTATGGAATTGCATTTGTAGAAAATGTCCCTCCCACTCAAGAACACACAGAGAAGTTGGCTGAAAGGATCAGCTTGATCAGGTAACTTATTAGTTTCTAATATCTATAGTAATAATTTCCAGAGCATTAATACCAGTAAAATAACAACAGGGTATGGTCACCTTGTTTTTAATCATGAATATTTTGTGGTCTGAATAAAGTGATTCCCATTTATAGTGCTTTATTTGAGGCCCAGATTTCTAATCTCTAAAGACACTTACATGTTAAATATGATGAAGACTTCAAAGTCACTGTAAAATTTTTCAGCTTAGTGGTCCTCAAAGTGACAGGTACCATTGTACACTAGGAGGAGGACTAACTTTGAATAAAGAGAATCAGGTAGTATTCTGAGTTCCACCATCAGGGGATTGTGTGAACATAGGCAACTCCATTACACTCACACCTGTACTCTCCACCACCACCTCTACCCCCTTGGCCTTGATTTTCCCATCTGAACAATTAGAGGATTGAATAAAATGGTGTCTAAAGATCATCCAGTTTTGACCTACTATGATTGCTAAGGCTTGATTCAGAGACTAGTTGTTAATAATACTGCCTTACACAATATAGCACGTAACCAACAAATTTACACCATTATTTTCTTTTGGTCATTATAGAAATCATGATAAGTGTATATTTTATCTCCTGTTCTGCTGAGCCACTTGAGACCCACGTATATTAAGTAGGTGGCTTGCCCAGTATTGTTCTGCTAGTAGGTAGTAGAACTGGGATTTGGGGTAGAGCTGAGATGGTGGTGTACTAGGAGGACCCTAGCTTTGCCTTGTCCCTCAAACACAGATAGATAACTATCAAATCATTCTTAATACCCAAGAAATTGACCTGAGGAGTGATAGAACAAACTACAACTAGAGGGAGAGAAGAGGCCACATCAAGGAAGGTAGGAAGTGCAGAGACGCAATTTGGGGGAGAAACGTACTGTAGGTGCTGTGGGAGGAAGAGAGCCCTGGTTGCAGAGAAATGTGAGAGAGAGTGGAGCACACAGGGATAAGCACAAGGAGATCACTTCTGCACAGCCATTGGCCGGGAAAACAAGAGGGGCTGATTTTCATGAGTTTTTGCAACCAATGGGGCTCAAAGACTGGAATTTTAGAGGTCCCCAGACTTGACTGGGATAGAAACCTGAGGACACTGCCTGACTCCTAGAGAGAAGGCAGGCAAACAACCTGGGGATAGATGGCTCGATATGAGGAACTACTAAGTAAGGCACATGAGAAGAGACTATTCGCTCTTCTTGGAGCACATCTGTGAGAGGTGACATTGCCTTTCTGAGGACAAAAGACGACACCATTTTCCTCTCCTGCCCCTCGGCATAGGCATAGAGATACCTGCAGAGGGTAGCTAACCGGGAAATTAGCTGTTTAGCCTTCTTGCTCCAAATCCCACACCCACGTGCTCTGGTACACCTACCCTTCCATGTCAAACTGTATCCATTTCAGTGTGGCAAAACCCTTTCCCAGAGGACCAGCACAGGCCCCTGCCACAGCAGGTCCCTAAATTTTGGAGTTCTAAAAGTCAGCAGGCTTGGCTGAGATAGATCCCAGAGTATACTGTGCTGCTCCAAGCAGGCATATGACCCAGAGACAGTGTTAAAACGGTGATCTGAAAAACACATAGGACACACAACGGGAAATTATTTGCTCCTCTGGGGGTGCTTTTCTCAGAGCAGGAAGCATGGACTCCCTTCTACAGGGACAAAGGAGTGGGCTGGCACAATTTTCCTCCCTCGCCCCTCAGCATAAACCAACTTCAGGAAAACAGCACAGTGCCAACACAAACTGACTAACCTGCTTACACGAAGTCACACTTTGTGCTGCTGGTACTGCTTTTCTCGGGCAAGCGTGCCTAGGATCAGCACAGCAGGCCCCTTCCCCCAGAAGATCAGCACAAACCCCTGCCCACACCATGTCTCCCAACCAGAGAGTTGTTCAAGGCTTCAGTTCTAGTGGAAGTAGCATCAGGTCCCTTTTAACAAGCAGACCAGAGCACACCTAGTTAAAATGCACCACACTTTGGCTAAGGTGCAAACACTCCCCACTGCATGCAAGAAGAGCCTCTGCAGGAACTGACCTGAGGGATAGAGCAGCCAAAACACAGCAGCAGAATCACACAACACACATCAAAGACACTCCCTAAAGCACCAGGCTCTGGATGCTATATGACCTCTTCATACAGCCATTTACACTCAGGAGCAGAAACTAACAGACTTTTCTAACACAAAGAAGAAGACAGAGACCTAGACAGAATGCCAAGACAAGAATTCATCTCCAAAGAAAGAACAAGAAGAGGTCATGGCCAGGGGTCTAATTGAAACAGACAGACATAATTTAATATGCCTGATGGAGAATTTAAAGCAACAATCATAAAGATACTTGCTGGTTGGAAAAGTATGGGAGACATCAGGGAGACCCTTACCACAAAATAAAAGAGTTAAAAAACAATCCATCAGAAATGAAAAATGTGATAACTGAGATTCAAAATCAACTGGTTGTAATGACCACAAGGATGGAAGAAGCAGAAGAATGAATAAGTAATATACAAGATAGAATTATGGAAAATAATGAATTTGAACAAAAGAGAGAAGAGTGATGGATCACAAGAATAGACTTAGGGAACTCAGTGACTCCATTAAATGTAATAATATTTGTATCATAGGGGTCCCAGAAGAAGAGAGAGAAAAGGGGAAGATTTATTTGAGGAAATAATGGCTGAACACTTCCCTAATCTGGAGAAGGAAAGAGACATCCAGAATCAGGAGGCACGGAGAACTCCCATAAAAATGAAAAAAAAAGCAGGCCAGCAAGATATATTGTAGTTAAATTTGCAAAACATAGTGTTAAAGAAAAAAATCCCAAAAGCAGCAAGACAAAAGAAGTCCCTAAATTATAAGGGAAGACCCATAAGGCTAGCTGGAGATTTCTCAACAGAAATTTGGCAGGCCAGAGGGAATGGCATGATTTGTTCAAAGTACTGAATGGGAAAAACCTGCAGCCAAGAATACTCTATCCAGCAAGGCTATCATTCAGAATATGAGGAGAGATAAAGACTTTCCCAGACAAACAAAAACTAAAGGAGTTCGTGATCATTAAACCAACCCTGCAAGAAATACTAAAGGGGGCTCTTTGAGTGGAAAGGAGGGAACAAAATTGACAAGGACAACAAAGGATCAAAGAAAATCTCCACAATGACAAAGTAAGTAATAAAATGGTATTGAGTACAGATCTATAAGTAATCACTCTGAATGTAAGTGGACTAAACACTCCAATCAAAAGACATAGGGTGTCAGAATGGATAAAAAAAGAAGACACATCTGCATGCTACATATAAGAGATTCATTTTAGACCTAAAGACATCTGCAGATTGAACATGAGAAATATTTATCATGCAAATGGACATCAAAAGAAAGCCATAATAGCCAAACTTCTATGAGACAAACTTGATTTTAAACAAGTCTTTGTAAGAAGAAATGAAGAAGGGCACTATATCAAAATAAAGGTGACTATCCCATAGAAAGATATAACAATCATAAATATTTATGCCCCCAACTTGAAGCATGCAAATATATAAACAATAGCATATATAAAGGAACTAATTGATAAGAATACAATAATAGTAGGGGACTTTAACACCCCACTTACACCAATGGACAAATTAAGCAAAAAATCAACAAGGAAACAATGGCTTTGAATGACACACTGGACCAGATGGACTTAATAGATATATTCAGAACATTTCATCCCAAAGCAGCACAATACAGTTTTTTCAAATGCACATGGGACATTCTCCAGAATAGACCACTTACTAGGTCAAAAAACAGACCTCAACAAGTACAAAAAGACTTTTATCATACCATGTATGTTTTATGACCACAACACTATGAAACTTGAAGTCAGCCACAAGAAAAAAATTGGAAAGACCACAAACACATGAGGGTTAAACAGCATGCTACTAAACAATGAGTGGGTTAACCAGGAAATCAAAGAAGAAATTTAAAAATACATGGAAACAAATGAAAAATGAAAACATGATGCTCTAAAATCTTTGGAACTCAGCAAAAGTGGTCCTAAGAAGGAAATATATAGCAATACAAGCCTACATCAAGAAGCAAGAAAAATCTCAAACAACCTAAACTTACACCTAAAGCAGCAATAAAACAACAACAAATGAAGCCTAAAGCCAGCAGATAAAGGGACATAATAAATATTAGACCAGAAATAAATGATATAGAAACTAAAAAACAAAACAAAACAAAACAAAACAGTAGAACAGATCAGTGAAACCAGGAGCTGATTTTTTGAAAAAATTAATAAAATTGATAACCCCCTAGCTGTTGCAGACTTTGAGTCTGGAGTTCTCTCTTGTCCAGCAAGAGAGTGGATGCAGAATTGAATATGAGAGAGGCTAATGTCCGGGAGGTGACAAGAGCCTCGAATAAGGGTCCTTGCTCAGTTTTTATTAGGATCAGAAGGCTTACAAACGTGATGGACGTGCAGAAAGTGACAATGAAACAGTAAACATTAACTCGTGTGTGATAGAAAAGGGGTTTCGAAGATGTGCAGTGTTAGGGGTTTGGGTCAATACAAAACAAACTCACGGTGCCAAGCAGATGGTTTACAGCAGGCACAAGGCACCACGTCTGTTTATCTTAGCTTGCCTACGGGATAAGAGAGATAGAGCAGGCTACCTTAGGATCAACAAGGCACTTTTCTTTTGCTAATTAGCTCTGCTCTGGGCAATTTCACCGTGCCGTCTATAGCCCTGTTTACCTGTTTACCTATTCTGGACCTTAAGTCCTGTGACAGCAGCTTTCTGTTTTGTTCTATGCTGGGAGCACTTTCGCCCTATTTGCCTAATCTTGGATGTTTTCATTGTAAGCCTTGTTAACCCATTGGTACAAGCTCAGGGAATTCCAAAACTTATTCCCCACACTTAGCGAGTCTTATCAAAAGAAAATAGATTGGTCTCAAATAAATTAAATCAAAATTAGGGAGGAGAAATAACAACCAACACCACATAAATACAATTATAAGAAAATATTATGAAAAACTATATGCCAACAAATTGGACAACCTGTAAGAAATGGATTAATTCCTAGAAACATAAACAACCAAAACTGAAACAGGAAGAAATAGAAAACTTGAACAGACTGATAATCAGAAAAGAAATTGAATCAGTAATAAATCTCCCAACAAACAAAAGTCCAGGGCCAGATGGCTTCACGGGTGAAATCTAACATTCATTTAAAGAAGGGTTAAAACCTATTCTTTTCAAACTGTTCCAAGAGATAGAAATGGAAGGAAAACTTCCAAACTCATTCTATAAGACCAGCATTACCCTGATTCCAAAACCAAAGACTCCACTAAAAAACAGAACTACAGGCAAATTTCCCTGATGAATATGGATGCAAAAATTCTCAACAAACTACTAGCAAATCGAATCCTACAGTACATTAAAAGAATCATTCACCATGGTCAAGTGGGATTTATGCCTAGGCTTCAGGGGTGGTTCAATGTTTACAAATAAATGAACATGACACCACATTAATAAAAGATAGGATAAGAACCATATGACCCTCTCATTAGATGCAGAGAAAGCATTTGACAAAATACAACATCCATTCGTGATAAATAAAAAAAAACCCTCAACAAAGTAGGGATAGAGGGAACATACCTCAACATAATAAAAGCCATATATGAAAAACCCAGAGCAAATATCGTCAATAGGGAAAAACTGAGAGCTTTTCCTCTATGGTCAGGAACAAGATAGGTATGTCCAATCTCACCACTGTTACTTAACATAATACTGGAAGTCTTAGCTTCAGCAATCAGAAAACATAAAAAAATAAAAGGCATCCAAATAGACAAGGAAGAAGTCAAACTTTCACTATTTGCAGATGACCTGATACTCTATTATAGAAAACCCAGAAGATTCCACCAAAAAATTTGCTAAAACTGATACACAAGTTCAGTAAAGTGACAGGATATAAAATCAACATACAGAAATGTGTTACATTTCTATACTCCAATAATGAAGCAACAGAAAGAGAAATCAAGGAATCAATCCCATTTAAAATTGCACACACAAAAAAGGTAAGATACCTAGGAATAAGCCTACCCAAAGAGGTAAAAGATCTCTATTCTGAAAACTAGGAAACACTGGTGAAAGAAATTGAAGATGACACAAAGAAATGGAAAAACATTCCATGCTTAAGGATTGGAAGAACAAATATTGTTAAAATGTCTATATTATACACCTTTAATGCAATCCCTATCAAAATACCACTAGCATCTTTCACAGAGCTAGAACAAACAATCCTAAAATTTTTATGGAACCACAAAAGATCCCAAATAGCCAAAGCTATTGGGATTAGAAAGCAATCTTAAAAAAGAAAAGCAAAGCTGGAGGCATCATAATTCTGGGCTTCAAGTTCTATTACAAAGCTGTGGTGATCATGACAGTACAGTAATGGCACAAAAACAAACACATAAATCAATAGAACAGAATACAAAACCCAGAAAGTAACCCACATCTCTATGGTCAATTAATCTTCAACAAAGCAGGAAAGATGAGAAAAAGTCTCTTCAACAAATAGTGTTGGGCAAACTGGACGGCAACATGCAGAAGAATAAAACTGGACCACTTTCTTATACCATACACAAAAATAAATTCAAAATAGATGAAAGACTTCAATGTAAGACAGGAAAACCATCAAAATCCTACAGAAGAACAGTGGCAGCAATTTCTTTGACCTCAGCCATAGGAACTTCTTACTAGACATGTCTCCAGAGGCAAGGGAAATGAAAGCAAAAATGAACTATTGTGACTTCATCAAGATAAAATCTTCTGCACAGTGAAGGAAATGATCAACAAAACTAAAAGGCAGTGTTCAGAATGGGACAAGACATTTGCAAATGGCATTTCTGATCAGGGGTTAGTATCAAAAATGTAGAAAGAACTTATCAAACTCAACACACAAAAACCAAATAATCTTGTCAAGAAATGGGCAGAAGACATGAGTAGACGTTTTTCCAAAGCAAACGTGCAGCTGGCTAACAGAGACTTGAAAAGTTGCTCAACATCACTCATCAACAGGGAAATGCAAATCAAAACTACAATGAGATATCACCTCACATCTGTTGGAATGAATGGATGAAACTAACAACACATGAAACAACAAATGTTGGTGAGAATACAGAGAAAGGAAAACCCTTTTGCACTGTTGGTGGGAATGCAAACTGGTACAGGCACTCTGGAAAACAGTATGGAGGTTCCTCAAAAAAATTAAAAATAGAACTACCCTATGACCCAGCAATTGCACTGCCAGGTATTTACCCAAAGGATAAAAAACACTGACTCAAAGGGACACATGCACCCTGATGTTTATAACAGCATTACCAATATAGCCAAATTATGGAAAGACCCCAAATGTCCATCAACTTATGAATGGATAACGATGTGGTATGTACATACAATGGGATATTACTCAGCCATCAGAAAGAATGAAATCTTGCCATTTGCAATGACATGGATGGGGCTAGAGTGTTTTATGCTAAGCGAAATAAGTCAGAGAAAGATACCATATGATTTCACTCATACGTGGAATTTAAGAAACAAAACAGGTGAACATAGGGGGAAAAGATAGGCAAACCAAGAAATACACGCTTAACTATAGAGAACAAACTGAGGGTTGGTGGAGGGGAGGTGGGTGGAGGGATGGGTTAAATGGATGATGGGCATTAAGGAGGGCCCTTTTTGGGATGAGCACTGGGTGTCATATGCAAGTGATGAATCACTGGGTTCTACTCCTGAAGCCAAGACTACACTGTATGTTAACTTGAATTTAAATTAAAAAAAAGAATGAAATCCTGCCATTTGTAATGACATGCATGGAATTAGAGAGTGTAATACTAAGCTACATAAGTCAGTCAGAGAAAGACAAATGCCATATGACTACTTATATGTGGAATTTAAGAAACAAGACGAATGAGCAAAGGTGTAAAAAGAGAGAGAGGCAAACGAAGAACAAAACTCTAGAGAACAAACTGATGGTTACCAGACGGGAGGTGAAGGGGGAAGGGTTAAATAGGTGGTGGCGATTAAGGAGTTCACTTGTCATGATGAGCTGTGGGTGTTGTATGGAAGTGTCGAATCACTCTAGTTTTAGTACACCTAAAACTAATATTACACTGTATGTTAACCAACTGGAATTTAAATTAAATTTAAATTTAAATTTTTAATTTAATTTTTAACTTAAAAATTAAAAAAATAGTGTGATGTATATATAACAGTGCTACCAGAATATGTTCACTAATAACAATTCAGTAATTAATTAAAAAATACTAGAATTCAGATAGGTCAAGCTTCCTGATCCTAAATACAGTGTTGTTTCCACTTGCCAGTCTGCATTTCTATGTAGTACTTGGATTGATCTTGTGTAGTATTAAATGTGATGTAAACATACTTTGTCATAATTAGTACTTTCCTTTTACTTGATAAGGGCTAGATATAGCTCATTATGTAGCAGATAGTGTGCTGGGTCATTTGCCCTATCCTTGTACAGCATAATCAACATTTTGAACCATTTAGTTATAAACACATTTTAAGAACTTTCAAGTAATGAACCTGTGCTGTAAATAAATTGAGAGGGCTTTAGGGATTATAGTCCATGAGAAAGGATGTTTCCTGTTTGGCCTTTGAGGGTTCAGAAAATAAGATGAACACTGAAAAGTAAAGAATTAAAGTGACCTTTGGTCAGATGTGAGCCACCAGGAAAATAATTGTAAAATCAAAACCCATGATGTATATCTCAAGGAAAGATACAGCAACAGTGATACAGCATCTCACTAAATACTTGCTAACAGAAACTATCTTCTCTTTTTCTTATTCCTCCCTGTCCAAAAGATGGGTGAGGACCTACATTAACCACTTCTAAAAGCATCTGCATAAAGACATCTTTTTCTATGTAAGGAAAGTGAGCATAGGAAAGAACCTTGAATGTGAAAGCTATTAAAAGTAGGCATATAAACAAAGAGGAATGGTTCCCTAAGCTTTGAAACAACAATATACAGTTGACCCTTGAACAATGTGGGGGCTTAGGGGAACTGACCCCCCACCCACACCACACGTTGAAAATTCATGTATAACTTTTTGACTCCCCGAAAACTTAACTGCTAATAGCCTACTGTTGACCCGAAGCTTTACCAATAACAATTAACACGTATTCTATATGTTATACGTATTATATACTGTATTCTTACAATAAAGGAAGCTAGAGAAAATAAAATGTTAATAAGAAAATCATGGGGAGCTTGGGTGGCTCATTTGGTTAAGCATCCGACTTTGGCTCAGGTCATGATCTCACAGTTCATGGGTTTGAGCCCCGCGTCAGGCTCTATGCTGACAGCTCAGAGCCTGGAGCCTGCTTCAGATTCTGTGTCTCCCTCTCTGTCTGCTCCTTCCCCACTTGCACTCTCTCTTTCTCAAAAATAAATAAACATTAAGAATTTTTTGAAAAAAAAAACCATAAGGAAGAGAAAATATATTTACAATAATGTATTTATTGAAAAAACATCCATGTGCGAGTGGATCCATGCAGTTCAAACCTGTGTTGGTCAAGGATCAACTGTTCTTTCAGTTTTCCCCCCAACTTCCTAAAATATTAATCAGTTACAGAATTGTTAAGACTGGTGGTGTGTTCAAATGTCATCTACACCTTACGGACAGAAATCTGGAGCCAAAAAACTAATGTTATTTGTGAATAACTAAAGAAGTTATTAGAGTTGTAAAAGACAAAATTAAAAATTTCAAATAGTTAAAAATCTTTCTTCATTTCATTTGACAGAGAAACCATCTATGGGAGGATGTGGTATTTCACTTCAGACTTCTCCAGGGGTGACACTGCATACACCAAGCTGGCTTTGGATCGGCACACTGACACTGCCTATTTTCAGGAGCCCTGTGGGTAAGTGGATTCGAATTTTCCATATTAGGATCTTTACATGTGATGGTCTTGAATAATTTCTTAATCATTTTCCATTCTATTTGAACCAATATCATATCTGCTGCTGACGTTTATGACTATTTCTTTTTATTCTCTTAGCAACATGGTCATTTTTAAATACCCTTGCTCAGTCTTAGAACTTACAAGAATAAGTTTTTTGAAATGATTGAAAATACACCTTACTACATAAGTGGATCTTAATTTTGCTTAATTTACATTTTGTCAAAGTAATTACAAATAACATAAAAAAGTATTGCCTAACCATTAATTTTGGAATTGCACAGTTTTCTTATATTTAGTTATATTGCAAAGAGGTCAATATTCTAGACACAGCTGCTTTGGGTGGTGTTAACAGGAATTTGAATCCAATTTATAAGAAGGTGCAGAGGAGGAATTAATGAAAATTTTTTCACATAGAACCAGAAGTTGCTGAGCCAAAGATATACCATACTTTTTCCCCTTTATTGATATATAGTTGACATAAAACATTATATAAATTAATAGCTGATATAAAACATTATATAAATTTAAAGTGTATAGTGGTTATATATTGTAATCTGATTATCATTGTAGCTAACAGAGAGTAGATCTTAAATGTTCTCACCACAAAAATAAAATGATAATTATGTGGCATGATGAATAAATACCATACTGAACTTATCTACTATTTGCCACTTATTAGAGGTAACTTTGTAGTTGTTATTTTGTTATTGATCTTGCTCCTGCATATATAGATGATAAGCCTGAGGCACAAAGATACTACTAAAGTGAGTGTACATATGCATTTATAAAGAGCATATGAGCGGGTGATAATATGCAATTGATTGTGGCTACATAGATTTTCTTAAAGAGTTTGGAACTTAAGAATATTTGGTTCAGGAGAGGAAGAATAAAGCAGCTTTTAGAGGGTCCTTGTCAATGTTATCAATATATGAAGATCCCAACAGCCTGCATCCTCATTCAAGGGGGTGCAGAAGGAAGAAAGAGGAAATGGGATGAGAAACAACTAGACAGAGGTTGACATTCAAATACTGAAAAACCCTTTTCTCAAATTTGAGCAACTCACTACCAAAGATAAGCAGTTAGTTGTCTGTGCCTTTAATTTAACCCTTTCTATTCAATGACAAGGACCAAGTACATTAGCAGTATAGTAAGAGTGGTTGAGAGTTCAGGCCATGTCATCAACAGATCTGGATCTGCATCCCAGCTGGCACATATGTTAGCTTTGTGATTTTGGACAAATAACTTCTCTGTGCCTCAGTTTCCTCGTTGGTAAAATGAAACTAGTAATAAAACCTATTCATTAGTATTGCTCAGGGATTAAATTACATAATGTATTTAAAGCACTTGGCATACTGCCTGAAACATATTAAGTGGTCATGAAATGCTAGCTATGATTATTATCACTTTAGCCATTGTCATCATCATCATCATCAACATTGTTATATGCCTTGTCCTTTCTGAAGCTACCTTTGCTCTGGATCTCATATTTTCCGGCCTCCTTGGAGATTTCTCTCTCCTACATATTCACCCTTTTCATACCTATTGAATCCTTCCTATCAGCTTCTCATATCTTCTTTGGACTCTGTCTCCCTCTAGTTACAGCCCTGCCTTATTCCTCCCCTTCACATCTAAACTTATTAAAAGAATCATCTACCTTCAATATCTTTTTATTTTCATTTCCCATTCATTCCTCAAATTCATAGTCAGCTAGTTCATCCAACCCCCTCCCAATTAAAATTACTCTCTCCAAAGTCACCAGAAACTTATTGCCATACCCAGTGTGTACCTTTCAGTCTACATCTTACTTGACCCCTGGCGAATGCCATTAACCACTACCTCTTCTTAAATATCCTTTCTTTTTTTAGTTTTCCTCCTATATCTGACCACTTTTCCTCAGCATCCTGTGCTGCCTTTTTTTCCTCGGTCCATTTCTTACCTGAAATGATCTCTCTAAATGACTTCTTCCATGATCTTGGCTTTGGCTATCACCTACCGACAACTACAAAATCCACCTCTCTTCTGAGTTAAATAACTTCAACTAGCTACTAAACAATCTTGACCTAGATGTTTCACAGAAAGCTCAAAAACCAGAACTGAACTCTCTCATTTGATTTTTTAAAATATTTATTTATTTTTGAGAGAGAGAGAGAGAGAGAGAGAGAGAGAGAGAGAGAGAATGAGTGGAGAAGGCACAGAGAGAGAGGAGACACAGAATCCAAAGCAGGCTCCAGGCTCTGAGCCATCAGCACAGAGCCTGACGCAGGGCTCAAACTCATGAACCGTGAGATCATGACCTGAGCCGAAGTTGGACCCTTATCCGACTGAGCCACCCAGGCACCCCTGACCTTTCTCATTTTAATTGTGTTTATATTAGATTCTCCTTGATTTTATTCCTTCTATCTGCATTCATATTTATTCATACTTATTTTACTTTGTTATTTACTTTTATGTTTATTATTTTACTAAATTTTTATTAATTTTATCTTCCCCTTGTTAATTTGGGAATTCTAGTTGAGCTTTCTAGCCCATTAAGTCACCTTTCCTTTCCCTGTTAACATTTTCAGCCACAAGTGACTCAACTATTTCAACATGGCCCCTAAACTGAACTTCAACCCCTCACACTCCCTCATTATAATCCAATTACAATTCTCCATCTTTGCATATGACAAGTTACTCAAGTGAAAAACCTGAAGTCATTCTAGATTTTTGCTTGTTCTTTGTCCACCACATTTAGTTAGTCATCAAATCTACTATAGTATCTCTTTGGTGTGTCTTTTCTACACCTTTCTTTAAGCTCAAGCCCTCAGTATTTTTGTCTATTTCAGTCATCAAGTTGTTCTCTACATTTTTTGTCATCTTGCTTCCCACAAGTCCATCTCCCATACTATCATCCTAATCAAGTCTTAAAAATGTTAATGTGACCATAGAGCTTCCCAGTTTAAAAGCCTTTTGTGATTCTCTGTTCTATGCTGATATACACTTCTTGCTCTCCTCCTTGAATATACCTTGTAGAAAATGTCCTTTCTTTGTGGCCCCTCTATATCTTGTATATAACTGTATTATAGTTCCTATCATAATCTTATTGATATTTCTATGCTTCATCTTTTCCTACTAAACTACAGGCTTCTTTATTTTTTATTTTTTAAATTTTTTTAATGTTTATTTTTTGAGATAAAAAACTTTTTAATGTTTATTTTTGAGATTTTTAAAAAATTCTTTTAATGTTTATTTTTGAGGTTTTATAATTTTTAATGTTTATTTTTGATATATATTTTTTTAATTTCGGGCTTCTTTAAAACAGAGACTATATCTTATTCATGTCTGTATTTCCAGGGTCTGTCACATATAGGCTTTAATTCATATTGAATATGTTTAGAAGAAACCTGTAATAGTATTAGTATTTCAAAGCACAAAAAAGTATAACTGGCTATATGGAAAGATAGTTAGGAAATGAAAATGACACAAGTAGATTCAGTAATTATTTCATATATAATTTTCTAAAATTTTGATATGTTCTCTTTTTTCCACTGAACAGAAGACTTTAATTTTTCCCTTTTCAGCATTCAAGTGTTTCACTGTCTTAAGCATGAAGGAACAGGTGGCAGGACACTGCTGGTAGATGGATTCTATGCAGCAGATCAGGTACTTCAAAAGGCACCTGAGGAATTTGAACTCCTCACCAAAGTGCCACTGAGGCATGAATATATTGAGAATGTTGGCGAATGTCACAACCACATGATTGGGGTTGGGCCAGTCTTAAATACCTACCCATGGAATAAAGAGCTGTATTTGATCAGGTGAGCACCAAAGAACTATCCCCCACTGTAATGTACTTACCCATTATTAGCCTTCAAATGTAATGAAAATCCCTAAAATCCTTATACTGACCACATTTTAATCTTGCTATTTTAAGTCTCTTTATTAACAATTTCTGTTATTATACTTCCCATGGAATAATAAATAGGCCAACAGGTAAAGAATACTAGATTTTAAAGTGAAAACATTATTAAAATCAAAAAAGTGATTAAATTGTGCTCAGTGACCAAACAGCTAGAGTACCCAAAGGCATCATGACCACACTTGTCTGTAGCCCACATTTATGCAAATCCCCTGACCTGTATATCCAACAGTCTACTAGATAGTGCCACTTAGGTATCTTATAGCATCATAAAGCACATCATATTCAAAATTGAACCCATCATCTCCACTCATTTCAGTCTGCTCCTCCACACCCAGTTGTAAATATAAAAATAAACTGTTTCTCCTGCCTTTGCCCCTGGATTTTAATAGGAACTGCATAAATACTAATTCACTGCCATCGGATAACCTCCTCTAGAAAACTCTCTCTTAGTCATCTCTTGTATCCCCGTTGCTTAGAACAGTGAGCAGGTAATCAGTATTTTTTCCAACATTTGACGAGAAACATTTTTTTTTTCAACGTTTATTTATTTTTGGGACAGAGAGAGACAGAGCATGAACGGGGGAGGGGCAGAGAGAGAGGGAGACACAGAATCAGCCATCAGCCCAGAGCCCGACGCGGGGCTCGAACTCACGGACCACGAGATCGTGACCTGGCTGAAGTCGGACGCTTAACCGACTGCGCCACCCAGGCGCCCCGAGAAACATTTTTAAACATATAGAAAAGTTGTAAGCATTTACAGTAAAACCCATAGACCCACCACCTAGATTCTACCAGGAAGGTATTGCTATATGCTTGTTTTCTTATCTATCTGCCTATCTGCCTGCCTATCTATCTATTAATCTCATTTTTGATGCATCTCAAAGTACAGTGCAGATATGACTACATGTCCCCCTAAATGCTTCAGCATTTATATCTTTAAGTAGAGTTCAATATTTGTTTACAAATTTTTAATTTTGAAATAAAACTTACATAAAATTATGTTTTAAAATATCAAATATACACTTGCTGAATTTGGACAAATGCATATACCTATGTAAACCAAACACCTATCAAGATATAGAATGTTCCTGTCACTGCAGAAAGTCCCTTATACTCTTTCCTAGTCCAACCCTGCACAGCCACCCCAGAGGAGATCATGGTTTTGATTTTTGCCACCAATGATTAGTTTGGCCTGTTCTAGAAATTCATACCATAGAATAAATGCTTTTATTAACAAACACCTGGGCTGTTTCTAATTTGGGGTTATTATTGAATAAAACTGCCATGAGCATTCATAGAAAAGTATTTTTGTAGATATGTGTCTTCATTCCACTCAGGTCAATAGCTACAAGTGGAATACTGCGTCATAGAGTAGGTGAGTGTTTAGTTTCATAAGTAACTGCCAGAACTTTTACTAAAGTAGTTGTTTGATTTTATATTGTCATCAGCAGTGTATGAGGATTGTAGCTGCTCCACATCCTTGCCACTACTTGCTGTTGTCAGTCCCATTAGTTTTAGCCATTATGGTGGTTATCTCTTAGGGATTTAATTTGCATTTTTTTGATGACTGATGATGTTGAGCATCTTTCCATGTGCTTATTGGCCATTTATATATCTTCTGAAATATCTGGTTAAATCTTTTGCCCATTTTTTCATTGAGTTGTCTTTCATTATTGAGCTGTAGGAGTTCTTTATATATGCTGGTCACTATTTCTTACTGAATATATGTTTTAGGAATATTATTTTCTATGCTGTAACTTACCTATTTATTTTTTAACAGTGTCTTTTAATGGGAGAGAATTTTAATTTTAATAAAATATAATTGATTATTTTTTTCTTTAACAGTCATTGTTTCTATGACCTGCATAAGAAATCTTTAACTACCCCTATGACATGATGACATTCTCCTATGCTTTCTAAAAGTATTATAGTTTTATTTTTACATTTAAATCTGTGATCTATCTCAAATTAATTTTTTCTATGTGGTGAGGTATAGGTAGAAGTTCATCGTTTTTACATATAGGTATCCAGGTGTTGTAGCCTCGTTGAATTGCCTTTGCAACTCTGTCAAAAATCAAATGGCCATGTAAATGGGGGTTTGTCTCTGGGACCTCTATTTGATTCCATTATGTATTGGTGGATCCTTATGACAGTTCCACACTGTCTCAGCTAGTGCAAGTTTATACTAATTTTTTTCTTTATTTTTTTAAAATTTACATCCAAGTTAGCTAGCATATAGTGCAACAATGATTTCAGGAGTAGATCCCTTAATGCCCCTTACCCATTTAGCCCATCCCCCCTCCCAGAACCTTTCCAGTAACCCTCTGTTTTTTTTCCATATTTAAGAGTCTCTTATGTTTTGTCCCCTTCCCTGTTTTTATATTATTTTTGCTTCCCTTCCCTTATGTTCATCTGTTTTATATCTTAAAGTCCTCATATGAGTGAAGTTATATATTTGTCTTTCTCTGACTGTCTCATTTCGCTTAGCATACTACCCTCTAGTTCCATCCACATAGTTGCAAATGGCAAGATTTTATTCTTTTTGATTGTAGAATAATACTCCATTGTGTGTGTGTGTATATATATATATATACATATATATATATGTATATATATATGTATATATATATATACACATACCACATCTTCTTTATCCATTCATCCATCATTGAACATTTGGGCTCCTTCCATACTTTGGCTATTGTTGATAGTGCTGCTATAAACATCAGAGTGCATGTGCCCCTTCAAAACAGCATACCTGGATCCCTTGGATAAATATCTAGTAATGCAATTGCTGTGTCATAAGGTAGTTCTATTTTTAATTTTTTTGAGGAACCTCCATACTGTTTTCCAGAGTGGCTGCACCAGTTTGCATTCCCACCAGCAGTGCAAAAGAGATCCTCTTTCTCCCCATCCTCGCCAACATCTGTTGTTGCCTGAGTTGTTAATGTCAGCCATTCTGACAGGTGTGAGGTAGTATCTCATTGTAGTTTTGATTTGTATTTCCCTGATGATGAGTGATGTTGAGCAGTTTTTCACGTGTCGGTTGGCCATCTGGATGTCTTCTTTGGAGAAGTGTCTATTCATATCTTTTGCCCATTTCTTCACTGTATTATTTGTTTTTTGGGTGTTGAGTTTGATAAGTTCTTTATAGATTTTGGAAACTAACCCTTTGTCTGATATGTCATTTGCAAATATCTTCTCCCATTCCGTTGGTTGCCTTTTAGTTTTGCTGATTGTTTCCTTCACTGTGCAGAAGATTTTTATTTTGATGAGGTCCCAGTACTTCATTTTAAGTTTACAGTAATTCTTGAAGTCAGATAATATGTTTGTTAACTTTGTTCTTTTTTAACATTATTGTGGATATTTTAGATCGGGGGTCTACAGATTTTTTTTGTAAAGGGCTAGATAGTAAATATTTTAGGCTTGTGACATATATGGTCTTTATTGCAACTACTCAATACTGTTGTGGATGTACAACAGCAGCCATAAACAACATATATATGAATGAGTGTGACTGTTCTAATAAATATTATTTACAAAAGTGGTCAGTGGTCTGGATTTGGCCCATAGACCATAGTTTGCCAACCCTCGTTCTAGATTCTTTATATTTCCATACAGATTTTTAAATCAGCCTGTCAATTTCTAGGAAAAAGCCTGTTAGGGTTATGATTGGGATTGCTTTGAATCTATAGATCATTTTGGCGATAACTAACAAACTAACAGTTTTGAGTCTCCCAATCCGTGAACCTGATTTATCTTTCTATTTATTTAGGTCTTCTTTAATTTCTCTTAGCAGTGTTGTGTAGTATTGAATATATAGATCTTATATTTCTTTTGTTAATTTTATTCCTAAGTATTTTTGTATTTTGATGGTATTATAAAATAAAATTTTAATATTATTTTCAAATTATCTGCTGCATTATATTAAAAATTGATTTCTTTTTAAATTAGCGTTTTATTCTATATCCTTGCTAAAGTAATTCATTAGTTCTAAGTTTGTGTTTTTTGGGGTTTCTTAAAATTTTTCTATATACAAAATCATGTTGTAGGGATAGTTTTATTTCTTCCTTTGCAATTTATATGCTTATTCATTTGTTTTTCTTACCTTATTGCACTGGCTAGCACCTCCAGCACTATGTTAAATAAGGGTGGCAAGACCAGACGTCCTTAGGATGAAAGTGTTCAGTGTTTTGCCCGGTATGATATTAGCTATAAGAGTGTTGGTGATGTCTAGGGGCACTTGGGTGGCTCAGTCGGTTAGGCGTCCAGCTTCAGCTTGGGTCATGATCTCACGGTCCATGGGTTCAAGCCCCATGTCGGGTTCTGTGCTGACAGCTCAGGGCCTGGAGCCTGCTTCAGATTCTGTGTCTCCCTCTCTCTCACTCTGCCCTTTTCCTGCTCACACTGTCTCTCTCACTCTCAAAAATAAATAAATGTTTAAAAAAATTTTTTTAAGTGCTGGTGATGTCTTTTATATTCTGGATGAATTTCACTTCCAAGTTTCCTGAGATTTTTTTACATCATAAATGGGTATTAAATTTTAATAAATCCTTTATATTCATGTCAGTCATCAATGAAAATAACTATGTGATTTTTCTTCTTTATTCTGTTAATATTGTAAGTTATATTAATTTCAAATGTTAAACCAGCCTTGTACTCCAAGGATAAACTATGCCTGGTCACAATTTATTACTATACACACACAGCGTGTATGTGTGTGTGTGCATGTCTGCGTGTGTATATTTAATACTATGGGTTCAATCAAGAAATAAATACCACACATTAGTTTCTTTTTGTTGTTTTTTTCTATTTTAATTAATGAGCAGTTAATATACAATATTAATTTCAGGTGTACAATATAGTGATTCAACAATTTTATACATTACTAAGTGCTCATCATGACAAGTATACTCCTTAATCCCCATCACCTATTTCTCCCATCCCCACCCACCCACCTCCCCTCTGGTAACCATCAGTTTGTTCTCTATAGTTAAGAATCTGTTTCATGGTTTGTCTGTCTCTCTTCTTTTTTCCCTCTGCTTGTTTTGTGTCTTAAATTCCAATATGAGTGAAATCATATGCAATTTTTCTTTCTCTGACTGACCAGTTCACGTAGCATTATACTCTCTAGCTCCATCCATGTTGTTGCAAATGGTAAGATTCATTCTTATATATGGCTGAATAATATTCCATATATATATATATTTTTTTTTGGATACTAACCCTTTATCAGATATGTCATTTGCAAATATCTTCTCTGATTCCCTAAGTGGCCTTTTAGCTTTGTTGATTGTTTCTTCGCTGTGCAAAAGCTTTTATTTTGATGTAGTACCAATAGTTTACTTTTCTTGTCGCTTCCCCTGCCTCAGGAGACATATCTGGAAAAATGTTGCTAAAGAACTTATAAAACGCAACACCCAAAAAACAAATAATCCAGTTAAAAATTGGAAAGAAAAAAGTGGGTAGAAGACATGAATATACATTTTTCCAAGGAAAACATACAGATGACCAACAGACACATGAAAAGATGCTCAACATCACTTGTCATCAGGGAAATACAAATCAAAACTACAATGAGATATCTCGTCACATCTGTCAGTATGGCTAAAATTAACAACACAAGAAGCAACAGAAGATGTTGGTGAGGATGCAGAGAAAGGGAAACCCTCATGCACTGTCGGTGGGAATGCAAAGTGGTGCAGCCACTCTGGAAAACAGTAGAGAGGTTCCTCAAAAAAAGAAATAGAATCATCCTGTGATTTAGCAATTTCATGACTAGGTATTTACCCAAAGAATACAAAAATACTAACTCGAAGGGACACATACATCCCGATGTTTATAGCAGCATTGTTTACAATAGCTAAATTATGGAAAGAGCCCAAATGTTCATCCATTGACTGATGAATGGATAAAGAAGACAGAATATTACTCAGCCATAAGAAATAATGAAATCTTGCCATTTGCAGTGATGTGGATGGAGTTAAGAGTATTATGCTAAGTGAAACAAGTCGGGAAAGACAAATAGCATATGATTTCACTCATATGTGATTTAAAGAAACAAAACAAACAATCATAGCAGGGAAAAAGAGAGAGGAAAACCAAGAAACAGACTCTTAAGTATAGAGAACACACTGATGGATACCAGATAATAGGTTGGTGGAGAGATGGGTTAAATAGGTGATGGGGATTAAGGAGGGCACTTGTGATGAGAACCAGGTATTGTATGGAATTGAATCACTAAATTGTACACCCAAAACTGATATTATACTGTATGTTAACTAACTGGAATTTAAATAAAAACTAAAAAAAATAGGAAAAAATGTTGGGGGGAGTTAAGATGGCAGAGGTGTTGGGAGACCCTAGGCTTGCCCTTTCCCTCAAATACAGCTGATAAATATCAAATCATTTTGAACACTGAAGAAATAAATCTAAGGACTGAGAGTAAAAATTCGTGGTCTGAGGATCTCCTGGGTTTCACAGGGAGAAGCAGTTACCCTGCTTGGAGCGCATTTGGGAGAGATTGCACAGCCTCTTTAGGGGCAAAAGACCTGGCAGATGCCACTGACCTACCCTGTTCACTAACATAGGAACAGGAACACTGGCTGAGGGTAACAAGCCTTTGTGCTGGCTTTCTGCTACGCTTTACCAAAAACTCTGAACTACTGCATGGTTGTACAACCGGTTTCTGGGACAAGCCAGCACTGGCCACAGCACAGCAAGAACCTCCCCCAGAGGGTCAGCATGGGTCCCCGCCATGCAGATCTCTAAAATACGGAGTTGTTTTTTTTTTTTTAACGTTTATTTATTTTTGAGACAGAGAGAGACAGAGCATGAACGGGGGAGGGTCAGAGAGAGAGAGACACAGAATTTGAAACAGGCTCCAGGCTCCCAGCTGTCAGCACAGAGCCCCACGCGGGGCTGGGACCGCGAGATCATGACCTGAGCGGAAGTCAGCCGCTTAACCGACTGAGCCACCCAGGCGCCCCTAAAATACGGAGTTTTGAAACCCAGCTGTGTGCCTGAGATAAAACACAGGAGTGCTGTGCTGCCTGGTAGGCAGACAGCTCAGATGCAAGCAGGGTTAATGCGGAGATCTGGTGGAAGCCAGAGACACAAGAGAGGTGATTGTTCTTCTGTGAGGGCCTCCTGAAGAGAGGTGGGTGTGAATTCCCCAATCCAAAATAGGGCGATGCCATTTTCACCCCACCCATCAGCACTGACCTACTTCAATGAGCAAAACAGTGCCACCAAGTGGAGGCCAGAGCCACTTACACCAAGCCCCGCCCCCCTGCAACCTACAGGTACATCCTCACTAGGGCAAATCCATCTAAGAATTAGCGCAGAAGGCCCCACCCCCAGCAGACCAGCACAAACCCTCACAGGCACCAGGTGTACTGATCATAGAGTGCTACAAAGCATCAGTTCTAGGGGGAATACGATCTAGCTTCCTTTGGTTCCCCCTGCTCTTGGGATACAAAAAAGCAATTAGAAAAACCTTTTTTTAATCTAGTTTCTTTTAACAAGCATACCAAAGCACATCTATAATCTAGTTTCCTTTTTATATCTTGAAAGTATGATAAGACAGAGGAATCCACCCTAAAAGAAAGAACAGGAGGAAGCAATGGCCATGGACTTAATCAATACAGATATAAGTAAGATGTCTGAACTAGAATATAAAACAATAATTATAAGGATACTAGCTGGACTTGAAAAAAGCATAGAAGACACTAGAGAATCACTCACTGAAGAGATAAAAGAACCAAAAACTAGTCAGTCCAAAGTTAAAAATGCTATAACCAAGATGCAAACCCAGATGTATGCCAAGACAACAAGTGTGGACAAAGCAGAGGAATGTATGCATGATATAGAAGATAAAATTATGGAAAATAATGAAACTGAAAAGAAGAGGGAATAAAAGGTATTGGATCACAAATTTAGACTTAGGGAATTCAGCAACTCCTTAAAGTATAATAACATTCATATAATGGGAGTCCCAGAAGATGAAGAGAGAGGAAAAGGAGCAAAAGGATTATTTGAGTAAATTATAGCTGAAAACTTACCTAACCTGGGGAAGGGAACAGAAGACATCGAACTACAAGAAGCACAGAGGACTTCTGTTAAATTCAACAAAAGCCAGCCATCACCAAGACATATCATAGTCAAATTCACACAATACACAAAGAAGTGTGAAAGCAGCAAGGGGAAAAAAGTCCTTAAACTATGAGGGAAGACAGATCAGGTTCACAGCAGACCTGTCCACAGAAATGTGGCAGGCCAGAAGGGAGTGGCAGGATATATTCAATGTGCTGAATGGGAAAAATATGCAGTCAGGAATACTTTATCCAGGAAGGCTGTCATTCAGAATAGAAGGAAAGATAGTTTCTCAGGAAAACAAAAACTAAAGGAGTTCATGACCACTAGACCAGCCCTACAAGAAATATTATAGGAGCCTCTTTGAGTGGGGAAAAAAGGACCAAAAGCAACAAAGACTAGAAAGGAACAGAGAACATCACCAGAAATACCCAACTTTACAGGTAACACAAAGGCACTAAATTACTATCTTTCAGTAATCACTCTGAGTATAAATAGACTAAATGCTCCAATCAAAAGATATAGGGTGTCAGAAAGGATTAAAAAAGATCCATCTATATGCTGCCTACACGAGACTCATTTTAGACCTAAAGACACCTGCAGATTGAAAATGAAGGGATGGAGAGCCATCTATCTTGCTAATGGATGTCAAAGAAAGCCAGAATAGCCATAACTTTTTTCAGAAAAAAACTGTATTTTAAACCAAAGACTGTCACAAGATATGAAGAAGGGCATTACGTCATAATTAAGGCATCTATCCTTCAAGAGATCTAACAATTGTAAATATTTATGCCTCAAACTTGAAAGAACCCAAATATATAAATCAATGAATAACAAACATAAAAAAACTCACTGATAATAATACAATACTAGTAGGGGACTTTAACACCCCACTTACATCAATGGACAGATCATCTAAGAAAATCAACAAGGAAACAATGGCTTTGAAAGACATACTCAATCGGATGGACTTAACAGATATATTCAGAACATTTCATCCTAAAGCAGCAGAATACACGTTCTTTTCTAGTGCACATGGAACATTCACCGGAATAGACCACATACTGGGTCACAAATCAGCCCTCAACAAGTACCAAAAAAGACTGAGATCATACCATGCATATTTTAGGACCACAATTGTATGAAACTTGAAGTCAATCACAAGAAAAAAAATTAGAAAGATCGCAAATACATGGAGGTTAAAGAACATCCTACTAAAGAATAAATAGGTGATGGGCATTAGGAGGGCACTTGTTGGGATGAGCACTGGGTGTATTATGGAAGTGATGAATCACTGGGTTCTACTCCTGAAACCAATACTGCACTGTATGGTAACTAACTTGAATTTAAATTCAAAAAAGAGAACGAATGGGTTAATCAGGAAATTAAAGAAGAAATTTTAAAAAGTACATGGAAGCAAATGAAAATGAAAACACAACAGTCCAAAACTTTTGGGATGCAGCAAAGGCCATCCTAAGAAGGAAGTATGTTGCAATACAAGCCTACCTTAAGGAGCAAGAAAAATCTCGAATATACAACCTAACTTTATGCCTAAAGCATCTAGAAAAGGAACACCAAATAAAGCCTAAAACCATCAGAAGAAGGTAAATAATAAAGATTGGAGCAGAAATAAATGATATGGAAACAAACAAACAAACAAAAAACAGAACAGATCAACAAAACTAAAAGCTGGTTCTTCAAAAGAATTAATAAAATGGATAAACCCCTAACCAGATTTATCAAAAATAAAAGAGAACAGTTTCAAAAAATAAAATCATGAATGAAAGAGGAGAGATCACAATCAACACCACAGAAATACAAAGAGTTATAAGATAATATTTTGAAAACTTATATGCCAACAAACTGGGCTATCTGGAAGAAATGGACAAATTCCTAGAAACATACAAACTACTGAAATTAAAACAGGAAGAAATAGATAATTTGAACAGACCCATAACCAGCAAAGAAACTGAATCAGTAATCAAAAATCTCCCAAAAAGCCACCCTGGAAAACAGTGTGGAGGTTCCTCAAAAAATTAAAAATAGATCTACCTTATGACCCAGCAATAGCACTGCTAGGAATTTACCCAAGGGATACAGGAGTGCTGATGCATAGGGGCACTTGTACCCCAATGTTTATAGCAGCACTTTCAACAACAGCCAAATTTTAGAAAGAGCCTAAATGTCCATCAACTGACAAATGTATAAAGAAGTCGTGGTTTATATATACAATGGAATACTACTTGGCAATGAGAAACAATGAAATCTGGCCATTTGCAGCAAGGTGGATGGAACTGGAGGGTATTATGCTAAGTGAAATAAGTCAGGCAGAGAAAGACAGATACCATATGTTTTCACTCATATGTGGATCCTGAGAAACTTAGCAGAAGATGATGGGGGAGGGGAAGGGGGAAAAAGTTATAGAGAGGGAAGGAGGCACACCATAAGAGACTCTTAAATACTGAGAACAAACTGAGGGTTGATGGGGGTGGGGGAGAGGGGAAAGTGGGTGATGGGCATTGAGGGGGGCGCCTGTTGGGATGAGCACTGGGTGTTGTATGGTAACCAATTTGACAATAAATTTTACATATATATATATTATATTATATTATATATAATTATATATTTTTATAGTTTTTTATAAAATTATATAAATGTTATAAAATTTTTTTATAATTTTATATATATATAAATCTCCCAAAAAACAAAAGTCCAGGGCCAGATATCTTCACAGGTGAATTCTATCAAATATTTAAAGAAGAGTTAAGGGGGGCCTGGGTGACTCATTCAGTTAAGCGTCCAACTTCGGCTCAGATCATGATCTTGCAGTTTGTGGGTTCGTGTCCCACGTTGGGCTCTGTGCTGACAGCTCAGAGCCTGGAGCCTCTTTGGATTCTGTGTCTCCCTCTCTCTCTGCCTCTCCCTGCTTGCTCTCTCTCTCTCTCTCTCTCTCTCAAAAATAAAATAAACATTAAAATTTTTTTTTAAAAATAAAGAATTAATACCTATTCTTTTCAACCTGGTCCAAAAAAAAAATGGATGGAAAACTTCCAAACTCATTCTACAAGGCCAGCATTACCTTGATTCCAAAGCCAAAGACCCCACTAAAAAGGAGAATTATAGGCCAATATCCTTGATGAACATGGATGCAAAAATTCTCAACAAGATACTAGCAAATTGAATCCAACAGTATATTAAAAGACTTCTTCACCACGACCAAGTGGGATTTATTCCTGGGCTGCAGGAGTGGTTAAATATTTGTAAAGCAATCAATGTGATATACCACATTAATGAAAGAAAGGATAAGAACCATATGATCCTCTCAATAGATACAGAAAAATCCTTTGACAAAATACAGCATCCATTGTTGATAAAAACCCTCAACAAAGTAGGTTGAGAGGGAACATAACTCAACATCATAAAGGCCATATATGAAATACTCACAGATAGTATCATCCTCAATGGGGAAGAACTAATTAAACTTTTCCTCTACGGTCATGAAGAAGACAGGGATATCCACTCTTACCATTACTATTTAATATAGTACTGGAAGTCTTAGCCTCAGCAATCAGACAACAATCTTTCATGCTTTATTGGTTTTCTTTCATGATACACTTGTATTCCTTTCTCTTTATTCTTTGCATATTTATTACTGGTTTTTGATTTGTGGTTATGATTTTGTTGTATATAACATTTTCTGCATATTGAAGTCTATATTAAGTTGATGGCCATCTATGTTTGAACCAATTCTTTACCCCTCTTTTCCCCATGTTTTGGATATATGGTGTCATATTTTACATTCTTTTATGAATCCCTTGACTGATTTTTAGAGAAATACTTATTTTTAATGCTTTTGTTTTTTACTTTCGTACTCTCACTTTTGGTCTTTCCTTTCTGCTCAAAAAGCCCCTTTTAATGTTTCTTGTAGGGCTGATTTAGTGGTCATGAACCCCTTTTGTTTTTGTCTATCTGGGAAACTTTCTCTCTCCTTCTATTCTGAATGACAGCCTTGCTGGATAGAGTATTCTTGGCTGCAGATTTCTTCCGTTTCACACTTTGAATATATCGTTCCACTCCCTCTTTCCTGCAAAGTTTCTCCTGAAAAATCAGCTGATAGTCTTATGGAGTTTCTTTTGTATTTAACTGTCTTTTTTCTCTTGCTGCTTTAAAATTTCTTTATCACTCTTTTTTTTTTTTTTTTGCCATTTTAATTACTATGTATCTTGGTGTGGACTTCCTTGAGTTGATTTGGTGGGGGAAGGGGTCTCTGTGCCTCTTATATCTGGATATCTGTTTCTTTCTCCAGATTAGGGAGGTTTTCAGCTATTATTTCTTCAAATAAGTTTTCTTCCACCTTTTCTCTCTCTTCTTCTCTTGGGATACCTTAAATGTCAGTTATTATGCTTGATGGATTCACTGAGTTCCCTAAGACTCTTCTCATTTTGCATCATTCTTTTTCTCTCAGCTGCTCAGTCTGATTACTTTCCATTACTCTGTCTTCCACACCACTAATTCACTCCTCTGCTTCCTCTAGCCTGCTATTTATTCCATCAAGTGTATTTTTATTTATTTTTTTAAATTTTTTAATCTTTATTTATTTTTGAGAGAGAGAGAGAGAGAGAGAGACAGAGTGTGAGAAGGAGAGAGGCAGGAAAAGAGGGAGACACAGAATTCAAAGCAGGCTCCAGGCTCTAAGCTGTCAGCACAGAGCCAGATGCAGGGCTTGAACTCATGAACCATGAGATCATGACCTGAGGTGAAGTCAGATGCTTAGCTGACTGAGCCACCCAGATGCCCCATCCATCAAGTGTATTTTTAATTTTACTTATTGTGTTCTTCATCTCTGATTGGTTCTTTTTTATCTCTTTGTTAAGACTCTCACTGATATCTTTCTTTTCTCAAATCCAGTGAGTATCTTTATGGTCATTACTTTAAATCTGTCAGGCAAGTTACTTATATCCCTTTTGTTTACATCTCTTGCTGTGGTTTGGTCCTGTGCTTTCATTTGGGACATATTTCTCTGTGTCCTCATTTTGTCCAACTCTCTATGTCTATTTCCATGTGTTAAGAACATCAGCTATGTCATCAGCTATGTCCTTATGAAGAAGAGGTCCTGTAGTGCCCTGCCATGCAGTGTCCCCTGTTCCCCAAGGCCTAGTGCTTCAAGGAGTGTCTCCTATGGTTGTTGCATTTGCTCTGTTGTTGTGTTCTGGCCTCTTCTTTCTCAGTCCAATTGTCTGAAGAGGTTCTGTTTGCCTGTAGTGGGAAGTGTTTGGTCCCCAGCAGGGGTGGGGCACATTTTAACAAGGTGTGTGCTGGTCTGCTTTCAAAATGAGACCTTCCACCACTGCCTGAACTGAGCCTGCAAATCTCACACATCAGGACATGATATTGGTGGGTTTGCAACAGTCTTATTGGGGAGGAGGCCTGTCACACTGGGACTGAGGAAGTGTGACTGGGCAGGGCAGATCTGCAAAAATGTCTGGGGGAGTGGGCTTGGTGTAAACAAGGTAGGTAACAAGTGTGGTCACTGTGCTGGTTTCTGCAGGTGACCTTGTGTTTATGCTGGGATTTGGTGGATGGAAATGATGCATGCCAGCTCCTTTGTTCCTGGGGGAGGTCTCTCCGTGATCCCTGCCTCTCTAGACCACGCTCTGAGGTGAGCAAATCACTCTCCCTTCAGTCGGCCCCTGGAGTTTTTCAAACTGCTGCTTCCACATTGTATCTCTGAGGGCAGTTTGTTCTGCTGTCTCTTGAAAGGCAGTGACTTAGCTTTCTAACACCCTCTGGGCTTTCCCAGGGCCAAGCTGCTGATTTTTTTAATTCCAGGCATTAAGTCTTGGTGGCTGTATGAACTCATGAAATTTGGCCCCTCTCATTTTCAAAGCCAAATGTTATGGGGATTCATCTTCCCTCTACAGACTTCCCAGTGTGAAAGTATGTTTTTTGCCCTTCTCCACACCAATGGCTGTCTCCCCAGCACAGATGGCCATTTTGCTCCCTACTGCATCTCTGCCCTTCCTACCCTCTTTGATGTGGCGTCTTCTCTATCTTTAGTTGAGTTTGCTCTGCCAGTCTTCAGATTGTTTTCTGGGTTGTTTACACTGATGTGACTGTTATCTGGTTGTATCCATGGGAGGAAGCAAGTTTAGAATCCTCCTACTCTGATATATTCCCAGTTGACCTCCACACAGTAATTTATATAAAGAATCATGAGGCTATGGTAAAAGAGTAATTATAAGATATAAGGAAATTCAGTATAGTACCCTAGGTCTGAGGCAGAGTAGCTAAGGAAGAATAAACCTAGAAGGAGTGCAGACCTCAAAGAAAGCATAGTTCAGCCCCCTAATATCAGAGTAGTTGCTGGTTTCACTAGGCAAGAGCTAGTTCTAGAGTTGCTGAGCAAACAATAGGCCACCTGTCCAGAGCGCAGGCAATCAGCAAGGTGGTGTGAGTATGCAAAAGAAGTCTGGGTGCCAGTGAAAGCAGGAACAATTAAGAGCACATAGATTACACAAGATGAAAGTGAGGGATGGGAACTTGCAGGATGACTGTTCCGTGTGTGTCCCTGCAGATCGTAGGGGAGCTCTGTGTTGAGAGGGTTGTGGAAAGGTTATCACCAGGCTGAGGCTGTAAGGCCACATTGGGACCAAATCCTGGGCCCCAAAGGGACTGACACTACCTGACAGAGTCCTGGCCAGGTCCAGAGATACTAGCAAGAGAACTTCTTGCACTTGTCCCTCCAGCGCCCTCTACTGAGAAAGTTTAAATATTGTGCTCACTATAAAGAATACTTAAAGGATTCTTAAATGGAAAGTATACTATGTAAGGAAGGATGCATTTGGAACTGAGAAGCAATAAATTGGTAACTGACAAATATACATAGCTGCTTTCAGCTTAATAATATCGTGTTGAAGAAATATTTCATCTAGGTTCAAAAGGGACATTGATCTGCAATTTCCTTTTTTGGTAGCTTTTTTCATATTTTGGTATTAAACTGACTTTGTAAAATTCTGGTTTAGCAAAGAATTTGTATAATATTAGTGTTATTTCTATCTTAAATGTTTGCTAGAATACACATAGGAACCTTTCTAAACCTTTTTGGGAAGGTTTAGAATATTCAATGTTTGCCATAGATATAGAGCTAGTAAGATTTTGTTTCCTCTTTAGTGTTCCTTACAGGAAACTTGAACATTTTACCTGAGTTGTCAAATTTTAGTCATAAAGTAATTAACAATATTCTCTTGTTATTTTCATAAAGTCTGTAGGCTCCATAGTGATATCAGATTCTTGGTATTGGTAATATTTGTTCTTTTTTTCTTGTTGACTCTAAGAGTTTAACAATTTTGTCGGTCATTTCAATGAGCCATCTTATTGTTTTGTTAATTATCTGTATTGTTTGTTTCCACCTTACTGATTTATGTTATTTTTCTCTTATTTTTACATATTTTTGGTTTAATTTATTCTGATTTTTGTATTTGCCTAAGGTAGAACCGTAGGTCATTGATTTTATACATTTAGTCTTTTTTTATTATTTTTTCCCTTTTAATTTTTTTTAGTGTAGTTGACACACGTTACATTAGTTTCAGGTGTACAATTTAGTGATTTGATAAGTTTATACGTTATGCTATGCTCACCACATGTATAGCTACCATCTCTCGGCATACAATGCTAATACAGTATCATTGACTATATTCTCTGTGCACTACCTTTTACTCCCATGATTTATTCATTCCCTGTCAGGAAGACTGTATCTCCCTCTTCCCCTCCAATTTTGTCCAAACCTCCACTCCCCTCCCCTCTGGCAACCAACAGTTTTACATTTAGTCTTTTCTAATATAATTATTTAAAGCTATAGTTTTACCTCTAAGCCTTTTTGCTACATCCCACAAATATTGACATGTTTTGTTTTCATGATCATTAGGTATAACACCTTTTCTAATTTCCTTATGTTTTCTTTAACCATGTATTAATTAGAATTATGTTCTTTAATTTCCAAGTATCTGAGGTTTTTGTAGGTATCTTATTATCAATTCTAATTCAATTCTATTGTCATCAGAAAACATTCTATAGACTTGAAGTTTTAAATTTTTATTGTGACTTAGTTTTTGGTCCAGGAAATGGTCTTGGTGAATATACCATGTGCACTTGAAGAGCATATGCATATGTTCTGCATTTCTTGGTATACTATTTTACAAATACCAATTAGGTCAAGGTATTTGATAGTATTATTTGATATTCCATGTCATTTCTGATTTCTTTTGTCTAATTATTCTGTTAAGTGCTGAAAGAACAACATTAAAATATACAGATAATACTCTGATATTTTTTCTATTTCTCCCTTTAATTCCATCAGTTCTTGCTTCATGTAGTTTGAATACCTGTTATCAAGCACATACTCATTTATGATTTTTATACCTGATGAAGTGACATTTTGACATCATAAGCTGTCCCTTTTTAACTTTGTTTTGCACTCTATTTTATCTGAAATTAATATAACTACTGTAACCTTCTTAGGCTTACTCTTTGCATTCTTCTTTTTAAAATGTATTTACTTTCAGAGAGAGAGAGAGAGAGAGCAGGGGAGGGGCAAAGAGAAAGGGAGAGAGAGAGAGAATCCCAAGCAGGCTCCACACTGCCAGCATGGAGCTCAATGTGGGGCTTGAACCCAGGAACCATAAGATCATGACCTGAGCCAAAGTCAGATGCTTAACCAATTGAGCCACCCAGGTGCCCCACTCTTTGCATTCTGTTTAATGTTCCACTCTTTTTTTCCCTAACTTATCTGTATTTTTATATTTAAAGTGTGGTTTTGTAAATATCATATACTTTAGTCTTGCTTTTTTATCCATTCTGACAATCTCTTTGAGTTGGGATATTTAGTGCATTAACACTTTTTAAAGCTTTAAAACATTTTGAAGTTTTCATTTGTATACCATAAAATAATCTGTTTTAAGTGTACAAATCAATAATTATTAATATGCTTACAAAGTCATGTAACCATAATCACAATCCAGTTTTTGGACATTTCTATCACCCCAAAAGTTTCCTTATGCCCACTTAAGCAGTCACTCCCCATTCCTCCACCCCACTCCACCCTATACAAAGCTTCTGCCAATTATTAATTTAATTTCTGTGTCTGTGGATTTGCCTATTTTGGACATCTTATATAAATGGAATCATACAATATTATGGTCATTTGTGTCAGCTTTCTTTTACTTACAGAATGTTTTCAAAATTCATCCATGTTGTAGTATGTATCAGTTTAGTTGCTGAGTAGTATTCCATTAGAAATGTATCACATTTTGTTCGTACACTTCAACAATAATGAACATTTGGATTATTTCTGGTTTGAGGTTATTTCAAACAATGCCGCTATGAAGATTTGTGTAGGTCTTTGTATAGACATGTTTTCATCTCTATTGGGTAGATTTCTAGGAATGTAATTGCTAGTTCATATGTGAAATCTATGTTTCTACATTTGGGGAACTGCCAAACTTTTCCACACAGGATGCAGCAATTTACATTCCTGCCAGTAGTATATGAGGGCTTCAGTTTCTATACATCTGCACCAATTATCATTATCTGTCTTTTTGATTATAGCCATCCTAGTGCGTGTGAAATAGTATTTCCTTGTGGTTTTGATTTGCATTTCCCTGAGGACTAATGATATTGAACGTCTTTCATATGCTTCTTGCCCATTTACAGATCTTCTTCAGTCAGATCTTTTGTCTATTTTTAAATTGTATCATTTGACTTCTTATTGGTCAGTTTTATGAGGTCTTTAAATATTCTGAATAAAGTTCCTTATTGGATATATTATTTGCAACTATTTTTCTCTCAGTCTGTGACTTGTCTTTTTACTTCCTTGAGTGTGTTCTTTGACATGCTAAAGATTTAAATTTTGATGAAGTCCAAAATATCTATTTTTGTGTTGTGTATACTGTTCGTGTTGTGTCTAAGAAGGCTTTTCTTAATCCAAGGTCATGAAGATTTAGTCCTATAACCTATACTAAGAGTTTTATAGTTTTAGCTCTTACATTTATGTCTCTAAAGGTGTAGTTAATTTTTGTTTACAGTGTAAGGTCCAACGATATTCTTTTTTGTATGTGGATGTTCATTTGTCCTGGCACTATTATTGAGGAGATTATTCTTTCCTTTATTGAATGGTCTTGGCATTCTTATTGCAAATCAACAGTACATAGATATATGAGTTTATTTCTGACTTTCAGTACTGTAACATTGACCTATAGGTCTATTCCTATGCCAACCCCATTAACATTTAATGTAATTTATTTTTACTTTTAATCTTTTGTTTTCTCTTTGCCTGATCTATTTATTTTCGCTGTTCCTCCTTTCCTAACTTCTTATGGATTATTTTCAATATATTTTATTTAATTATATTTTAATTTATGCACCATGTAACCTTTTTTTCTGGCAGCTTTAAAGATTTACTCTTCAGGTTGATTTGTAGGAATTTGACTGTAATGTTCCTAGGTATGGTTCTTTTTGTATTCCTAATGGGAATTCTCTCTGAGGTTCTTGAATCTTTAAATTTATGACTTTCACCAAATTGTGGTCATTATCTCTTCAAAGTTTTTTCTGCCCTATTTTTTCTCTTCTCTTTCCAGAACTCCAGTTACACACGTCAGACCTTTTAATATTGTCCCACAGGTCCCTGATGTTCTATTCAGTTTCTTTTCAAATTTTTTCTATCTTTTCTTCCAATAGATCAAATGAAATTATTGTTTTCAAATTCACATACCCTTATCTGTTAACATATTATATTATGGTTAAGCCTATCTGGTAAATGTTTTAATTCAGATATTGCATTTTTCAGTTCTAAAATTTACATTTTGTTCTTTTTTATACTTTCTATTCATTGCTAAGAGTTTCTATACCTTCATTATAAGCATATTTTTCTTTACCTCATTGATGTAATGAGAATAACTGCTTTAAAACCCTTGTCTAATATTTCCAACTTATGAGACATCACAGGATTGACTTTTGTTCTCTGTACCCTTCATAATAGATCACATTTTTCTGGTTCTTGTTACAATGAATAATTTTGGATTGTATGCCGGAGAATGTGAATATTATGTTATTGAGACTTTAGACTCTTATATTTCTCCAAAGAATGTTGATTTTTGCGTTTTTTAAATAGGCAATTAACTTAGTTGTACTCAAAATTCAAACTCTGTTCTTTGATAGCTCAAATTTCTGTTCCATTATTTTATCTTTAGATGTAATGCTTGGAGTTTTTCTTTCACATGTGCAATTCAGGGGCCATCCATCCAGATATTTGAGCAGAGCTTACACACAGAGTTTGGTGCTCTCCTTCTCTGATTCTCTCCTTTCCAGGATTTTTCTCTTCACTTTTTTGTAGCAGTGGTTGCACCAAGCCTATCCTCTGGTTCTTCAGGCCAGAAGAAAATGGAGAGTTCCTTTAGGATTTTAGCTGCCTGATATGGTATAGGCTGTGGCATGCCCTCAGGCTAGATGTCATGAAAATGGACACTCACCCAGTGCAGTTCTTTTCTTCCAAGTGTCAACTACACCCCACAGTCTGCCTATATAGTACCTTCAGATAGTTATTTTTGGTATTTTATCTAGAGTTTTTAATTGTCATGTGTGAGAGGAGGGATTGATCCAATAGGAGTTTACTTAGCCATTACTGGAAACAGAACACAGTGATCAGTATTATTTAATAAAATAAAAATACAACATACTTTTTATATAAGTAAGCTTTTTCTATAAATGAGATATTTGTAACAGATACAATGACTATTCAAACTTATTATTTAATAATATTTATTAAATAATAAATATTTTTAAATTTATTAAACTTTAGAGCAAAGGGTATTAAAAAGCAAATATTTATTTTATTTTTTAATATAATTTATTCTCAAATTGGTTACCATACAACACTCAGTGTTCATCCCAACAGGTGCCCCCTCAATGCCCATCACCCACTTTCCCCTCTCCCCCACCCCCCATCAACCCTCAGTTTCTTCTCAGTATTTAAGAGTTTCTTACGGTTTGCCTCCTTCCCTCTCTGTAACTTTTTCCCCCTTCCCCTCCCCCATGGTCCTCTGTTAAGTTTCTCAGGATCCACATATGAGTGAAAACATATGGTATCTGTCTTTCTCTGCCTGACTTATTTCACTTAGCATAATACCCTCCAGTTCCATCCACCTTGCTGCAAATGACCAGATTTCATTCTTTCTCATTGCCAAGTAGTATTCCATTGTATACATAAACCACAACTTCTTTGTCCATTTGTCAGTGGATGGTCATTTAGGCTCTTTCCATAATTTGGCTATTGTTGAAAGTGCTGCTATAAACATTGGGGTACATGTGCCTCTATGCATCGGCACTTCTGTATCCTTTGGGTATATTCCTAGCAGTGCTATTGCTGGGTCATAGGGCAGGTCTATTTTTAATTTTTTGAGGAACCTCCACACTGTTTTCCAGAGCAGCTGCACCAGTTTGCATTCCCACCAACAGCGCAAGAGGGTTCCCGTTTCTCCACATCCTCACCAGCATCTATAGTCTCCTGACTTGTTCATTTTAGCCACTCTGACTGGTGTGAGGTGATATCTCATTGTAGTTTTGATTTGTATTTCCCTGATGAGGAGTGACGTCGAGCATCTTTTCATGTGTCTGTTGGCCATCTGGATGTCTTCTTTAGAAAAGTGCCTATTCATGTCTTTGACCATTTCTTCACTGGATTATTTGTTTTTCAGGTGTGGAGTTTGTGAGTTCTTTATAGATTTCGGATACTAGCCCTTTGTCTGACATGTAATTTGCAAATATCTTTTCCCATTCCGTCGGTTGCCTTTCAGTTTTGTTGATTGTTTCCTTTGCTGTGCAGAAGCTTTTTATCTTCATGAGGTCCCAATAGTTCATATTTGCTTTTAATTCCCTTGCCTTTGGAGATGTGTCGAGTGAGAAATTGCTGTGGCTGAGGTCAGAGAGGTTTTTTCTGCTTTCTCCTCTAGGGTTTTGATGGTTTCCTGTCTCACATTCAGGTCCTTCATCCATTTTGAGTTTATTTTTGTGAATGGTGTAAGAAAGTGTCTAGTTTCATTCTTCTGCATGTTTCTGTCCACTTCTCTCAGCACCATTTGTTAAAGAGACTGTCTTTTTTCCATTGGATACTCTTTCCTGCTTTGTCAAAGATTAGTTGGCCATACATTTGTGGGTCAATTACGGGGTTCTCTATTCTATTCCATTGGTCTATGTGTCTGTTTTTGTGCCAATACCATACTGTCTTGATGATTACAGCTTTGTAGTAGAGGCTAAAGTCTGGGACTGTGATGCCTCCCGTTTTGGTTTTCTTCTTCAACATTACTTTGGCTATTTGGGGTCTTTTGTGGTTCCACACAAATTTTATGATTGTTTGTTCTATCTTGAGAAGAATGCTAGTGCAATTTTGATTGGGATTGCGTTGAATGTGTAGATTGCTTTGGGTAGCATTGACATTTTAACAATATTTATTCTTCCAATCCATGAGCATGGAATGCTTTTCCATTTCTTTGTATCTTCTTCAATTTCCTTCATAAGCTTTCTATAGTTTTCAGCATACAGATCTTTTACATCTTTGGTTAGGTTTATTCATAGGTATTTTATGGTTCTTGGTGCAATTGTGAATGGGATCAGTTACTTTATTTCTCTTTCTGTTGCTTCATTATTGGTGTATAAAAATGCAACTGATTTCTGTACATTAATTTTGTACCCTGCGACTTTGCTGAATTCATGTATCAGTTCTAGCAGATTTTGGTGGAGTGTGTTGGGTTTTCCAGGTAGAGTATTGTGTTGTCTGTGAAAAGTGAAAGTCTGACTTCATCTTTGCCAATTTGATGCCTTTGATTTCATTTTGTTGTCTGATTGCTGATGCTAGGACTTTCAATACTATGTTAAACAACAGTGGTGAGAGTGGACATCCATGTCGTGTTCCTGATCTCAGGGGGAAAGCTCTCAGTTTTTTCCCATTGAGGATGATATTACCTGTGGGATTTTCATAAATGGCTTCTATGATGTTTCAGTATGTTCCTTATATCCCAACTTTCTTGAGGGTTTTTATTAACAAAGGATGCTGAATTTGGTCAAATGCTTTTTCTGCATCTATTGACAGGACCATATGGTTCTTATCTTTTATTAATGTGATGGATCACATTGATTGATTTGGGAATATTGAACCAGCCCTGCAGCCCAGCAATTAATCCCACTTGACCATGGTGAATAATTATTTTTATATGCTGTTGAATTCAATTTGCTAGTATCTTGTTGAGAATTTTTGCATACATATTCCTCAGGGATATTGGCCTGTACTCTTTTTTTGCTGGGTCTCTGTCTGGTTTGGGAATCAAAGTAATGCTGGCTTCATAGAATGAGCCCTGAAGTTTTCCTTCCATTTCTATTTTTTTGGAACAGCTTGAGAAGGATAGGTACTAACTCTGCTTTAAATGTCTGGTAGAATTCCCCTGGGAAGCCATCTGGTCCAGGACTCTTATTTGTTGGGAGATTTTTTATGACTAATTCAATTTCTTCACTAGTTATGAGTCTGTTCAAATTTTCTGTTTCTTCCCGTTTGAGTTTTGGTAGTGTGTGGGTGTTTAGGAATTTGTCCATTCCTTCCATGTTGTCCTGTTTGTTGGCATATAATTTTTCATACTGTTCCCTGATGATTGAAAAAGAAAATATTTAGATAGAACTATTTTCCTATCCTTCAGCCATTATTTTCTTAATTTATTTATTTAAATTCAAGTTAATTAACATACAGTGTAGCATTGGTTTCAGTAGAACCCAGTGGTTCATCGCTTACATATAACACTCAGTACTCATCCCAACAAGTGCTCTCCTTAATTCCCATCACCCATTTAGCCCATGTCCACACCCACCTCCTCTCCAGGAGCCCTGTTTGTTCTATGTATTTAAGAGTCTTGTATGGTTTCTCCCTCTCTGTTTTTATCTTCTTTTTCCTTCTCTTCCCCTATGTTCACCTGTTGTGTTTCTGAAATTCCACATATGAGTGAAATCATATGATACTTGTCTTTCTCTGACTGACTTATTTTGCTCAGCATAATATGCTTTGGTTCCATCCACGTTGTTACAAATGGCAAGATTTCATTCTTTTTCATCGCTGAGTGGTATTCCATTGTATATACAGATACCACATCTTTTTTATCCATTCATCAGTTGATGGACATTTGGGCTCTTTCCCTACTTTGGCTATTGTCGATAGTACTGCTATAAACATTGGGGTGCATGTGCCCCTTCAAATCAGCACTCCTGTATCCTTTGGGTAAACACCTAGTAGTGCAGTTGCTGGGTAGTTCTACTTTTAATTTTTTTTTTTTTTTAATTTTTTTTTTCAACGTTTATTCATTTTTGGGACAGAGAGAGACAGAGCATGAACGGGGGAGGGGCAGAGAGAGAGGGAGACACAGAATCTCGGAAACAGGCTCCAGGCTCTGAGCCATCAGCCCAGAGCCCGACGCGGGGCTCGAACTCATGGACCGCGAGATCGTGACCTGGCTGAAGTCGGACGCCCAACCGACTGCGCCACCCAGGCGCCCCTCTACTTTTAATTTTTTGAGGAACCTCCAAACTGTTCTCCAGAGTGGCTGTACCAGTTTGCATTCCCACCAGCAATGCAAAAGTCTTCTCCTTTTTCTGCATCCTCACCAACATCTATTGTTTCTTGACTTGTTAATTATAGCCATTCTGACAGGTGTGAGGTAATACCTCATCCTTGTTTTGATTTGCATTTCTCTGATGATTAGTGATGTTGAGCATCTTTTCATGTGTCTGTTAGCCATCTGGATTCTTCTTTGGAAAAGTGTCTATTCATGTCTTCACTGGATTATTTGTTTTTGGGGTATTGAGTTTGATATGTTCTTTTATGTTTTGGATACTAACCCTTTGTCCGATATGTCATTTGCAAATATCTTCTCCCATTCTGTTGGTTGTCTTTTAGTTTTGTTGATTGTTTCCTTTGTTGCAGAAGCTTTTTATCTTGATAAGGTCCCCATAGTTCATTTTTGTTTTTATTTCCCTTACTACCAGAGATGTGTCTAGTAAGAGTTTGCTACAGCTGAGGTCAAAGAGGTTGCTGCCTCTGTTCTCCTGTAGGATTTTGATGGTTTCCTGTTTCACATTGAGGTCTCTTATCCATTTTGAGTTTATTTTGAGTGTAAGAAAGTGCTCTAGTTTCATTCTTCTGCATGTCACTGTCCAGTTTTCCCAGCACCATTTGCTGAAGAAACTGTCTTTTTTCCATTGGATACTCTTTCCTGCTTTGTCAAAGATTAGTTGGCCATACATTTGTGGGTCCATTTCTGGATTCTTTGTTCTGTTCCATTGATCTATGTGTCTGTTTTTATATGTCTTGTTTTTCCTAATAAGGGCCTTTTTTTAGCTTATAGAAGTCCCTTTAACATTTCTTGTAAGTCAATTCTAGTAGTGATGAACTACTTTATTAGCTTTTGCTTTCTGGAAAACTCTTTGTCTCTTCTTCAATCCTGAATGGCAAATTTGCTGCATAGGGTATTGTTGTTTCAAAGGATTTTTTTTTCTTTCATCTTTCTGAATATATCATGACACTCCCTTATGGCCTGCCATGTGATGATATTCTTATGGGGGTTCCCTTATATGCAACAAGTTTTTTTCCTCTTATTTCTTCTAAGATTATCTTCTTGTCTTTAACTTTTGAAAGTTTAATTATATTGTGTCTCAGTGTAGGTCTCTTTGGATTCCTCTTTTGGGGATTCCATGGGCTTCTTGGATGTAGCTGTCTCTTTCTCTAGGTTAGAGTAGTTTTCTGTTATTTTTTTGAATAAGCTTTCTGCCCCCTTCTCTCTCTCTTCTCTTTCTGGGACCCCTATAATGTGAATATTGGTCTGCTTGATGGAGTCTTGTAATTCCCTTCATCTATCTTCACTCTTTTTCATTTTTTACATCCTCTGATTGAATGAATTCTACTTTTCTGCCTTTGAGTTTGCTGATATTTTCTTCCACTTTATCTAGTCTGCTCTATTAACTTTGTAAATTCAGTTATTGTATTTTTCAGCGTGTATTTGTGTTTGTTGCTTTTTAACATTTTCTATCTCTTTGTTAAAATTCTCACTTTGTCATGCATTGGTCCCCTGACCTTGGTGAGCATCTTTTGGCCATTTTTAAAAACCCTTTGTCAAATATACCATTTATCACCATTTTATTAAGGTCTGTTTCTGGAGTTTTACCTTGTTCTTTTGTTAGAACATATTCTTCTGTTTCTTCATTTTTTTCACTCTGTGTTGGTTCCTGCATATTAGATAAAACAGCCACCTCTCCCACTCTTGACAGAGTGGTCTTGTGTAGGAGATGGATCTCATAAATCAGCTCAGCCTTAGCTCTTGATTGTTTCTCAAACTTATATGATTGTCTAAGCCACTTTTTTTTGTTCTTAGTGCCTCCCAGTAGTTGATGGCGTGTCAAGACCTGTCAGTCTCCCAAAAGGGAGGATCTCAGTCAGCACCTAGATGCAAACTAATTAGAAGCCAGACTCTTGGTTAGCAGCTTTTAAAGTATACAAGTAGATTTCTTTCTAGGCAAGACCAGGATCTGAGCATATCTGTATGCTCCCTTGCACTAAGCCTTGGGTAGACAGCCAATTAAGAAACTTTTAACTCTTCAGTCCTCAGAGAGAAGCTTGGAATTGAGTTCCCTCCTAATTACTGCACCAGGGGTGGGGTTTATAGTAAGATTGTGTCTCAGCATCTTCCACCCATTTTGATGTGAGTTTTTTTTTTTTTTCATTTGCCCAATGTTTAGGAGTCACTCAGCTAGTTTCTGGATTTCTTTCAGAGGAAGTTTCGCCATGTGTAGCTATAGATTTGGTATGTGCATGGGGGGAGGTGAGTTTGGGAGTTTCCTATGTTGCCATCAAGGATCAGCACCACCAGCACTATTTGTAAAGTGCCAAACTGGAAACTACTCAAATATCGATCAACAGTAGAATGTATGAATAAATTATGGTATAGTCACAAAATAAAATTCTATTCAGCATGAAGGATAAATGGTCTACTTCTCTATAACACAACAATGATAAATCTCCCAAATATATTAAATGAAATAAGCCAGACACAGCAGAGTACATTCTGTAGTATTTTTTGTTATATAAAGTTTATAAACAAGCAAAACTAATCTTTGGTGACAGAAGTCATGATGGTAGTTATCCTTGAGTTAGGGGAGAGACAAGATGGGAAAGGGGGACAAGGGAGTGTTCTGGGATATGGGTAATGATCTGTTTATTGAGTTGGATGCTAGGGGAAGGAATGTGTTCACATCATGAAAATTCATCAGGCTTCTGATTTATGTACTTTTATGTATATGTACTATACTTCAGTAAAAGGTTAATTTGACTTAAGTAAAAAAAAAAAAAAAAGAAAAAAATCCAATATTTTTAGCAAAGGCTTTTCAGTGGCTTCCCATAGTACTCAGAATAAAACCCAAAGTCCTTACCATGGCCTAAAAGGTTATACATGATCTGGCCTATGGCTATCTCCTCCACATTATTACTTCCTATTATTCCCCTTGCTTACTTAGCTCCAGCCACATGGCCTTTTTGCTGTTCTGCAAACATAATAAAACTCCTTTCCATCCTAATGCTTTTTACTTGCTATTCCTCTTTCCTGGAACACTCTTCCCTCAGCATGTCACATTGTTGGTTTCTTATCATACAGATACCAGCTTAAATATCACTTCTTCAAAAACGTCCTCACTTAACACTCCATCTGAAATAGACTTCCCAATCACTTTTTATTACATTACGGTATTTTTTCTTTATAGCATCTGTAACTATCTATGTATTTATTACTTGTTCTTCATTTGTCTTTCTTAATAGAATGCAAACTCCCCAAAGGCTGGGGTCACATCTGCTATGTTCATCATTGTGTCTTTAACACCTGACATCGCCTAGCACATAGGAGCTGCTCATATAAATGTTAGAGTTACATGAATGAATTAATGAAGATCCCTGGGTAAACTGTCCACTAAGCTATAGCTTGGCTTTTCCCCCCAAAGGGAAACACTTAGAAGTTCTAAGTCATTCTGTTAAAAATAAAGCCATGTTGGGGCGCCTGGGTGGCGCAGTCGGTTAAGCATCCGACTTCAGCCAGGTCACGATCTCGCGGTCCGTGAGTTCGAGCCCCGCGTCAGGCTCTGGGCTGATGGCTCAGAGCCTGGAGCCTGTTTCCGATTCTGTGTCTCCCTCTCTCTCTGCCCCTCCCCCGTTCATGCTCTGCCTCTCTCTGTCCCCCCAAAAAAATAAATAAACGTTGAAAAAAAATTAAAAAAAAAAATAAAGCCATGTTAGTATCACCTCTCTTGCCCACCTCAGCTTGATGAATAGAAAGCTCAGATATTTCCCCAGTGCTTCTGTAAAATTTGGCCAAGAGAATGTACTTTAGATAAAACATCATATCCTAAGAAGAGAAACCAGCTAGAACTTACTTCTATCTCCTACCCCCAGATTCTCCAAAGAAAAAATATATATATGGTCAATAGGCAGTGGAGCTCCTCTCTACAGTCCTATATTCCTAAGAAAACGTTGACTTATTCTCACCTTATCTAGGACAAGTAATGAATATAGAAAAGGCCTTATATAGAATTGTTCAATAAGCAAAAGGTGTCTTTAACATGTGTTTGAGGATATCTTTTCTTCTTGTGCTTTCATCTTAGATACAACAACTATGACAGAGCTGTCATCAATACTGTGCCTTATGATGTTGTCCATCGTTGGTATACAGCACACCGGACTCTGACAGTAGAGTTGAGGAGACCTGAGAATGAGTTTTGGGTCAAACTAAAGCCTGGCAGGGTGGGTGCCAAACTCTAAAGATGTCAAATAATTTTGATTTAAAGATGTCAAATAACAATAAAATGAAGCCAGTGTAGATACTCAATAGATACTCAAGTATTCTTGAGTAAAAGAATACTCAAGAAACAAGTTTGTCAAGTGCAGGACCTATTACCTACTGTAACTTATCTTTGTAACTTCCACCCAGCCTGCTGCAGGGCCATGTACATCCTAAGTTCCAAATGTTTGTTTAATCTCAAAAAGAAAAATATGTCATCAAATGTAATCAGAGAACAACCTAAAGCTTTTTTTAAGTGATCTCTTCTGATTTAGAGTTCCTTTGGTCTGCCCTTGTTCTGATGGTGTTTTATTCTCTGTTTTTGCCCATTCACAGGTTCTATTTATAGACAACTGGCGTGTCCTACATGGCAGGGAATCCTTCACTGGCTATCGCCAACTCTGTGGCTGCTATTTAACAAGGGATGATGTATTAAACACTGCTCGTCTCTTGGGGCTTCAGGCTTAAAACTGACAGCATTAGGATTATGAACACACCCGACACCCTGCCTACCAGAATTTCATATCAGCAGAATATTGTGTCAATATCTACTTCAAATTGTCTCTTTATCTCATCACACAAAACAGAAGTTGCAACTAGATCAGTTAGAAAGGAAAGCATTTTAGGAATACCAAAGCCTTTATAAAGCAGGATAAAGCAAAATGTTTGGTCTTAGGACACGTTAACACTATTAAAAGTCATTGAGGACCCCAAAAAGTTCTTGGATGTGGATTATATCTATTGATACTAACTGTATTAGATATTAAGACTGAGAAATGTTTAAAATTCAAGAACACAAAATCACACATCCCTCTCAGTATCAGAGAGATGACATCATCACACATCAGGTAGCCTTTGGAAAAGCCTCTGTACATTTATGAGATAATGGGAGTTAAAAAGGCAAATATCACCTTAGTGTTATCATAAAAATAGTTTTTAAACTACAGGCCCACTAAAAGGGTCTCAAGGATCCTTACAGGTGTTTTCAGACCACTCTTTAAGAACCAGTGAGCTGGAGGATACCTTAGGACAGTCCTTTACATAGACCTGTGGATTAAAGAGTTTAACTGAAACCCTACATTTATACCTACAGTGTCCTATAACTACAGATACTACAGAAATTGCTTCATAACACAAGCTCTGTGATAAGGGAGTAACTAAATACAAACACGTGTTTGTATCTTACAAGAAGAGTTATCTCCATCCACGTCATCTCTTGAGGAGTTAAACTGTGAAGTCACAATAGCTCCTGTGGAACAAAACCATCAGTTCAATAATTGTGTGAGGGATAATTACAGAAAGTTTTTAGAGACTTCTGAGGTTCCATATGATAATGCATATATACACACATACGCCACAAGAGAGTACAGAGGGTTAGTCTGTAAGACTGTTCAGTGAACTCATCATGATAGATAATGTGCTTCCAAAGAATTGGACATCACTATCCAAACTTGCATTTTTTTCTTTTGACGGAATTTAGGATGCAATCTGTTTTCTCCATTTCTGCTGATCTTTTTTTTCTTCTCTTAAAATATTACACGTTTTAATTGCTAAGGTTTGACAGGGTTAAGTTTAATACCTTGTTTCTTTTATTTTTTTAATGGCTTCCTTTACATATGGGTAGAGAGCCAGAGAGATGGGTATGAGGCTTATTTTCCCCTAGGTTTCATTGAAAGTGAAGCTGTACAATAACTTCATTGACCACTATAGAATGATGAAAGAGAATCCAGGCTACTATGTGCACAAGAGGAAAAAAAGCATTATTAGTGAGGATAGAAGTCACAAATCAAAACCAATATTCTGATAGAGAGTAGAGTCTAATCTAATATTCACAAAGAGTCCCTAGTTCACATTTAGTAATTTATGCATTATCTTATTGACTCATCCAGTGTCCTAAAGTATGTTCTCAAAATATTTCTCCATTTTATTTGTAGTATATAGGAATTTTTAAGGGTCTTCATGAAATTTGTCATCCTTAGGTCAAAAGATTGATAATTAAGTCTAGGTTTTAAAGAATATACCCGTTAGCAATCAGAGCAGAAGTAACACTTTAACATGCAGTCTATTCTCCCTGCTGTTATATACTCCTGAAATATGTCACCATTAGTATTCATCAGGATATTTACCTTTTTTGAAGTCTTGCTTAACTTAGCCTTGAAAATTATATTTTAACTACAGTCAGCATTGATTTATAACAAGCAAATCACATATTCAGGGCTCTGGAGAGACAGGGATACAGATCAGTCTTTCTCGCTAAAGGATTTCCTTTACCTTCTGTCTCACCTAGGACCTTGATTCATTAATTATTTCACCCTCGCTTGCCTAAATTTTCAATCCATACTTTTCTACAATGTACTCTTTTCACAGGAAGAAAGAAGGAAGGTAATCATTTGAGTATTGCCCATGGTGCATTGAAAACTTTCTTTGTGAGATGTTTCTTTTTTACATCTCTTTCTTGTGTCCCTGAATATGTAAGCATGGAGTCTCTGTTTACCAAGCTCAGTGTAAAGTTACTTTTACCTTTTGCTAAGGTGGGATGGGATCCGTGGGTCAGGAGCACTGCGCCTATCATAGTGTTCCATAGCACCTAACATAATCACTACATAATACAAATTTGTTGGAATAAGAATAAATTAATAAATCATTTTCAAATAAATTCACCAGAAATTACCATGTTCTTAGTAAATATGTCCTTTTGTGTTTGGCAGTTAACCAGCACTTTTGTTTACCTTCATCTAGAGTAACAAACTATTAAGGAGGGTTCAGGACTGAGGGGTTTCCTGGGCTTCAGAACTTAGTGTTAAAACTGGGAAAGTACCACACAAACCAGGACTATTCTCTCTACCCTCTTGCTGCTAGCTATGTCTTTTTCTTAGGTTCATCACTGGTTCCCATTTCTGTATGAGTGCTCTGTGCCCTCACAACCTGTGTAGTCCATGATGAAAAAGAAAAAAGATGGATAAACTATGGTGTGTTATGGTGGTTCCCAAAATAGACCAGCAGCATCAGCATCATTTGAGCACTTGTTAGAAATGAAAATTCTCAGCCCCCACCCTGGACTTACTAAATCAAAAACTGTGGGGGTAGAATCCAGCAGTTTGCGTTTTGGAAAGCCCTCTGGGGCATTCTGGTGCCCATCAAAGTTTGAGAATCACTGAAGGGAAGAGCCTTGTTGAGTTCTAGGCTCTATTTTAGCTATAGTTTGCTTTTCAGTTTTCTCTTCTTCACTTTATTTTTTTACTTTATTTATTTATTTTTAGAGAGGACAGGGGAGAGGGAGAAAGAGAGAATCCAAAGCAGGCTCCAACCCAGCACAGAGCCCAACACAGGGCTTGAGCCCACAAACCGTGAGATCATGACATGAGCCAAAACCAAGAGCTGGATACTCAACTGACTGAGCCACCTGGACACCCCCTTTTCTTCACTTTAAAATGGAGGGAGGCCTTGGACTAGGCAACATCTAAAGGCTCTGTCACTCTGTAATTTTGTTTGACCTCTCATAGCTTAAGTTTTCTCATATGAGTAAAGTAAGGAAAATACCTACCTCACAGGTTTTTCTAACAAATTTGTAATTATTAAATAAGATGTTTACAGCATATAATGATGACCAATAATAATAGCTAACTCTTTCATAGTGCTTTCTGTGTGCCAGACACTGTTATAACTGCTTTTAATCCCCATAGCAACCTATTTTATAAATGAATAAATAGAGGCAATGAGAGATTAAGTGGTTTACCCAAGATCACATGGCTAAATAAGTGTCAGAGGCTGTTAGAACCTCGAAAATCTGGCCACAGAAACTGCTTTTAATTCATGAAAGTGGGTGATGGGCATTGAGGAGGGCACCCGTTGGGATGAGCACTGGGTGTTGCATGGAAACCAATTTGACAATAAATTATATTTAATATAGAAAATAAATAAAAGTGAGTTTTAAAAAGCAAAAAAAAATAATATTCCATATTCCAAAATAAATATTAATTACTTCCCCCTTGTGCATATTTACAGTCTAGCTGATCATTCATAGATAATAATCATCTTCATTATTAAGTTCCTTCCAACAGAATCTTAAGAGAACCATGAGAATATCTAGATGTTTTACAAATAGTTTGTAAACATCCAACCCCCCCCCACTTTTTAAAAAGAAGTGTTTTTCACATTCTCTAATTTTACTTCTTCCAAAGGTAGAAGGTTGATGATAGAAGGAAATCAATCCATTCAGTACTTTTTCCTTCTTTCTACACTGTGCAAAATATGTCAGTTGTTAGGTCAAAACCATTTTACAGGAAATATTCCCATCACTGCCCCAGGGAACTCTAGGGCATATTGAAGATCTACTCACAGGGCCAGCTGGTGGCTTAGTTGTAAAGTTGGGCCATGTCTGTGCCCTCACCTCCTTAAGCCTACAGCTCACCACAGCCAAAGACCCTGGCAGATATGGTAGTAGTTTATTTTTTGGTTCTCTTTCGTTGTTGTTGTCAGATTTACATTCAGGGGTTGGTGGGTTGGTGGGTAGTTCTATCCTACTCCTTGGCTTTAAGCAGTGAGTCTGGCTTTTGTCCTCCATCTTGCTCAGAGCACTTCTGGACCAGAATATAAAGTATTAGCTTGATTAGTGGAATCCAAGCTTCCTTCCTGGAAGGCATCTTTAACAATTGTGAAAATCATCTTAAGCCATGTTGGTGGCTTAAGTTAGGTAAGCCATGTTAGTTTCATAGTGGTGTTCTAACCTACTTTTTTATGGGTATATAAACATAGTAATTTATCCTATGCACAAGTGAAGATCACAAGGGTCAATGCTATGGTGAACCTGTGAAGTCAGTGAAGGTTTTTCTCTGCTAGCCCCACCTTTCTCCATGGTTGATCCTTTGTCCCATTGATGATGGCCACTCCATCCAATTCAGGTATTCAGTATCTTCTCAGCTTCTGCTTTCTAGATCCCTCTCTGATGACTTGACTGAGGCAGAGTAGTGTCATAGGAAGAGCATGGACTTGAACCAAACTGGGTTTGAATTCTATCTTTGCCTCTGACTAACCTGGTAAATGTGGGGAAGCCACTTTCCTTCCTTGAGCCTCTGTTTCTTCATCTGCAAAGTGGGGCTAAAAATGTCATCTACTTAATAAAGCTGTGATGAATGAAATGAGGTCATGTGTATAAAGTGAGTACCATAGTGAGCAGTACACAATAAATAGTACTTAGTAATTGTTTATCATCATCACCAATATCATTTGAGCAAAAAACAGAACTGAAAAATGCAATAAATGAGATTCAAAACAGACTTGATGCAATGAACACAAGATGGAAGAAGCAGAGGAATTAAGAAGTGATATAAGAGATAAAATAATGGAACATGATGAATCTGAACAAAAGAGAGAATTATGGAACATGAGAATAGATTTAGGAAACTCAGAGACTCAACCAAGCATAATAACATTCATATTATAGGAGTCCCAGAAGAAGAATAGAGAGAAAATGGAGCAGAACATTTATTTGAGGAAATAATAGCTGAAACCCTCCCTAATCTGGGGAAAGAAACAGACATCCAGATCCAGGAGGCACAGAGAATTCCTATCAAAATCAACAAAAGCAGACCAACATCAAGACATATTGTAATTAAATTTGCAAAATATAGCAATAAAGAAAAATCCTAAAGGCAGCAAGACAAAATAATTCCTTAACTTACAAGGGAAAACCCATAAGACTAGCTGGAGATTTCACAATGAAACTCAGCAAGCCAGGAAGGACTTAACATGATACATTCAACGTGCTGAATGGGAAAAATCCACAGCCAAGAAACTCTATCAAGTAAGGCTATTTTACAGAATAGGAGAGATTAACACTTTCCCAGACAAACAAAAACTAAAAGAGATCGTGACCACTCAACCAGCCCTGCAAAAAGGAGATTCTCTGAATGCAAAGGAGAAACCAAAAGTGATAAAGACAAGGAAAGATCAGAGAAAATCTCCAGAAACAATGGCAAAACATGTAATAAAATGGCACTAAGTACGTATCTATCAAAATTACTCTGAATGTAAATGCCCCAATCAAAAGACATAGGGTGTCAGAATGGATTAAAAAAAATAAGACCCATCCAAATGCTGCCTACAAGAGATAAATTTTAAACCTAAAGACATCTGCAGATTGAAATTAGGGGATGGAGAAACATATATCATACAAATGGACATCAAAAGAAAGCCAGAGTAGCAATACTTAGATAAATTACACTTTAAACCAAGACTGTAACAGAGATGAAGGGGGCACTATATCACAATAAAGGGGACAATCCAACAAGAAGACCTAATAATTGTAAATATTTATACACCCAATTTGGAAGGTCCCAAATATATAAAACAATTAATAACAAACATAAATAAACTCATTGATAATAATACAATAATAGTAGGAGACTTTTTTTTTTTAATTTTTTTTTTCAACCTTTATTTATTTTTGGGACAGAGAGAGACAGAGCATGAACGGGGGAGGGGCAGAGAGAGAGGGAGACACAGAATCGGAAACAGGCTCCAGGCTCTGAGCCATCAGCCCAGAGCCTGACGCGGGGCTCGAACTCACAGACCGTGAGATCGTGACCTGGCTGAAGTCGGACGCTTAACCGACTGCGCCACCCAGGCGCCCCAATAGTAGGAGACTTTAACACCCCACTTACATCAATGGACAGATCATCTAAGCAGAAAATCAACAAGAAAACAATGACTTTGAATGACACACTGGACAAGATGGACTTAACATATATTCAGAACATTCCATCCTAAAACAGCAGAATACACATTCTTTTCAAGTGCACATGGGACACTTGCCAAAATACATCACACACTAGGTCACAAATCAGACCTCAAAAACTACAAAAAGATTGAGATAATACCATGCATATTTTTCTGACCAAAATGCTGTGAAACTTGAATTCAACCACAAGAAAATAAAATGGAAAGACCACAAATACATGGAGGTTAAATAATCTAGTACTAAAGAATGAATGGGTCAACCAGGAAATCAAAGAAATTAAAAAAATACATGGAAACGAATGAAAAAATATAACAATCCAAAACCTTAAGGATGCAGCAAAAGCAGTCCCAAGATGGGAAGTGTATAACAATATTGGCCTACCTTAAAAAGCAAGAAAAATTTCAAATAAACAATGTAACCTTATACCTAAAGGAGCTAGAAAAAGAACAACAAATGAAGCCTAAAGCTAGCAGAAGGGAAATAATAAAGATTAGAGAAGAAATAAAGGATATAGAAAATAAAAAAGCACTAGAACAGATCAATGAGGCCAGGAGCTGGTTCCTTGAAAAAAGATAATGAAATTGGTAACCCCCTAGCCATACTTATTGAAAAGGAAAGTGAAAGGACCCAAAATAAATAAAATCACAAATGAGAGAGAAGAAATAACAACCAACACCACAGAAATACAATTATAAGAATATATCATGAAAATCTATGCCAACAACTTGGAGAACCTGGAAAAAAATGGATTAATTCCTGGAAACATATAAACAACCAAAACTGAAACAGGAAGAATTAGAAAACTTGAACAGACTGGTAACCAGAAAAGAAATTCAATCAGTAATAAATCTCCCAAAAAACAGAAGTCCAGGGCCAGATAGTTTCACAGGTGAATTCTACCAAATATTTAAAGAAGAGTTAATACCTATTCTTCTCAAACCATTCTAGAGAATAGAAATGGAAGGGAAACTTCCAAATTAATTCTAGGAGGCCAGAATTACCCTGATACCCAAACCAAAGACTCCACTAAAAAAGAAAACTACAGGCCCATTTCCCAGATGAACATAGATGCAAAAATCCTACTAGCAAACCAAATCCAAGAATACATTTTAAAAGATCATTCACCACAATCAACTGGGATTTGCTTAGGAGGCAAGGTTGGTCCAGTATTTGCAAATCAATCAATGTGGTACATCACATCAATAACAGAAAGGATAAGAACCATATGATCGTTCCAGTGAATGTAGAAAAGGCATTTGACAAAGTACAACATCCATTCATGATAGAAGCTGTCAAGAAAGTAGGTCTGGAGGGAACATACCTCAAAATAATAAAGTCCAAATATGAAAAACCCACAGGTAATATCATCCTCAATGGAGAAAACCTGAGAGCTTTTTCTCTATGTTCAGGGACAAGACAGGAATGTTGGCTCCTCCACTGTTATTTAATATAGTTCTAGAAGTCCTAGCCACAACAATCAAACAACAGAAAGAAATAAAAGGCATCCAAAATGCAAGGAGGAAGTCAAACTTTTACTCTTTGCAGATGTCATGGTACTCTACATAGAAAACCCAAAAGATTCCACCAAAAAAGTTGCTAGAACTGCTGATACATGAATTCGGTAAAGTCAAAGGATATAAAACAACACACAGAAATCTGTTGCAGTTCATAATGAACTCTCTCTCTTTCTGAGAAAGAGAACTCAAGGAATCAATCCCATTCACAAATTAACCAAAAACCATAAGATACCTAGGAATAAACCTAACCAAAGGGGTGAAAGATCTGTACTCTGAAAATTATAGAAAGTTTATGAAAGGAATTGAAGAAGACACAAAGAAATGCAAAACACTCCATGCTCATTGATTGGAAGAAAAAATATTGGTAAAATGTCAATACTACCCAAAGCAATCTACACATTCAGTGCAATCCCTATCAAAATACTAAAAGCACTTTTCACAGAGCTAGAACAAACAATCCTAAAACATGTATGGAACCACAAAAGACCCCGAATAATCAATGCAACCTTTTAAAAGAAAAGAAAAGCTGGAGGCACCATAATTCCTGACTTCAAGTAATATTACAAAACTGTAGTAATCAAGACAATGTGGTACTGTGACAAAAATAGACACATAGATCAATAGAAGACATTAGAAACCCCAGCAGTCAACCCACCACTCTATAGTCAATTAATCTTTGACAAAGCAAGAAAGAATATCCAAGGGGAAAAAGACAATCTCTTCAACAGTGTTGGGTAAACTGGACAGCAACATGCAAAAGAATGAAACTGGACCACTTTCTTACACCATACACAAAAATAAATTCAAATGGTTTAACAACCTAAATATGAGACAGGAAACCATCAAAATCTGAGAGGAGAACACTGGCAATAACTACTTTTATTGGCCATAGTAACTTATTTTTTTTTAAGTTTATTCATTTATTTTAAAAGAGGGAGAGAACATGATGAGAGGAGGGGCAGAGAGAAAGGGAGAGAGAGAGAGACTCCTAAGCAGGCCCCATGCTGCCAGCATGGAACCCACCGTGGGGCTCAAACTCACGAACCACAAGATCATGACCTGAGCCAAAACCAAAGACCAAACGCTTAACTGACTGAGCCACCCAGGTGCCCCTGGCCATAGCAACTTCTTACTAGATATGTTTCCTGAGGCAAGGGAAACAAAAGCAAAAATAAACTACTGGGACCTCATCAAAATAAAATCTTCTGCACAGTGAAGGACACCATCAACAAAACTAAAAGCAAGTGTTCAGAATAGGAGAAGATACTTGCAAACGACATACCTGATATAGGGTTAGTATCCAAAATCTATAAAGAAGTTATAAATCTCTCATGGGGCGCCTGGGTGGCGCAGTCGGTTAAGCGTCCGACTTCAGCCAGGTCACGATCTCGCGGTCCGTGAGTTCGAGCCCCGCATCAGGCTCTGGGCTGATGGCTGATTCTGTGTCTCCCTCTCTCTCTGCCCCTCCCCCGTTCATGCTCTGTCTCTCTCTGTCCCAAAAATAAAATAAACGTTGAAAAAAAATTAAAAAAAAAAAGAAGTTATAAATCTCAATACCCAAAAAGCAAATCATCCAATTAAAAAATTGGCAGAAAACATGAATAGATGTTTTTCCAAAGAAGACATACAGATGGCTACATGAAAAAAGGATCAACATTACTCATCAGCAGGGAAATACAAATCAAACTACAATGAGAGATCAACTCACACCTCTCAGAAAGGCTAAAATTAACAACAGAAGTAACATCAGGTGTTGGAGAGGATGCAGAGAAAGGGAAACCCTCTTGCACTGTTGATGGGGGTAACAGAGAGGCCACTCTAGAAAACATTGTGGAGGATCCTCAAAAAATAAAAGTAGAACTACCCTACATCCCACAATTGCACTACTACGTATTTACCCAAAGAACACAAAAATACTGATTTCAAGGGATACATGCACCCTGATATTTATAGCAGCATTCTTTGCAATAGCCAAGTTATGGAAAGAGCCCAAATGTCCATCGACTGGTGAATGGATTATGAAGATGGGGTTTGCACATAAATAGAATGGAACATTACTGAGCCATAAAAAAGAATGAAATCTTGCCATTTGCAATGACATGGAAGGAGCTAGAGAATAATATCCTAAGCAAAATTAGTCAGAGAAAGATAAATACCATATGATTTCGCTTTTATGTGGAATTTAAGAAAAAAAAAATAGGGGCACCTGGGTGGCTCAGTCAGTTGAGCATCCGACTTCGGCTCAGGTCATGGTCTCGTGGCCCATAAGTTCGAGCCCTGCATCAGGCTCTGTGCTGACAGCTCAGAGCCTGGAGCCTGTTTCGGATTCTATGTCTCCCTCTCTCTCTGACCTTCCCCCATTCATGCTCAATCTCTCTCTCTCTCAAAAATAAATAAACGTTTAAAAAAAAGAAAAAATAAACAAGCATAGAATGGGAAAAGAGAGGGAAACCAAGAAACAAATTCTTAACTAAGGAGAATACACTGATGGTTACCAGAGGGAAGATGGGTGGGGGGATGGGTTAAATAGGTGATGGGGATTAAGGAGTGCACAAGTGATGAGCACCAGATGTTTTATGGAAGTGTTGAATCTCTATATTGCACACCTGAAACTAATTATACACCATATGTTAACTGACATTTAAATAAAAACTTACCAAAAAGCAAAAGGAATCCCTTTTACAATATCATCGAAAATAATAAAATACTGGGGAATAAATTTAACAATAGATGTGCAAGATTATATTTGCTAAAAGGAAAACATTGCTGAAAGAAATTAAAGAGGGCCTAAATCAATGAAAAGCCATTCTGTTTTAGTGATATGAATACTTAATATTGTTAAGATGGCCATAATCTCGAAGGCAATATATAGATTCAATACAGTCTCTATCAAAATTTCAATGATCGGGGAGCCTGGGTGGTTTAGTTGGTTAGGTGGCAAACCTCAGCTCAGGTCAGGATCTCGCAGTTTGTGGGTTTGAGCCCTGCATCAGGCTCTGTGCTGACAGTTCGGACCCTGGACCCTGCTTCAGAGTCTGTGTCTCCCTCTCTCTCAGCTGCTACCCCACTTGAACTCTATCACTCTCAAAAGTAAATAAACATTTAAAATGTTTTAAAAACCTTTTCAGTGATCTTTTGCAGACGTGAAAGCCAATCCTAAATTTATATGGAAATGCAAGGGACAGAGACAGCCAAAACAATCCGGAAAAGAAGAACAAAGCTGTGCGATCCACACGTGCCACTTTCAAAACTTACTTCAAACTACAGCAATCGTAAACTGTGGTACTGGCATAGGGGTAGACATGTAGGTCAATGTTTTTGAATTTACAGTGAGAAATAAACCCATAGATTTATGAATAGTTGATATTCAACAAGGGGGCCCAGACCGTTCAATGGAGGAATGAGCAATCTCTTCAACAAACGGTGCTGGGAAAACTGAATGTTGACAGAAAAAAGAATGAACGTGGGCTCCAGTTTCACACCACGTATGAAAATGAATTCCACAACGGATCACAAACCCAAACGTAAGCGATGAAACTATGAAACTCTTGGAATAAAACATAGATATAAATCCCCCTGGCTTTAACTACACAACAGTTCCTTATATATGGCAGCAAAAGCACGGCCACAAAAGAAGGGGCGTGGTGGAAAGAGGATAAGTTGTACACCATCCAAACCAAAAACTTTTGTGCATGAAAGGACTCTGTCTAGAAGGTGAAAGGACAAAACGCACAGGATGGGAGAAGCATTTGCAAATCACACATGGGATAAGGGTGTATTTTCCAGAATGCATAAAGAACACCTACAAGTCAACAATGAAAGCACGAACGAACAACCCAGTTAAAAAATGGGAAAGGACTTGAACAGACGTTCCTCCAAAGTGGATGTGCAAATGGCCAAGAGGCACATGAAAAGACGCTCAACATCATGCGCCAACAGGGCGATGCAAATCACAACCGCCATGAGGCACCACTTCGCAGCCAGTAGGCTGGCTCTTCTAGGCACAAGAAAGCAAAACAAAGGCAAAAAGACGAGTTCGGGCGAGGGTGCGCAAGGACTGGGACTCACACACCGCTGCTGGAAATGCAAAGCTGCTGTGGGAATCCGCTGGGCGGCTCCTCAGTAAATTCCCGGCAGAGTTAGCACCCGACCCCTCAATCGCAGTCCCAGTGCAATTTCCTACCCTAGGGAATCAGAAACAGGTGCTCAAACAGAACCCTGTGCAGGAAATGTTCGGCGCAGCGCTGTTCACATCTGCCGCAAGGTGGGAATGGCGGAGCTGCCTGTCAACCCATGAACTGGGATAGGCCGCCACACACGGTGTGTCCCTGCGGTGGAATATTACTCAGCCGTGAAAAGGCTTGAAGCGCTGACTCACGCTCCCACACGGACGAACGAACCCTAGTGACAACGCTGCGCTACGGGAAAGCAACCAGGCACGGAAAGCCGCCTATTCGCCCAGAGATCCCGCGTGCAGAAAGAAGTAAGTGTCCGGGACAGGTGAACCCCTATGGGCAGCAAGCCGACTAGCGGTTGCCTGGGGGCTCCCGAGGACGGGGGTGTGTGGGGGGGGGGAGGGGGGTGCGGTGAGGACTGGCTGCCTGACACGTACAGGGGTTTCTTTGAGGGGTGCTGCCACGGTTTGGAACTAGACGGTCGTGGTGGTCGCCCGACCCCTCTAGTGTATACTCGGGGCCGCTGGCTCCTACACGGGTGTTGTGTGTGCACAATGCGCCCGCCCAGCCAAAAGCCAGCGTTCCTTCAAACAGGGGTTCCAGGGAGCAGGCTCCCGCCCAGCACTGTATCTCTGCAGCGGGGGCCCATGGGAAAGCAGTGACTTCACCAGATGTACGTGTCCCAAAACGCGCACCCGACCAATGATGGGGTCGGTCTGTGATCTCTAGGATATAGAGTAGCGGCTTTGGAACCCTGCCGGTCGGAAACTTCGGGCCAACTGGCTTTTGACACCGCTTCCCGCCACATCGCACCATATCCAGCCCTATCCGACCGCATCCAGCCACACCCGACCGCATCCAGCCCTATCCGACCGCATCCAGCCACATCCGGCCGCATCCAGCCCTATCCGACCGCATCCAGCCGCACCCGACCGCATCCAGCCCTATCCGACCGCATCCAGCCGCACCCGACCGCTTCCCGCAGCGCACGCCAGACCGAGGCCCGTCCGAGAAAGCGCAGCCGAGGCCCAGCATGCCTGTGAGGAGGAGCCGTCGAGGGTCGTCCAGTGGCCAGAGCCGGGTCCGCTCCCGCACTGCCCGAGCCGAGTTGACGTTCTCCGTGAGCCACATGGAGCGCCTCCTGCGGGAGGGCCGCTACTCGCAGCGCCTGGGCGCGTCCGCCCCGATCTTCCTAGCGGCCGTCATCCAGTCCCTGACGGCCAAGGTCCTGGAGGTGGCCGGCATTGAGGCCCGGAACAGAGGCAGGAGGCTCATCACCCCGGATGTCGTGGACATGGTGGTCCACAACCACCCGCTGCTCCGCGCCTTCTTCCAGTCCACCATCATCTCCCAGGCGGTCCCGGGCTGGAACTAGCTGTCCCACGCGACGTGGGGTCCGGCAGGCGCCAGGCCTACTCATGGCCGGGGTGGGCCCCGGCCGGCCGGCCTGGTGCCTCAGGCGGTCACTGAAAGCCAATAAAGTGTTTGGAGAAACCCGTGTGAGTGCTTCTGTCGCTGGTGTGTGGGGCGTGGTCGTGGGACGTCCCTTGTCGGGGGTGGGGGGGGTGGGGGTGGGGGGCGGGGGTCGTGGTCGGGGAAGACCCAGCAGAGCAGCTGGTCTCGGGGATCATGCAGGCGGTGGCCCTGGGCGGGAGAGGCTGGCTCGGGTGGAGGCTTTGACGGGAGGGGTGACGAGTGGCCGGGGCGGGGGGACCTGGCGAGCGAGAACCCTGCCAGGTTGGAATTGGGGTCACGCGGGACGGCGAGCTGGGTTTCGGGCCGGTTGGGTTAGAGATTCTGGGAGACGCCTTCGGCCACGCGGGTAAACAGGCCGTCACACAGCCCCAGGGGGCACCTGGCCAGGCCCCGCCCCAGGGTCCACGATTTGCACACACGACCCGCGCGGGGCGACGCCTCTCCTGCGGGCCCCGTCGCTTGCGTATCACCGGGGCAACGGGGCGCCTGGCTGCCCGAGCGCGGACGCAGGGCACGTCGCCGCCGGGCGCCCGCACGTCCGACCGTCCGCGTCCGCGTCTGCGTCTGCGTGTGGCGGCGAACATGGCGGCGTCCGCGCCCGGCCTGGGCGGCGCTGCGGGCCCGGGCCCCGAGGCCGGGGACTTCTTGGCGCGGTACCGCCAGGTGTCGAGCAAGCTGAAGAAGCGGTTCCTGCGGAAGCCCAACGTGGCGGAGGCGGGCGAGCAGTTCGGGCAGCTGGGCCGGGAGCTGCGCGCCCAGGAGTGCCTGCCCTACGCGGCCTGGTGCCAGCTGGCGGTGGCGCGCTGCCAGCAGGCGCTCTTCCACGGGCCTGGGGAGGCGCTGGCGCTCACCGAGGCCGCCCGCCTCTTCCTGCGGCAGGAGCGCGACGCGCGCCAGCGACTCGCCTGCCCGGCGGCCTACGGGGAGCCGCTGCAGGCCGCCGCCAACGCCCTGGGCGCCGCCGTGCGCCTGCACCTCGAGCTGGGCCAGCCGGCCGCCGCCGCCGCCCTCTGCCTGGAGCTGGCCGCCGCCCTGCGCGACCTGGGCCAGCCGGCCGCCGCCGCCGGCCACTTCCAGCGCGCCGCCCACCTGCAGCTCCCGCAGCTGCCCCTGGCCGCGCTGCAGGCGCTTGGCGACGCCGCCTCCTGCCAGCTGCTGGCGCGCGACTACAACGGCGCCCTGGCGGTCTTCACGCGCATGCAGCGCCTGGCGCGGGAGCACGGCAGCCACCCGGTGCCGCCGCCGCCGCCGCCGCCCCCGCCGCCGCCGCCTCCGGGGCCACAGGTCGGGCCCGGTGCGGCCCCGGCCCTGCCCGCCGCGCTGCTCCCTGCGAACGGCGGCCCTGCGCCCGCACCCTCTCCCGCCACGCTGGGCGCCTTCTCCGACGTGCTGGTCCGCTGCGAGGTGTCCCGCGTGCTGCTGCTGCTGCTGCTGCAACCGCCGCCCGCCAAGCTCCTGCCGGAGCACGCCCACACTCTGGAGAAGTACTCCTGGGAGGCTTTCGACGGCCACGGGCAGGAGAGCGGCGGCCAGCTTCCTGACGAGCTGTTCCTGCTGCTGCAGTCCTTGGTCATGGCCACCCACGAAAAGGACACGGAAGCCGTCAAGTCGCTGCAAGTGGAGATGTGGCCACTGTTGAGTGCCGAGCAGAACCACCTCCTTCACCTGGTTCTGCAAGAAGCCGTCTCCCCCTCGGGACAGGGCATCTGAGGACTCACGTGAACGAAGGCACTCGTTGCCTGCTACCAAACGTCGTGCGACTCCCTTGGCGTTTCGGGGAGAAATACAAGTCGTGGATGCCGGCAAAGTTCTACCTTGGTTTCTCGTACTCCTCTGGCCACTGTAGCAATATAGCTCACTGGGAGGTACCTGTGTCCCAAAGACTGACTTCCATAACGGAGGGAGGGAAAAACAACCAGGACAACGTGATAGAATCAGAGTGGAAGACAGGGCTCTCTTCCCCAAGGCTGCAACATAAGAATGAGAACCCTCTTGCGGCGCCTGGGGTGGCTCAGTCCGGAGTCTGATTTCAGCTCAGGTCATGATCTCGCTGTTAGTGAGTCCGAGACCTCCCCCCACCACCTTGGGGCCCTGCGCTGACAGCTGGGAGCCTGCTTGGGATTCTCTGTCTCCCTCTCTGCCCCTCCCCTGCTGCACCCATGCTCTCTGTCTCAACAGAAATAAAAAGAACCCCGTTTATCCCTTACTTCTTCCACCCAACTCCCCCTACATCTTTGTGGCAGAGGATTTCATGTTTCACAGTTCTGCCTAAATACTTAAGCTATAGGATTTTTTTTTTTTATCGTGATCTCATTTCTTAGCGTATATTGACGTCTATCTGTGGGATCACCCAAGTAGGTTCATCTGCCCCATGCATATTTGTGGGAATCATTTGATTTGTACATTGTTGTTGCTCCAGCCCTAAATCCACAATAAAGCCATCCTGATGCCCCTCACCTGTGGTTTAGCTTTACTTCATCTATAACATGGGAATAGCTTCTCTGCCCATCAAGAAGCAGGAGGTGGAAAAACAGTTCTCCTTCAGGTCCATGATGCATTCATTCATTTGAAATGGACAGTGTGCCTGGGATTCAGGCTGTGCCCCGCAGTGAATCTACAGAGATCGTTTGCGATGTGGTGCTTAAGTGGTCCTTACTTAAGAGAGCTACCATGCAAACGTGTCTGGTGCAAGGTTGGGGGTGGGGCGGGAATGTTCTAACAAATGTGTTTAGCAAATGTGTCGGCGTGCATTGGAATTCACAGTTCTGGTTCCAGGTTCTATTCTGAGAGGTATGCCTAATCCATGTGACAATCCGGGACCTTTCTGTACCTCTTATTTAACTCCAATGTGTACAATCAGCACGGTTCTTTGGTATTGTGTGGTCATGTACGTGAAAGACAGTGTCTTTGTTCCGCAAGAGCAGGGTGGTATCCCATTTCAAAATACTACATTTCCAAAGCTTTTTGGTCCAAATGTTACATGCAGACATTACAGTCTGGGGGCTTTTTCAATTCCATTTTATTTTCTTCACGGTGTTGGGAGTGATAACGAGAAGTCTTCAGAATAGAATCTTCTCAATCATTCAGGTTTGGGAAAATGCATCCTTTACGCTGAAGTTGTGTACGGTACTAATATTTTGGAGTGAGATTTAAGGGCACAGCTTGGCGGTAGATTTGCCTTAGTTTGTGTGCATTGCAGGGGATATGTACAGGTTGTCACCATGAGTTAAGTGCCGCAAAAGGGGCGGGACTTTTAGCGTATTCTTTCCTACTTCCGTTTCAACAATGTGGGAGCAATAGGTAAGGAAATATGGGGCAGGCCCATCTGAGACAGACTCAGCCAGCATTCCTGTGCTCTCACTTGTCTGCCAGGAAGGGTCTTTCGGAGCCCTAAAAACCTCATCCAATTTTTTGCAAAAGTGGCTAGGGTATCAGACACATGGCAAGATGCTCAACATCGCTCATCATCAGGGAAATGCAAGTCAAAACCACAGTGAGATAGCCCCTCACACCTGTCAGAATGGTTACAATCAAGAGCACAAGAAACAACATGTTGGCGAGGATGTAGAGAAAAGGGAACCCTCTTGCACTGTTGGTGGGAATAAAAACTAGTGCAGCCACTCTGGAAAACTGTGGAGTTTCCTCAAAAAGTTAAAAATAGAGCTGCCCTTCAACCCAGCAATTGTGCTAGTAGGTATTTACACAAAGAAAATGAAAATACTAATTTGAATAGATATATGCACCCCTATGTTTATTGTGGCATTATTTATAATAGTCAAAATATGGAAGCAATCCAAGTGTCCATCCATAGATGAATGGAAAAAAAAGATCTATGTATAGAAGCACACATACGCACACACACACACACACACACACACACACACACTGGAATATTAGCCATAAAAAGAATGAAATCTTGCCATTTCCAACAACATGGATGCATCTAGAAGGTATAATGCTCTGTGAAATAAGCCAGTCTTAAACTGGAATTTACAAAGAAAGTTGTTAGGTTGCATGCTCTTTCCTGCTTTTGCTTTTCCTGGTGTATTCCTCTCCATCTGTGCTACGGGCCTGGCTGGCTGCCTTACTGTTTTATGACAAAAATGTTTAGGAGTTATGGAATGTGGCTGGTGATAGTATTTGGATTTGGGCTCCAGGAAAAGCCTCCTTAGGCCTCTGGTCTAACTCCTTGCCTTGAGGAAGTGGCAGGGAAGGATTACTAGAAAGCTTAGTGTTGGATGTATGAACAACATTACAGTTCTCCAGAGAAATAAAATGAATAGAATCTCTCTATGTATATGTGTGTGGATACTTACATATGTTTATATACACATACATATACACATATATATATATGTTTGTATGTACAAACAAAAAGATTGATTTTAAGGTATTGGTTCACAAGACTGTGGAGGCTTGAAAAGCCCCAAATCTTCAGGATAGGCCAGTAGCCTGGAGACCCAGAAAAGAGGTGCATTTGGAGTCCCAAGGCAGTTTGCAGGCTTAATGGCTGAATTCCTCTCTTCCAAGGAAGTCAGTCTTTTTCTGTTAAGGCTTTTTTAAAAAAATGTTTATTTATGAGAGAGAGAGAGAGCACAAGCAGGGGAGGGGCGGAGAGAGAGGGAGACACAGAATCAAAAGCAGACCCCAGGCTCTGCTCTGTCAGCACAGAGCCTGATGTGGGGCTTGAACTCATGAACCTCTGGATCATGACCTGAGCCAAAGTTGGATGCCCAACAACTGAGCTACCCAGGTGCCCCTCTGTTAAGGCTTTTAATTGATTGGATGAGGCCCATTGACATGTGTGTGGGGGGGTAATCTGCTTTACTCAAGGTCCACTTATTTTTTTTTAATTTTTTTAATGTTTATTTATTTTTGAGAGAGAGAGAGAGAGAGAGAGAGAGAGAGAGAGTGGGGGAGGGGCAGAGAGCGAGGGAAACACAGAATCCAAAGCAGGCTCCAGGCTCTGAGCTGTCGGCACAGAGCCTGACGTGGGGCTCCAACTCACAGACCATGAGATCATGACCTGAGCCAAAGTGGGGTGCATAACTGACTGAGCCACCCAGGCACCCCAAGGTCCACTTATTAAATGTTAATGTCAACTACAAAATACCCTCACAGAAACATCAAAAGTAATGTTTGACCAGATGTCTGGGTACAGTGGCCTAGTCAAGTTGACACATAAAATTAACCATCACAGGTACACCCTTTATCAACTTGGCACCAAGACCCATCTCCTTAAAACATTCTTAAACTCTTAATAAAGGTAATAACAAGATTCTACTTAGACCTAATGTGGTACAACGATCCTGTGTTCAACCAAAACTACAATACCCCTTTCCCCAGTAGAGGATGCACAGTCCTTCAGTAATATTTGCTCTTCTCCTTGACATCCTGGAACTTCAGTACTATGATGTAAAGTTAATACTTAAATACTATGATATAAATTCAATGCACTCCATATTATAGGAGGATAAGTGAGGGAAGAAAGCACATTTTAGGCATACAAACTTACAAACATTGATAACAAAAGAAGGGAAAATATTCATGTCAATTACAATCCCTGTTTCTGTAACTGATCACATAATGATAGCTGGTATTCATAATGCACAATTACACTGACATGAATAATCTAAAATAGTCAAATTGATCAATGGTAGTTACCAGGGCCTGAAGGGAGGGGGAAATGGAGAGTTACTAATCAATGGGCATAAAGCTTCAAATCAGCAAGATTAATAAATTCTAGAGATCTGCCATATAACATTGTACCTATAATCCATAGTAATGTATTATACACTAAAGAAATTTATCAAGGGGGTAGATCTTTTAGGTCTATCCTAAATAGAATAAAATTTTATAAAGAGATACTCTTAAATATAAAGACACAAGGATTAAAAGTAGAACAATATTTTAAAAAGTAGAATATATAAATATATATTATAAAAACAGAAGGCATAGAAAGCTAGAATGGTTATTCAGATATTAGAAAAATTCCAATCATGTTAGAGATTTTAGCATCACTCTTGTGGCAAATTGAAATGTGCTCAATGATCTTTTATCATTAGTTAATTGCAAAATAAAGCCACGATGAGATATCACTATTTATCTACCTGATGTAGAATGGCCAAAACTAACCAGCTGGCAACATCAAATGTTAGCAAGGATATGGAACAACTGGGACCCTCACACATAGTGGGAGTATAAAAGGGTACAAACTCTTTGGAAAACAGTTAAGCAGTTTCTTATAAAGCTAGATATACACCTAACCTATTACCTAACACTTCCACTTTTAGGAATTATCCAAGGGAAATGAAAGCATATTAGCACACAAAAACTTTAACACACATATTTATAGTAGGTCTTTTCGTAATAATAAAAAACTAAAAACAGGCCAGATGTCCATCAAAAGTTGAATGTATAGGGGCGCCTAGGTTGCTCGGTCGGTTGGGCATCCGACTTCCACTCGGGTCATGATCTTGCGGCTCGTGGGTTAGAGCCCCGCGTTGGGCTCTGTGCTGGCAGCTTGGAGCCTGGAGCCTGCTTCAGTTTCTGTCTCCCCTTCTTTCTGTCCCTCTGCTGCTTGCTCTCTCTCTCTCTCTGTCAAATATGAATAAACAATTAAAAAATTTTTTTAAAGTTGAATGTATAAACATAGTGTGGTTTAATAATACAGCTGAATAACACTGATGAAAGGAATGGATCATTAATACATGCAAAATATGGTTGAATCTCAAGCTTCACTGAAATTAGTTACACTTTTGACTCCATATATCTGAAGTTCTAGAACTTCAAGACTAATATGGGGTAGGAAAAAATAAGATCAGTGGTTGCCTATAGGAAATGAGGATGAGACTAATTGGGAAGGGGCCCAAGAAAACTTTTCATGTGATTTATCAGTCCGACTCTTTAGTATTTAGCCTAGAGAAATGAAAATTTATATTTATACAAAAACATGTCCATAAATGTTTATAGCAGTTTATTCAAAATTTCCCAAACCTGGAAACCAGAATGTCCTATAATAAGCAAATGATTAAACAAACTGTGATATACCCATATAATGGAATAATACTTGAACCTAAAACATAACTATTGATATATTCTAGTTGAACAATCTAGATAAACCTGGAAAGCAATATGTTGAATGATAGCAGCCAGTTTTAAAGGTGACATACTGTATGAATATATTTACAAGATGTTCTGGGAAAGGAAGTTCTACAGAGATGGAGAACAGAGCAGTGGTTATTCTCAAGATTAGGTCTGAGGAAAGGGTTTCGCTAATGTTGAGTTTAAACTCCTCCAAAATACAACTGCTTCAGCATTCATTTTATGTGGATAAGTGACATGCAGGGGTCTTGAGAAAACAAGGGCCTACCCTCAAGTGCATGCCCTAGATGACAACCAGCTGAGTCACAAGTAAGTGTAAGAACCTGACAAGACTTCCCCAATCACCCTAGTGTTAGTCTCTCCTGCCTCCCAGGTCCTCCCTTTGTGGGTCCCTTAGATAAGACTTCCACAGAGCTTAACAAAACACCATTCTTTTTTGTTTGTTTTGAATTGGTCAATCCAGCCTGAGCCTGGAAACCCAGAAAGATTTCACCTATGAACTTTAGTAAAGGCATATGCCCAGTTCCTGTTGCCCCCTCTCTGCTTATGCCCTGCCTTGACCTCCCCATGTGGCCCGCCAGGCATGCTGTGTACCTCTTCAGGAGCTACGAGTAATACACCTCTCCGTTTCATTTTCCCTTTCAGTCTCTGTTGAAACTTGGATCACCATCGCACACACTTACCCTGGGTTCTCCTTAAATTTTTTAAGTGTATTTATTTTGACGGGGGGGTGGGCAGGGAGAAGGCGGGGCAGGAGCAGAAAGAAGCGGAGAGAGGGAGAGAGAAAGACACTCGCACTGGGAGCTCAGAGACCCATGTGGGGCTCGATCTCATGTACCGTGAGATCATGACCTTAGCCAAAATCAAACTCCCACGCTCAACCAACTGAGCCACCCAGGCACCCCGGGGCTCTCCTTAAAAGTGTTAATTTAACAAAAATCACAACTAAAAAGGGACAGTAGTACCAAATCAGAAACTATTCTGTGTTGATGAAGCTGTTCCATAGCCTGACTGTGGTGGTGGATACACATAGGTATACAAATGTTGAATTCATAGAACTGGGCTCCAAAAGAGGTTGATTTTTTGTATAATGTAAAACATAAAATAAAAAACAGAAAAGAAATAACAGCATCATGGATTGCATACAGTATCATCCCTAAGATTTAGTAAATTCTTACTTTAGCATAATTTTATATATATATGCATATACAATTTTACACATTTAATTTTATTATATATATACATAGGTATGCATATAAAATTTTATACATTTAATTTCCTTTAACTCTTCTAATCACTGTTCTTTTTTTTTTTTTAATTTTTTTAACGTTTATTTATTTTTGAGATAGAGAGAGACAGAGCATGAACGGGGGAGGGTCAGAGAGAGAGCGAGACACAGAATCTGAAACAGGCTGCGGGCTCTGAGCAGTCAGCACAGAGCCGGACGCGGGGCTCGAACTCATGGACAGTGAGATCGTGACCTGAGCCGAAGTCGGATGCTTAACCAACTGAGCCCCCCAGGCGCCCCCTAATCACTGTTCTAAAATGGAGGGCAAGTATTATGCTCTCATGATAAAAATGAAGAAATTTAAGTTTCAGCGAAACACCAGTACCATAGCAGGAAAGCAGTAGGCATAAAATGTCTTACTGATCAAATTCAAACTACATAAAGCATAAAGAAATAACACTAAAAAATGTAGGACTCACACTTAGCCATTATTCTGGCTTTGAGACCCTATGGTCTAGTGCAAGATACTTATGCAAATTAACGGTTCTGGGGGAAGAACTTTTCCAGGGGCAAAGTTGATACATAAGAAAGCCAAGGAGTGAGGCCTTGCCTGGTGCCAGTCTTGTATGCAAATCATGGATCCTGGGGCGGGGCCTGGCCAGGTGCCCCCTGGGGCTGGGTGACGGCCTGTTTACCCGTGTGGCCGAAGGCGTCTCCCAGAATCTCTAACCCAACCGGCCCGAAACCCAGCTCGCCGTCCCGCGTGACCCCAATTCCAACCTGGCAGGGTTCTCGCTCGCCAGGTCCCCCCGCCCCGGCCACTCGTCACCCCTCCCGTCAAAGCCTCCACCCGAGCCAGCCTCTCCCGCCCAGGGCCACCGCCTGCATGATCCCCGAGACAAGCTGCTCTGCTGGGTCTTCCCCGACCACGACCCCCGCCCCCCACCCCCACCCCCCCCCACCCCCGACGAGGGACGTCCCACGACCACGCCCCACACACCAGCGACAGAAGCACTCACACGGGTTTCTCCAAACACTTTATTGGCTTTCAGTGACCGCCTGAGGCACCAGGCCGGCCGGCCGGGGCCCACCCCGGCCATGAGTAGGCCTGGCGCCTGCCGGACCCCACGTCGCGTGGGACAGCTAGTTCCAGCCCGGGACCGCCTGGGAGATGATGGTGGACTGGAAGAAGGCGCGGAGCAGCGGGTGGTTGTGGACCACCATGTCCACGACATCCGGGGTGATGAGCCTCCTGCCTCTGTTCCGGGCCTCGATGCCGGCCACCTCCAGGACCTTGGCCGTCAGGGACTGGATGACGGCCGCTAGGAAGATCGGGGCGGACGCGCCCAGGCGCTGCGAGTAGCGGCCCTCCCGCAGGAGGCGCTCCATGTGGCTCACGGAGAACGTCAACTCGGCTCGGGCAGTGCGGGAGCGGACCCGGCTCTGGCCACTGGACGACCCTCGACGGCTCCTCCTCACAGGCATGCTGGGCCTCGGCTGCGCTTTCTCGGACGGGCCTCGGTCTGGCGTGCGCTGCGGGAAGCGGTCGGGTGCGGCTGGATGCGGTCGGATAGGGCTGGATGCGGTCGGATGTGGCTGGATGCGGTCGGGTGTGGCTGGATGCGGTCGGATAGGGCTGGATGCGGTCGGATGTGGCTGGATGCGGTCGGGTGTGGCTGGATATGGTGCGATGTGGCGGGAAGCGGTGTCAAAAGCCAGTTGGCCCGAAGTTTCCGACCGGCAGGGTTCCAAAGCCGCTACTCTATATCCTAGAGATCACAGACCGACCCCATCATTGGTCGGGTGCGCGTTTTGGGACACGTACATCTGGTGAAGTCACTGCTTTCCCATGGGCCCCCGCTGCAGAGATACAGTGCTGGGCGGGAGCCTGCTCCCTGGAACCCCTGTTTGAAGGAACGCTGGCTTTTGGCTGGGCGGGCGCATTGTGCACACACAACACCCGTGTAGGAGCCAGCGGCCCCGAGTATACACTAGAGGGGTCAGGCGACCACCACGACCGTCTAGTTCCAAACCGTGGCAGCACCCCTCAAAGAAACCCCTGTACGTGTCAGGCAGCCAGTCCTCACCGCACCCCCCTCCCCCCCACCCCCGTCCTCGGGAGCCCCCAGGCAACCGCTAGTCGGCTTGCTGCCCATAGGGGTTCGCCTGTCCCGGACACTTACTTCTTTCTGCACGCGGGATCTCTGGGCGAATAGGCGGCTTTCCGTGCCTGGTTGCTTTCCCGTAGCGCAGCGTTGTCACTAGGGTTCGTTCGTCCGTGTGGGAGCGTGAGTCAGCGCTTCAAGCCTTTTCACGGCTGAGTAATATTCCACCGCAGGGACACACCGTGTGTGGCGGCCTATCCCAGTTCATGGGTTGACAGGCAGCTCCGCCATTCCCACCTTGCGGCAGATGTGAACAGCGCTGCGCCGAACATTTCCTGCACAGGGTTCTGTTTGAGCACCTGTTTCTGATTCCCTAGGGTAGGAAATTGCACTGGGACTGCGATTGAGGGGTCGGGTGCTAATTCTGCCGGGAATTTACTGAGGAGCCGCCCAGCGGATTCCCACAGCAGCTTTGCATTTCCAGCAGCGGTGTGTGAGTCCCAGTCCTTGCGCACCCTCGCCCGAACTCGTCTTTTTGCCTTTGTTTTGCTTTCTTGTGCCTAGAAGAGCCAGCCTACTGGCTGCGAAGTGGTGCCTCATGGCGGTTGTGATTTGCATCGCCCTGTTGGCGCATGATGTTGAGCGTCTTTTCATGTGCCTCTTGGCCATTTGCACATCCACTTTGGAGGAACGTCTGTTCAAGTCCTTTCCCATTTTTTAACTGGGTTGTTCGTTCGTGCTTTCATTGTTGACTTGTAGGTGTTCTTTATGCATTCTGGAAAATACACCCTTATCCCATGTGTGATTTGCAAATGCTTCTCCCATCCTGTGCGTTTTGTCCTTTCACCTTCTAGACAGAGTCCTTTCATGCACAAAAGTTTTTGGTTTGGATGGTGTACAACTTATCCTCTTTCCACCACGCCCCTTCTTTTGTGGCTGTGCTTTTGCTGCCCTATCTAAGGAACTCTGGTGGTTAACTTTATGTGTCAACTTGACTATCCCATGGTACCCAGTTATTTTATCAAACACTTTTCTAGGTGTTAGGTACTTTTACGTGAGATTAATATGTATATTAATAGAATTGCAGTGAAACAGATTATTCCCCATAATGTGGGTGCTTCTCATCTAATCAGTTGAAGGAAAAAAAAACTGGAAAAAAACCTGACGTCTGCCAAGGAAGAGAGAATTTTGTCAGTGGACCTTCTTGGGACTTGAACTGCAACATCAACTCTTCCTTAAGTCTCCAGCATTGTACCCCAGCCTGGAAATTTTGGTCTTGCCATCCTCCACAATACTGTGAACCAATCCTGAATCGTCTCTCTCCCCCCCCCCTCTCTCCACACACACACACACACACACACACACACACACACACACACCCTTGTTTCTGTTTCTTTGGTGAATTTTGACTAATGCCGATTTTGATAGTAAGAAAAGTCCTAAAGCAACAGAATCTTAAGAATGAATTTTCTAAATTTGGTTCTGGAGTTTCTGGAATTTGTTCTCTGGTCTCATTAGTTTTAAAGTTACTAATGAGTCTATTGCCAATGGTAAAGAAAACACTGATAGTCCATGACCTAATATGGTAATAGAGATATAGAAAATATCACCACTGTATATTACTAATCATACACTAATAAGAGGCAAGGTTCTTGGTGACCATATATATAAAACTTTAGAACATTTTTGTCAAACTCATAAACATAATGAGTTGGTTGTGAATGTCTCTGGACAAAGTGGGGAATTGTGGGGAATAAGCTTAGGAATTCACTGACCTTAAACCAATGGGTTAACAAGGTTTAGGATGAAAGCATCCAAGATTATGTAAACAGGGCAGAAGTGCCCCCAGTATAGAACAGAGGCATAGGAATAGGAAGCCACAGGATGAAAGCATCCAAGGTTAGGTAATCGGGGCAAAAGTGCCCCCAACATAGTACCAAAACAGAAAGCTGCTTGCACAGGAAAGAAGGACGACAATAGGTAAACAGGTAAACAGGGCTATAGACCACAGCAGGATGAAGTTGCTGGGCGGAGCTAATTAGCAAAAGAATGGTGCTTTGTTGACCCTGTGGTAGCATGCTCTATCTCTCTTATCCCCTAGGCCCAGTGTCACGATTTTTGTTTTATATTTACCCAAACCCCTAACATTGCCTATCTTCGAAACCCCCTTTCTCTCACACACGAGTTAATGTTCACTGTTTCATTGTCTCTTTGTGCACATCCATCACATTTGTAAGCCTTCTGATCCTAATAAAAACAGAGCAAGGACCCTTACTCGGGGTTCTTGTCTCCTCCTGGACATTAGCCTCTCTCTCATTTTAATTCTGTGGCCACCCTCTTGCTGGCCAAGAGAGAACTCCAGACCCAGAGTTTATGACAGGGAATAAATGAATGAGCGCTGGGATTCAAATTCTCAGCTCAAGTGTCACACAAATGACCTGAAAACTTCTCTATCTTCCCTGATGCAGATATTTCCTGTAGCCACAGAGCTGAGTTTTCTGAAAACCAAACCCAGAAACTCATTCTGCGAGTGGCTGAATTGCAATGAAAATTGAATTCCCAGCCTTGCAGAATGTTCATTGTTAATGTGTGGGTGAAAATTGGAATGGAGGTAAATAGGAAAACTTTGATGAAGCTGGGGATTTTGAACCCCTAGATTCTGATAAGTCTTCTTTGCCAATAGAAACAACCTCTCTACCCCTGTCCAAGGAGATTAAACCTGCATGGCTCTGGGGAAACTGTAATAGCCTCCTATGAAGTATTTGTCTTACAAAACACTACCATTTCTCCTCAGGACCTCCACCACCCCTTTCTGTTTCTAGACATATAAGTAGAGTCAAGTCCTAGAAGGCCCCTACAGGTGAGACACAAAGCGATCCATGAGGAGGTATACTACACTCCAAAGAATCACTTGATTTTTCTAATTTGTACAGAGAAATCCAGGGAATACATATGGGCATGGATATTAAGGGTGTGGGTGATGGTGGAACAACATAAAGTTGAATCAAGCTGAATATATTGATATGGGCCCACGAAGCAGTGACTGTGTTTTTAATATTGCAGCTTGGGGAGCTAGAAAGGACTCTAGCCATGTGTTTGATTATTTGGCTGCAACATGAACCAAAAGGTGGCCCACAGTAAATTAACCTGACCTGTTCAACCTGCCTTGGTGTACTGTAGAGGGAGGGATTCAAAAGCTTAATGAGATTGAAATATGACAGTGGATTCGTCATTTAATATCTTTTCATCCACCCTGGGAAGGTTTAGAGGACACATCTTTCATCACAACTGTGGGAAATAAATTTGTGAGGAGACCCCCAGAGCCCCAGCTCTTTGAAGAGCTATCTGATGACTCTTGTCTGTAGCCAGAACTTAACAATGGAAACTGCTGCCACTGAATTGAGAAATCTAAATGCAGTAGGAGTGATTAGGCCTTGGGGTGGCAGGGGCCAAGCGGCAGGCACTCGATAGCCCAAGGCAAGGCAGGTATGGTTACCATAATGGACAGCAGAGTCAGAGCAGCAATCACAATAGTGTGATTCGTGGACACCTGTGATTTTGGCTGGTTGGTCACAATGTTCCTAGGAGTGAAGTAGATAGGAAGATGTAATATTTAGCTAGTATTACCATAATGAAATACCATGGACTGAAGGACTTAAACAACAATGTTTTTTTTTTTTTTCTCACAATTCTGGAGCCTAGAAGGTCAGTATCAAGGTATCAGCAGAGTTGCTCTCTCCTTGGCTTGAAGATGGCTGCCATCTCACTGTGTTCACAGATGGACTTTTTTCTGCCTGTTCATCTTTAGTGTCTCTGGCTCTTCTTATAGGGTCACTGATAAAATTGGATTAGGGCTTCACCCTATGATTTCATTTGACCTTAATTACTTCACTAAAGGCCCTGTCTTGAAATATAGTCACTTTGGGGGTTAGGGCTTCAACACATGAATTTTGAGGAAACACACTTCAGTCCATAATAGCAGCCCACTAAATTCTTACTTGATCTGTATAAACAGAAGAGTTTTAGATGTAGTGAACAAAAATCTAACTTGAATCACAAAACCTGAAAGCCAGTGACCCCAGCCAAATCCCAAACTTGAGCAAGTTTACAGACCCAGAAATCCTTGGATGGAGGGGAAGCAGCATTCCCTTGAGGAAGGACCTTGATACACTGCCCAAAATGTCTACTCTTAATCTTTCCCTAAACCTTCCCCAAAGGGACCTACAGATTTTTATCAGTATGATTTTGAACTGGAAAAAAGGAAATAATCAGACCTTTGGGGAGACTACTGGACCCTGGCTCTGAACTTATTAATTCCAAGATACCCAAATTATCATTATGGTCCACAAATCAGAGTAGGGGCTTTTGGAAGTCAGGTGATCAATGGCGTTTTAGCTCCAGCCCATCTCTCAGTGGGTCCACTGGGTCCCTGAACCCATTTTGTGGTTATCTCCCCACAGTTCTGGAAGACACAATTAGAATAAACATACTCAGCAACTGGAAGACCCCACATTCATTCCCTGGCCTGTGGACTATTCTGTTCAGGGCTATTTTGTCAGGCAAGGCCAAGTGGAAGCCACCTGAACTGCCTCTACCTAGAAAAATAGTAAACCAAAAGCAATACTACATGCCTGGGAGTATTTCAGAGAATAGTGGCACCATCAAGGACTAGAAAGATACAGAAGCGGTGATTCTCTCTATATCCCTATTGAATTTGCCTATCTGGCCTATGAAGAAGACAGATGAATCTTGGAGAATGACTGTGAATTAGCATAAGCTTAACCAGGTGGTGACTTCAATTGCAGCTGCTGTGCCAGATGTGGTCTCACTGCTTGAGCAAATTTACATCTCTACCACTACCTGGCTTACAGCTGCTGAAAGGCAAATGCCTTTTTCTCCACCCCCGTCCATAAGGCAGTTTGCTTTCAGCTGTCAAGAGCAACAACACACCTTCACCATCCTACTTCAGGGATATATCAACTCTCCACCACTGTGTCATCATTGAGCTTTCGGGGATCTTGCTTAACTTTTCCTTCCATGAGATATCACACTACTCCATTATGTTAATGACATTATGCTGATTGGACCCAGTGAGCAAGAAGTAGCAACCACTCCACACTTATTGGTAAGACATCTATATGTCAGGGGGTGGGAAATGAGTCCAACTAAAATTCAGGGGCCTCCTTCCTTAGTGAAATTTTTAGGGGCCTAGTGGTGTGTGGCATGTCAGGATACCATTTCTAAGGTGAAAAATAGGTTATTGCATCTGGACCTTCCTATGCCCCCAAAAGAAGCCCAACACCTAGTGGGCCTCTTTGGATTTTGCATTTTGGAGGCAACATAGTCCTCATTTAGGTGGTTATTATGGACCATTTCCAAGTGATCTGGAAAGGTGCTAATTTTGACTGGGGCCCAGAACAAGAGTAGATCTACAACAGGTTCAGACCCTTAGGCAAGCTTCTCTACCACTCAAGCCTTATGATCCACTAGATCCAATGGTGCTTGAAATATCAGTGGCAGATAGGGATGCTTGTTTGGAGCCTTTGACAGGGCCCTATAGATGAATCACAGCACAGGCTCTTAGGGCTTCAGACCAAAGCCCTGCCATCCTTTGCAGATGACTACTTTCCTTTTGAGAAAAGATTTTTTGGTTTGTTACTGAGCCTTGGTAGAGACTGAATGCCTAACCGTGGGCCACCAAATTGCCATGTTATTTGAACTGCCCATCACGAACTGGGTGTTCTTTGACACACCAAGCTTTTCTTTTTAATAAAGTTGGGTGCACACAATGGCACTCCATCCTCAAATGGAAGTGATATGTATGAGATTGAGCCTAAGCTGGCTAAAGGCACAAATACATTATGTGAAGAAGTGGCTCAAACACCCGTGGTCTCCACACCTGCTACATTACTCCTCTCTCCCAGCCTGCACCTATGACCTCATGAGAAGCTCCCTATGATCAGTGAACAGAGGAAGAGAAGACTTGAGCCTGGTTTACAGATGGTACTTCATGACATGCAGGTGCCACCCACAGATGGGCAGGTGTGGCACAACAGCCCTTCTTTGGGACACCCCTGAAGTACAGTGGTGGAGGGAAATCCTCCCAGTGGGCATAACTTAAAGCAGTGCACCTGGTTGTTCACTTTCCTTGGAAGGAGAAATGGCCAGATATGTGTTTACATATTGACTCATGTGCAGTAGCCAATGAATGGTTTGGCTGCATGGTCAGGGAACCTCTAAGGGGAACAATTAGAAAGTTGGTAACAAGAAGCTCTGATTAATTGGTATATGGATAGACCTCTCTAAATGGAAAATAATGTGATGATATCTGTGTCCCATGTGAATGCTCACCAAAGGGTGACCACAGCCGAGAAGGATTTTCATACTCAAGTGGATAAGATGAACTGTTCTGTGAACACCAGCCTGCCTCTTTCCCCAGCCACACCCGCCAGTGCGCCATGGGCTCATTAATAAAGTAGCCATTGTGGCGGGGATGGAGATCATGCATGGACTCAGCAACATGGACTTCCATTTATCCAGACCAGAGTGGTTACAGCCTAATCCGTCATCAATAAAGACCGATCTTGTTCTTTAAAAAAAAAATTGTATTTCTACATACTAGTATGACCATTCCAAAAGTGAAATTAAGAAAATATTTTTAGCAAAAATAAACTATTGGGACTTCATCAAAATAAGAAACTTCTGCACAGTGAAGGAAACAATCAACAAACCTAAAAGGCAACTGATGGAATGGGAGAAGGTATTTGCAAATGACATATCTGATAAACGGTTAGTATCCAAAATATATTCAGAACTTATACAACTCAACACCCAAAAAATAAATAATCCAGTGAAGAAATAGGCAGAAGAGATAAACAGACACTTTTCCAAAGAAGACATCCAGATGGCCAACAGACACATGAAAAGATGCTCCACATCACTCATCATCAGGGAAATACAAATCAAAACCACACTGATATACCACCTCACACCTGTCATATGGCTAAAATTAACAACTCATTAAAAATGGATGTTGCTGACGATGTGGAGAAAGGGGAACCCTCTTACACCGTTGGTGGGAATGCAAACTGGTGCAGCCACTCTGGAAAACAGTGTGGAGTTTCCTCAAAAATTTAAATCAGAACTGCCCTACGACCCAGCAATTATACTACTAAGTATTTACCCAGAGGATACAAAAATACGAATTTGAAGGCATACACGCACCCCGATGTTTATAACACTATTATCAACAGTAACCAAACTCTGGATACAGCCCAATTGTTCACTGACTAATGAATGGATAAAGATGTGGGATATATATATACAATGGAATATTACTCAGCTATAAAAAAGAACGAAATCTTGTCATTTGCAATGATATGGATGGAGCTAAAGAGTATTATACTAGGCGAAGTAATTCAGTGAGGGAAGGACAAATACCATATAATTTCATTCATATGTGGAATTTAAGTAACAAATGATCACAGGGTAAGGGAAGACAGAGGAAAACCAAGAAACAGACTCTTACCTATATAGAACAAACTGATGGTTGACAGAGGGGAGGTGGTCAGGGGGATGGGGTGGATGGGGGATGGGGGTCGAGTGCACTTGTTTTGATGAGCACTGGGTGTCATACGGAAGTGTTGAATCACTATATTGTACACCAGAATCTAGTGTTACACTGTATGTTATCTAACTGGAATTTAAATAAAAACTTTAAAAAAAAGAGTCTCTTTTTGTGTTTGTTTTGTTTTGTCTTGAAGATTCCACATACAAGTGAAATTATATGGTCCTTGTTTTTCTCTATCTGGCTTATTTCACTTAACCCCGTACCCTTTAGATCCATCCATGTGACAGTACAAAAAATTTTTTTTCACGTTTTATTTATTTTTGAGAGAGAGAGAGAGAATGCAAGCGGGGAAAGGGCAGAGAGAGAGAGGGGGACAGAGGATCTGAAGCAGACTCTGTACTGACAGCAGAGGTCCCAATGTGGGGCTGAAACTCACAAACCGTGAGATCTTCACCTGAGCTGAAGTCGGACACTCAACCGACTGAGCCACCCAGGTGCCCCAGGACAGAAAATTTTAAAGACACTCTGGGCAGCAGCAAAAAAAAAGAAAGTTCATCTTTTTCACAACTTATTAAGGATTGTACAGAGTTCATTGGACTGTCGTATGTTGTTGCTGTGGTGATGATAAGAGTGGTGGTTTTCCCATGAGGGCTGACGGTCAAGGAATGATTTGAATCTTTTAAGATAAAAAGTTTTTAATTTTTTAATGTTTATTTATTTTTGAGAGAGAGATAGAGTGCAAGCAGGTTAGGGGCAGATACAGAAGGAGCTAGAGAATCTGAAGCAGGTTCCAGGCTCTGAGCTGTCAGCACAGAAGCCCACCGTGGGGCTCAAACCCATGAACCACAAGATCATGACCTGAGCCAAAGCTGGACGCTCAACTGACTGAGCCATCCAGGTGCCCCTAAAATAAAAAGTGTTTTAAATGGATAAATAAGTAAGTCACGGAGATGAAAAGCCCAGCATAGAGAACATAGCCAATAATAATACAATAACATTGTGTGTTGACAGATGGTGACTGCATTTATCTTGGTAAGTACCAAGTAATGTATAGGACTGCAGAATCAATATGTTGTACACTTGAAACTAACATAACATTGTATATCAATTCTATTTCAATGACAATAATTTTTTAATAAATGAATTTAAAAAACTATGTTGCTGGCTTGAAATTTGGAGTAGCAGTGGGGGAAAAGAGAAGTGGATAGGTTTAAAAATATTCAGGAAGCAGAAGTGAGAAGATTTTGTATTGATTCTATATTGGGAATCGGGAAGAGAGAGGATGCCTCCGACTTAGCTTGCTTAAAGTGGAATTGCTGTTCGCCTCCGAACTTACTGTCTTCCTTCACTGCTAATCTCAGTGAGTGGATCAGCATGCTGGCACAGACTAAGCATTCATTGATTGTCTTTGGAGTGAAAGAATAAATGAATGGAGTAGAAATACGGCCAAACAAAGTTCATTCACCAGTGCCTGCCAAACAGCCAGTCCTAAACTCACCCTCAAGGTCGGCTCAGCAGAGGCCTATCACAGTTTCCCTCTCACTTTATCAACCGTTTGGAAAATCGCCATATCTCAGGTCCAGAAGAACACCCACCTTCACATCAGACACTCCTTGCCTAGAACCTGTAGGTGTGGCACAGACCGGGTTTTGCCAGGAGCCTCTTCTGTAATTTCTTTACATGAGGCCAATGGCACAGCGTACAACCCTTAGGAGCACAGGGGACGTTTGGTGTTGTAGAAACAGGGTCACAATGGCACCCAACTGGTGGATCTGTGTTCACCTTGGCTTGGATCAGAGACTCTTCCCACCAAACGGGTTTCTTAATCCAGCCTCTCCCCCCAGACCCTCGGGCTGGCAGGCAAAAACTACAACTGCCAGAAACACCACAGACATCAAGTGATCAGCTTGGGATATTTTATTGCTTCTCCCAGCCAGGGCTGACAAGCAGAGATACAGAACTGCTTGTGGTTCCTGGTACAGAGACCAAAACCAGGAAGTGATCTGTCCCAGTGCAGATTTCCCAGAAATAAGAATGAGATGGGGTATGTGGACGATGCGCCTCAGACTCAACCAACCCAGTGAATGTTCCCTAGTTACAGAAGAGAAGTGAAAGCGATAATCCAGAAGGGAAATCTGGCTGTGTGAGAAGAATTTGGGGTGGAGACATTTGATGAAGTACACTTTTTTTTAACCCCCTTTTAGACGATATCATTAGATAAACATCCTTTTCAATGATACAACCCAAGCCATTTCTGGCCCTTTTCCTGGAAAAGCTTTTTGCTGCTGTCAGTTTACAGGAACAGCAATAAGAGTCCATTTTCTGGGCATGAAGCCCAGGACTCAAAGGGAGGCTCTAGAGAACATCTCGTCCATTTGATATGTAGAAGCCAGCACTGCATGTGTGTATTTGTGTGTATGTGTTTTTCCTATGCTGACTCATGGCATTGAAGCCTTTCTGGAAACACCCCCACTTTTGTAGCCAGCCAGTTTATACACACCCCTTCAGCTCCTCCTTGTTTCAAATGTTAAGTCAAGAGGAAGAAGGAAAATAAACTCAAGAGCTGCTCTCAAGCATCTAGAATTCTCTGCACCCCACCTCTTCAGAAGAGAGACTGGCTCCAGCTCTGACTCAGTCTACTACAAACTGGACTCTCCTCTTAAAGCACCAACTTTATCTGAGCCTTTGGACAAAACTGGAAGAAAAGAGTCCACAAGTACTTTGGACTCTGCAGGAAGCAGGGGGCTGACAACTGGCAGTAAAAACAGAAAGATGGCAGACCCTGAAATTGAGCTTTTCGTGAAGGTAAGTTTTCTAGCTATAATAATGGCATATGGAATGTATTATTTCTTGACACTGGGCCTCACATTCTAAAAAGAGGTCAATATTTGGGCTAGACATAAATATTTTTTGAATTATATTCCTCCTCTGAGTCCTAGATGTATGCCTGGTTGCTCTTAGATGACAATAGGAAAATATGTTATCTGAAAAAGACAAGGAGACGTTGCGGAAAGAGCACTAGACTAGTTGGTAGTCAGAACAACTAAATCATATTCTTGGTGGCATCCTACGTAACTTTGGACAAACCTCTCACTCCCTCTGGACCTTTATTTCTACATATGCACAATGAAGAAGCCTGACAAAGTGATCCTTAAGGGCTTTCTAGCTCTTGCAATCTGTGTTTTATGAGATAAGTTTTGGAACCTTGAATGGGGGAAGGAGAGAACCAAGACTGGACTGAGAGCCCCAATCCCACACATAGCCCAGATAGAGTTTTCTAAAACTCTCCCACAATAGATGAAGATCACAGTGGAGTCACATGGACGCAATGGGAGGAAACAGCCAGGAGTCTGTGTGCCTGTTACATGAGGAGAAGACATTTTAGAACGCTGTTTCCTCTTTATGGGGTGCTTTGGGTTTTTTTTTTAATGCTTCAACTTTTCAGAAAAGTACTTTGGAAAACCCCTAAGGCAGGAGAAGGGAACATGTGTTTTGAAATTAACTAATCAAGAATAATAAATAATTTTGTATACGTTATTGTAGCAATTACAGTTTCCAAAAACTTTGCTTATATTAACTATTTTTTCTCTATATTTTCATTGACTTTTAGAAGTATCCAAGATGATAATAATAACAAACTCTCATATCATGCCTGGTCCTTTTCTAAGCACTTTACATATATTATACATATTTACATATATTTCCTCATTTAGTCCTAACAACTTACATTAGTAGTACTACTTGCAATAGTAGCATCAGTTGTCTTCATTTCTAGGTAAGTAAGCTAAGGCAATAAAGTTTTTAAAATTTTTTTGTTTTATGTTTTATATTTGAGAGAGAGACAGAGAGCAAGTAGGGGAGGGGCAGAGAGACAGAGACAGAATCCGAAGCAGGCTCCAGGCCGTGAGCTGTCCGCACAGAGCCCGACGCGGGGCTCGAACCCAGAAGCCGCGAGATCATGACCTGAGCCGAAGTCAGATGCTTAACTGACTGAGCCACCCAGGTGCCCCAGGCAATAAAGTTTAAGTAACTTGCTTCTAAAACTGTATCTCTACTGATGGCTTACAAAGACATAAAATAAAGTAAGTTTACCAAATGTTAGTTTAAACATCTATTAGCCAAAGTAATACTTTAACAATTATTTAAAAAAATATTTACCTCGTCACATATATGCACAAAGGACATAATCAACCTACTTTTTCAAAATTATAGGAGACCGACCCTTGAATTCCTGCATAGCAAAGTAATCCAAATAAGTGCTGTACTATGTAGCAAAGAGCTACTTCTCTTATCTCTGGATTTTAGCAAAACATGTGACTGCTCAGACATGATATAAATAAGCCTTAATTTCCTAACTGGCTTTTCACATCTACCAGTTTCAAACCAGAGGTAATGTCTCTTCATAGGGTAACTAAAATGTTCCCTTAGTCTAAACTATTCATTCAATCCAATCGAACCCCTCTAACTAGTTGTTAGCATTGATGTGTTCATCTTCATAGACTTCCTCATATTTGGGTAGTAATCTGGACAGGAGAAGTTAGTGAATCACACATTGGATGAACAAAGGTTGAATTAAGTAATAACTTTTGAGTTAAAATAACTAATCATTTTTAAGTACTTACTATATGACAGGCACTGTGCTAAGTAGTTTATTATTAACCCTACCTTATGGGTAAAGAAAGTAAAGCAAAGAGTATCTAAGTGACTTTGTCCAAGGTCACATAGCTAGTGAATGGCAGGGTTAGGATTCTAATTATTTAAAATAGCTATGTGTAATCTTATTCAATTGTTTTCAATTCGGCAAACGTTTTAGTAAATTTTCCATAATTTCATCAGATGGAATCCTTTAGATGTAAGCTTACGTAATTACATTACTACAAATCGTAGATTTTCTGAAAGAAACTTGAGTATCATCTGGTCCGGGTTTTTGTTTTGATTTGCTGTAAGATGTGTTCCACAGATCTCTAGAAGTTTCATAAAAGATATGGAGATGGGGCATAATGATTTAGAGGCATGAAAAATATTAATAAGTTTAAAAAGCACTCTTTATCAACACTATCTCATTTAGACCTCATGTGGTTTCTTTTTTTTTTTTTTTTCAACGTTTATTTATTTTTGGGACAGAGAGAGACAGAGCATGAATGGGGGAGGGGCAGAGAGAGAGGGAGACACTGAATCGGAAACAGGCTCCAGGCTCTGAGCCATCAGCCCAGAGCCCGACGCGGGGCTCGAACTCACGGACCGCGAGATCGTGACCTGGCTGAAGTCGGACGCTTAACCGACTGCGCCACCCAGGCGCCCCTCATGTGGTTTCTTTCTAAAGATTAAAGGAATCTGTCATTTCCCCAGCTACCTCTGGCTGTGGCTTAAAAAACCTTAAAAATTCTCTGGAGAGGTCTCTGAGCAGCAGTATACCAGGCACATACCGCAACCCTACCCTAACCCTAGAAAGAGGACTCCAGAACACATGATAGGAAAAACCAAGAAGGAGCCTAGTTATCCTGGAGATGACTCCAAACAATTAAGAATTGGTAGTATTTCTGAAAATGGGTGGGAAGGTAGGATAAAAACAGAAAAATCAATTGAATATCCATTTAAAGAGTATTTAGAGTCTCAAATCCCTGCCTTGCCACAGCTCCATAGATGGTTGTCATGTTTAGTCTCTTACCAGCAGAAGTCTGTGGTTTTATTCTCAGGAGAGGACTCTGAACTGCAAAATAACATGCACATATTCTAAACCCTAAGCACTAAACCCTGACTTTAACCCTAACCCTAACACTAATGCTGACCCAACACTAACCCTAACCCCTAACCACAAATCCTAACCCTCTGGAGAGGTCTGTGAACCGCAAAACACAAGGCACATACCCCAACCATAACACTAAACCTACCCCAAGAGAAGACTGGGGTTTGATTCTCTGGTGAGTTCTTGAACTGCAAAATTCCAGGCACAAACCCTGACCTTAACTCTAATCCTAACCCTTGATCTGAGAAAGCAGACTCCTGAACACACAATAAGAAAACTGAGAAACAGCGGAGTTATCCTGGAAATGACCCCCAAACATTTAAAAATTGGTAGTGTTTCTGAAAATGGGTGAGAAGGTAGAGATAAAAACAGAAAAATCTATTGAACATCTATTTAAAGAGTTTTTAGAGCCTCAAATCCCTTCCTTGCCTCAGCTCATAGATGGTTGTCATGTTTATTCTCACCCCAGCAGAAGTCTGAGGTTTTATTCTCAGGAGAGGTCTCTGAACTGCAGGATGCCAGGCACATACCCTAACCCTAACAGGAAGAAAGAAAAATGTTTTATCTATGTGAAAGAGATAAAAAAGACTATACTTTTCTCTGAATTATCGAGCTATTTTCAAACTCTTAGAACTATCATAAAGACTATCATAAAAACTGATTAATTTTTAAAATCCAACAAAACCATTAGATGGGAGAAAACAGTGTTTAAGAATTTGGGTTCTGGAGTAGACAGCCCTGGACTTGCTACATGAGAAGAGTATATACACATCAGCTCTTGTCTGGCTGAGTGTACTTGAGCAAATTAGCTTCTCTGAGCCTCAATTTACTTATCTGTAAAACAAGAGTAATAACAGAACCTATATCATGGGATCATCTTCGTGGTGAGTATTAAATAAAACAAATCTGTAAAAGACAGTAGTTGTTGACATAGTAAACATTCAACAAATGTCAGATATTGTAGCTATTATTATTTTTCATGTTTAGAAACTTAGATCATAAACACAAGAAGAAAAAGTTGTTTTTGTGGATGACCATATCCTGTCCTTGCCATCTAAATATACTTAAGAGGTGGTAACTCATCAATCAGGCTAAGGAATTTACATCCTAAAATTTTCTGTGATGGTACTTTAAATCTGCATATTATAAACAGGGGGAAAAAACTTCAGTTTTCCTGTAAAACTTGACTGCATTTCCCCCACATCTCAGTGTTTTGCCTTTCCTTTTGCCAAAGGTGATCCACCCTTCCTGCTGTATCTATTATCAGACTCCATTCTTCCTGCCTCCCACCCATAATCATGCTTGTACTCACTAGTCCCAGTTCTGATTGGATCCTTAGTTTGACTTCCATTACAAAAGAAACACAGCTGCCAACATTGGTTGCCTCTTCCCATAGCTCTTCACTCCCTGACATCACAAAAGAATAACAATAAGCATCATTTCCTCTGTTGCACCCATTTCCCAGGAAAGGAAAATTTGCCAAAAAATTAGGATTATGCCCAGGGTTTCTGGGACCTTAATATTGTTAGAAATGACAGATCAGAGCAGCTGTAAAATGAGGGACCCTTTATTTTCTTCTACAGACTGAGGCAAAAGCGGATAGTAAGCATCAAATAAATATTGAATAAATGAATGATGTAATAGCCATGGCAAATGAAAGAACTAAACTTATTTGGAGATATTTATAGGTGAAACTAACAAGAATTGGTGTTGAATTCAATTTGGAAGTGAAGTAGAAGGATGATTTTCAATTTTCTAATTTGGGCAACTGAGTAGATAATGTCTTATCTGCTATGGCTGCCATAATAAAATATCATACATTGGGTGGCTTAAACAACAGATGTTTATCTTCTCACAGTTATACAGGCTGGATACTCAAGATCAAGGTGCCAGCATGGTCATGTTCTGGTGAGAACTCTCCCTGGCTTATAGATGATTGCTTTCTCAGTGTCCTTGCATGGTGGGCAGAGAAAAATAGGAGGACAGGAGAGAGAGAAAGCTTTCTGGTCTCTTCTTATAAGGGCCTTAATCCCATGAGGACCCCATCCTCATGACCTCATATAATCCTAATTACCTCCCAAAAGCCTTTCTACCAAATACTAGGGTTAGAGTTTCAAAATATGATTCTGGAGTGGATACAATTCAGCCCATAGCAGATGGCAATGTCATTTACAGGATTGGGAGCCCTAAAGAAAGAGCAGGTCAGGGAGTGGAGTAAAGAAAAAGGGAGGAATTCAGGTTGGGACATGTTGAGATTGAGGTATCTAAAACCTGGATTTCCCATGATGATGACACTGCATCAGCTATAGCTCTCTCAAGAAGTGGCTAGTTTTTTTTTTAATTTTTTAAAATGTTTCCTTATTTTTTTATTTTAATGTTTATTTATTTCTGAGAGAGAGACAGAGTGTGAGCGGGCAAGGGGCAGAGAGAGAGGGAGACAGAATCCAAACCAGGCTCCAGGCTCTGAGCTGTCGGTACAGAGCCCAACGTGGGGCTTGAACCGGTGAACCGCGAGATCATGACCTGAGCCGGAGTCAAACACCAAACCGACTGAGCCACCCAGGCACCCCAGAATGTTTATTTTTGAGACAGAAAGAGACAGAGTGTGAGCAGGGCGGGGAGCAGAGAGAGGGAGACACAGAATCCGAAGCAGGCTCCAGGCTCTGAGCTGCCAGCACAGAGCCCAATGTGGGGCTTGAACCCATGAGCCATGAGATCATGACCTGAGCCTAAGTCCTACGCTTAACCGACTGAGCCACCTAGGCGCCCCCAAAAGTGGCTACCTTTTCTTCCTCATTCGTCTTGCCACTGAGCCTGGAAATCAGGTAGGTATCTTTTAGGTATCATTGCTTCTCATTCCTGTTTCCAGACCATTCTGCGTCCCCCATCCAGAGAAATACCAGTCATAAAATCAGACTAAACCACCCTTTCTTGTGATAGTAGTCTTCCAAACACCAGGTCACTCTCCCTTATTTCTTGAGGATTTTTAGCTTCTGGACCACTGTCATTCTCTCCAACACTATTCCTATCATAATTCTTGGTGATTTGAATATCTACGCAGATGACCCTTCCAATACTCTGGCCTCTCTGATCCTTGACTTCTCCTCCAGCGATCTTGTTCTTCCCTTTCCATAGCCATATGCTAACTTTTGTCACTGCAACTTCTGCAATGACTGCATAATGTCATTTATTTGAGGGTATTTTTTCCTACTTTTTGAAATTTTCTATTTTAACACACTTTGAGTTATAATTTACATAAAATAAGATGCACCCACTTTAAGTACACAATCCAATGAGTTTTGACAAATGTATATACACATGCAACTACTACTCCAATCAAAATATAGAATATTTCTATCACTTCAGAAAATTCCTTTGTGTCTCATTTCAGTCAATCTTCCCCACTGTATCCCACTACCACACTGCCAAGAAATCACCAATCTGCCTTCTGTCTAGATAGATTGGTTTGTATTTCCTAGGATTTTCTATAGATTGAATTGTACAGTATGTACTCTTTTATTGTCTGGCTTCTTTCACTCAGCATAATTGTTTTGGGATTTCCCCATATTGTCGTGTGCTTCAATATCTCATCCCTTTTTATTGCTGAACTATTCCATTGAATAGATGTAGCATATTTATCTGTCTACCTACTGAAAGATATTTGGGCTGTTTCCAGTTTTTTTAGCTGTGATTAATAAAGTTGCTATAAACATTCATGTACAAGTCTTTCTATGGACATATGCTTTCACTTCTTTTGTGTAAATACCTATGATTAGAATTAATGGATCATATGGTAGGTACATTTTTAACTTTGACAAGCTCTTTATAAACCACTTGCACCATTTTACACTCCTAACAAGAGTGTATCCATTCCAGTTGTTCCACATTCCTATACCCTTCAAATTTCAGCTATTCCCGTGTGTGTGCAGTGGCATCTTGTTGTGGTTTTCATTTTCATTTCCCTGTTAACAAGTGATGTTGAGCATCTTTTCATGTCTTTATTTACCATATGTATCTCTTTCATATAGTGTTTAAATCGCTTGCCCATTTTTAAGTTGGACAGTTTGTTATTGAGTTGTAAGAGTTTTTTATTCATATATTTTATTAACATTTTTCATTTTCTTAACAGTTCTTTTGAAAAACAGATTTTGTTTTCATGTAGCTCAATTTATTGAATTTGTCTTTCCTCTCCCTCACTCTCTGAATCCCAGCTATATTGACCCTCTTTTGGTTCCTTATAATGCCATGCTCAAGCATATTGCAAGGCCTTTGGATATACTATTTGCTGTTTAGAATGGCTCCTTCATGCCTATTCTCGCACTTAACTCTTAATTATTCTTTGAACTCAGTTCAAATGCCAGTTCCTCAAAAAGACTTTCTCTGCCAGACCCCATATAGATTATTTCTCTGTTACACACGCTCATAACATGCACATCCTTCCTTCAAATAATTTATATCAGTTTAAAACTAAGAGTTAATTGGGGTACCTGGGTAGCTTAGTCGGTTAAGTGTGTGAATTCGGCTCAAGTCATAATCAAGGGTTCGTGAGTTTGGTTCCGACATCAGGCTCTGTGCTGACAGCTCAGAGCCTGGAACCTGCTTAGGATTCTGTGTCTCCCTGTCTCTCCCCCTCCAACGCTCACGCTCTGTCTCTGTCTCTCAAAAACGAATAAACGTAAAAAAAAAATTTAAAAACTAAGAGTTAATTTGGGGGTTATTTTTATTATTTTTATTTTTTTACCTATATTTACTTTTGAGAGACAGAGCACAAGTGGGGGAGGGGCAGAGAGAGAAGGAGACACAGAATCCGAAGCAGGTTCCAGGCGGGGCTCAAACCCACAAACCGTGAGATCATGACCTGAGCTGAAGTCGGATGCTCAACCGACTGAGCCACCCAGGCACCCCAGGGCTATAGATATATAGATATATAGATATATAGATATGGACTCTTATATATATATATATATATATATATATATATATATATGGACTATGTTAAATATTTACTGGGAGACTGAATGGATAAGTGAAGAATGGAGGGACCACAGATAAACTCAAGTTTACATAAAATTTCAAAGCAGAAAAATGTGTTGTTTTCAGTGAACAAAAGATGGCTTTTCATTTTTTTCACCATTATTTTTCTTACTATTGAAGTATAGTTGACATAAAATGTTATATTAGTTTCAGGTAAATAACATGTTGATTTGACAATTCTATACATTACTCAGTGTTCATTGTGGTAGGTGTAGTCAACATCTGTCACCAAACAACATTATTACAATATGATTGACTATATTTCCTATGGTGGGCTTTACATCTCCATGGCTTATTTATTTTATAACTGGAAGTTTATACCTCTTAATTTCCTTTGTCTACTTTGCCCACTTCCACTCACCTCCCCTTTGGCAACCAGCAGTTTGTTCTTTATATCTAGAGATTGGGCTTGTTTGGGGGGGGTTGTTTGTCTGCTTTCTTGCTCGTTTTGTGTTTTAGATTCTACATATAAGTGAAATCATATGGTTCTTGTCTTACTCTGCCTGACTTATTACACTTAGCATAATGCCCTCTGGGTCCATATATGTTATCACAAATGGCAAGATCTCATTCTTTTTTATGCCCAAGTAATAGTCCTTTCATCTATTACTAAACACTTGGGTTGCTTCCGTATTTTAGCTATTATAAATAGTGCTGCAATAAACACAGGGTGCATATATATTTTCAAATTAGTGTTTTCTTTTTCTTTGGGTAAGTACCCAATACTGGAATTACTGGATCATATGGTATTTCTATTTCTAATTTTTTGAGGAACCTCCATGCTGTTATCCACAGTGCTTGGACCAATTTACATTCCCACCAAAGGTACACAAGTGTTCCCTTTTCTCCAACACTTGTTATTTCTTATCTTTTTGACACTAGCCATTCTGATTTCTATGAGGTGATATCTCATTGTGGGTTTGATTTACATTTCCCTAATGATTGGTGATATTGAGCATCTTTTCATTTCTCTGTTGGCTATCTGTATGTCTTCTTTGGAGAAATGTTTATTCAGGTCTTCATTTTTAATTAGATTATTTTTTATTTTTTGGTGTATAAGTTCTTTTTTTTAGTGTTTATTTATTTTTGAGAGAGAGGGAGACAGAGTGCAAGTGGGGGAGGGACAGAGAGAGATGGAGGCAGAATCCAAAGTAAGCTCCAGGATCGGAGCTGTCAACACAGAGACCAACGTGGGGACTCAAATTCATGAACCATGAGATCAAGACCTGAGCTGAAGTCAGATGCTTAACCGAAGGGGCCACCCAGGCGCCCCAGCAGTTCTTAACATATTTGGGATATTACCCCCCCCCAATCAGATGTATTATTTGAAAATATATTCTCTCATTCAGGAGGTTGCCTTTTTGTTTTGTTAAAAGTTTCTTTTGCCGTGCAAAAGCTTTTCATTTTGGTGTAGTCCCAATAGCTTATTTTTGCTTGTTTACCTTGCCTCAGGAGACATAGCCATAAATATGTTGCTAAAGCTGATGTCCAAGAGATTGCTGCCTATGTTTTCCTTTAGGAATTTTATGGTTTCAGATCCTATATTTGGGACTTTAATCCATTTTGAATTCATTTTTGTGTGTGGTGTAAAAAAAAAGCCAGTGGTCCAATTTCATTCTTATACATGTAGCTGTCGAGTTTTCCCAGTACCATTTATTGAAAAGACTGTCTTATCCCCATTGATTATTATTGCCTCCTTTGTCATAGGTTAATTAACCATATAATCATGGATTTATTTCTGGGCTATCTTGTTCCATTGATCTATGTGTCTATTCTTGTGCCAGTACCATACTGTTTTGATTATTATAGCTTTGTAGTATAGTTTGAAATCAGTGAGCATGATACCTGTGGCTTTGTTCTTTCTCAAGATTACTTTGGCTATTCAGGGTCTTTTGTGATTCTATACGAATTTTTACAACTATTTGTTCCAGTTCTGCAAAAAATGCCATCAGCATTTGATAGAGATTGCATTGAATCTGTAGATGGTTTTGTGTACTATGGACATTTTAACAAAATTTAACTATATTAATTCTACCAATCTATGAGCACAATATATCTTTCTATTCGTTTGTGTCATCTTTAATTTCTTTCATCAGTGTCTTATAGATTTCAGAGTATAGGTCATTCACCTCCTTGGTAAAATTTATTCCTAGGTATTTTATTCTTGTTAATGTAATTGTAAATGGGATTGTTTTCTTAATTTCTCTTTCTGCTACTACATTATTGGTGTTTAGAAATGCAACAGATTTCTGTATATTAATTTTGTATCCTGGGTCTTTACTGAATTCATTTATTAGTTCTAATTGTGTGTGTGTGTGTGTGTGTGTGTGTGTAGTCTTTAGGGTTTTCTACATAGAGTATTATGTCATCTGCAAAGAGTGACATTTTTACTTCTTCTTTATCAATTTGGATGCCTTTTATTTCTTTTTGTTGTCTGATTACTGCAGCTAGGACTTCCAGTACTATGTTGAATAAAAGTGGTGAGACTGGACATCCTTGTCTTATTCCTGATCTTAGAGGAAAAGCTTTCAATTTTTCACCAGTGAATATGATGTTAGCTGTGGAGTGTTCATATATTTCATTATTATGTTGAGATATGTTCCCTCCAAATCAATTTTATTGAGAGTTTTTATCATGGATGGATGTTGTATTTTGTCAAATGTTTTTTCTGCATCTATTGAGATAGTCATATGGTTTTAATCCTTTTTTTTTTTTTTGGTTAATATCCTGTATCACATTGATTGATTTTTGAATTTTAAACCATCCTTGCATCTTTGGAATAAATTCCACCTGATCTTGGTGAAGTATAATTTTAATGTATTGTTAAATGCTATTTGCTAACATTTTGTTGAGGATTTTTGCATCTATGTTTACCAGGGATATTGACCTGTAGTTTTCTGTTTCTATAGTGTCTTTGTGTGGTTTTGGCATCAGGGTAATGCTGGGCAAATGATGGATCTTTAAATGGATGGTGTTAAAACAACTATTAACTGTGGCGCCTGGGTGACTCAGTTGGTTAAGCGACCGTCTTTGGCTCAGGTCATGATCTCACAGTTTGTGAATTTAAGCCCCATGTCGGGCTCTGTGCTGACAGCTCGGAGCCTGGAGCCTGCTTCGGATTCTGTGTCTTCCCCTCTCTCTACCCCTCCCCTGCTCATGCTCTGTGTCTCTCAATAATAAATAAATGTTAAAAAAAAATTTAACTATTATCTATTTGTAAAAAAACAAATTGAATACATAGGCTAAAGTCCCAATATAACTCTGCCAAAATAAATTCCAAATCGATGAAACAAATGCCAAAAATGAAACCATGAAGGTACTAAAAGAAAACATAAGAGAACATCTTTATAATAAAACAAAATAAGAAAGGTGGGATATTCTTTGTAATCTTTATGTATATAATAGTCATGTAAGCAGATCAGAAAAACTAGACTGCATAGAGGAAAAAAGTAATAGATTTTATGTAAAATCTAAATTTCACATAGGTCATGTTTTAAAATACATGTAATGTGTATCAAAAAGTGTTAATATCTTCAGTATGTAAATAAATGTTTCAAATCAATAAGGAAAATGTCATCACTTTAATAGAAAAAAATGTAAGATTGTCGTGAACAAACACTTCACAAAATAAGGCAATCAAATGGGCAATAAACATATGGAAAATGTCTCTCAGGAAGGAAATTTGGCAGAATCTATTAAAACGGAAAATGCACTTAGTCTTTTTTCAACATTCTCATTTTAAATATTAATTCTAAAGATATAATCTCAGCAGTGGAACAAATTATATGCCCCAAAATATTTGCTGCTGAAATATTTAAGATAGCAAAAATTTTGGAATATCTGAAATGCCCATCAACAGGAAATGGTTATATTATATATATTCTGGTAATATATAAAACAAACTATTATTATTATATACTAATCAGACTTGTCATTTTAAATACAATAAACTTATTTGATTCATTATCTCCGTCTGCCCACAGATAATAGAATCCATGAGATTAAGGTTATCTCTAGCAACTGGTTCATTTCCCAGTAGGCACTCAATACATACTGAGCAAATGAATGAATGAGGCCTTCCTTTATCTTAACAGGCTGGAAGTGATGGGGAGAGTATTGGAAACTGTCCCTTTTGCCAACGCCTTTTTATGATCCTCTGGCTTAAAGGAGTTAAATTCAATGTAACTACTGTTGACATGACCAGGTAAGAGAAATCAGGACATGTCTCATTCTAGAGAGTGAAATTGGTAGACACCAATATAATATTTGTGTTCGTATAATGTGTACTATATCTAAAGGCTTAACTCTACTTATTTTCAATACTTATAGAAAGCCTGAAGAGCTGAAAGACTTAGCCCCAGGCACCAATCCTCCCTTCCTGGTGTATAACAAGGAGTTGAAAACAGACTTCATTAAAATTGAGGAGTTTCTAGAGCAGACACTGGCTCCTCCAAGGTACAGCATTTTACAGGATATTGTTGTTGAGAAAATCTATTGTATTGCCCTATTTATTGCAGATTGAGAATTCTTCTAGACATCTTTTTTTCACTGTTGGCCTCTCTTTTGCTATTTTTCTAGCAAAGTTTTCAAAGATCCCCTTGATTACTCTATATATGACTACACACCTTTACTACAGAATTACTTATTTAATATATGTAAAGGTATTAAAACTTTCTGAGTTGTAAGCAGTCTATAAGGAAAGGGCAAAAAATAGATTTAGAAACCTTGGGAAGACAGGGAATTTCAGCCATAATGAAGTTTGGGGGAATTTATACTGATAGAAATTCGACTTGTTTTATTGTAGAGCCCTCACAAGATCTTCAGTTTTGAAACAGCTTTTGATTCAGTCTGATCTCTAAGCTCTGCAGGTTGAGAAATATTATGTCTACTAAGCATAAACTTCCCCCCTTCAACTTTAAATACACAAAGATATTAGATTTAACATTTCAAAGTACTTTTATATTCCTTATGCTATCTGTGCCTTTTATTCACATGACTTATTCATTCCATAACTGGAAGTCTATATCTTCCATTTCTCTTCACCCATTTTCACACATCTTCCACCCCTTTAACCTCTGGCAACCAGTGGTTTATGCTATGTATTTATGGGTCTGTTTCTGGAGGCATCACAATTACAGACTTCAAGTTATATTACAAAGCTGTAGTGATCAAGACAGTATGGTAGTGGCACAAAAATAGACACATAGATCAATAGAACAGAATAGAAAACCCAGAAATGAACCCACAACCGTATGGTCAATTAATCTTTGACAAAGCAGAAAAGAATATCCAATGGGAAAAAGATAGTGTCTTCAACAAATGGTGTTAGGAAAACTGGACAGCAACAAGCAAAAGAATGAAATTGGACCCTTTTCTTACACTGTACACAAAAGTAAATTCAAAGTGGATTAAGGAAGGCACTTGTGATGAGCACTGGGTATTATAGGTGAGTGATGAATCACTAAATTTCTACACCTGAAATCAATTTTACCATCTATGTTAACTAACTAGAATTTAAATAAAAACTTGAAATAAAAAAGAAATAGACAGTAGTGATGGTTGCACAACACAGTGAATGTAATTAATGTCACTGAATTGCAAACATAAAAAATGCTTAAAATGGCAGATTTTATATATTTTTTCCACAATAAAAATTTTTTTTAAAAAATGTGTTAAAGACCTAAATGTGAGACAGGAAACTATCAAAATCCTAGAGGAGAACACAGGCAGCAACTTCTCTGATATTGGCCATAGCAACTTCTTACTAGATATGTCTCCTGAGACAAGGAAAACAAAGCAAAAATAAGCTGTTGGGACTTAATCAAAATATAAAACTTCTGCACAGTGAAGGAAGCAATCAACAAAACTAAAAGGCAACCTGTGGGATGGGAGAAGATATTTGCAAATGACATATCTGATAAAGGATTAGTATCTTAAATATATAAAGAACTTATAAAACTGAACACCCAAAAACAAAATAATGCAGTTTAAAAAGGGCAGAAGAAGGGCACCTGGATGGCTCAGTCGGTTAGGCATCTCTTAGTTTTGCCTCAGGTCATGATCTTGGAGCTTCATGGGTTCAAGCCTCGCATTAGGCTCTGTACTGGCAGTGCAGAGCCTGTTTGGGATTCTCTCTCTTTCCCTCTTTCTCTGTCCTTCCCCCACTTGCACTGTCTCTGTCTCTCTCAAAATAAATAAATAAACTTTTTTAATGGGCAGAATATGTGAATTAATATTTTTCCAAAGAAGACATCCACATGGCCAACAGACACATGAAAAGATGCTCAACATCACTCATCATCAGGGAAATGCAAATCAAGACTACAATGAGATATCACCTCACACCTGTCAGAGTGGCTAAAATCAACAACACAAGAAACAACAAGTGTTGTTGAGGATATGCAGAAAAAGGAACTCTCTTGTACTGTTCGTGGGAATGTAAACTAGTGCAGTTTGTGGAAAACAGTATGGAGGTTCCTCAAAAAACTAAAAATAAAACTACCCTATGACCCAGTAACTGTACTACTGGGTATTTATGCAAAGAATACAAAAATACTGGTGTGCCTGGGCAGCTCAGTCGGTTAAGCATTCAGCTCTTGATTTTGGCTCAGGTCATGATCTCACAGTTCATGAAATCGAACCCCTAGTTGGGCTCTGTGCTGATTACACAGAGCCTGCTTGATATTCTCTCTCTCTCTCTCTCTCTCTCTTCCTGTGTGTGTGTGTGTGCCCCTCTCCAGCTCACACACGGTTTCTCTCTGTCTCAAAAGAAATAAATAAACATTTTTTAAAAAGAATACAAAAATACTAATTCAAAGGGATACCTGCACCCCAATGTTTATAGCAGCATTACCTATAATACCCACATTATGGAAATAGCCCAAGTTTCCATGGATTTATGAATGGATTAAGAAGATGTGTGAGGCGCCTGGGTGGCTCAGTCAGTTGAGCATCCAACTCTTGATTTCGGCTCAGATCATGATCCCATGGTTATGGGATGGAGACCCATGTTGGGCTCCATGTTGAGCATGGAGCCTGCTTAAGATTCTCTCTCTCTCTCTCTCTCTCTCTCTGTCTCCCTCTGCCCCTCTCCCCTGCTCGCTCTCTCTCCCTCTCTCTCTAAAATAAAAAAGAAGATGTGGTATATATATGGTGTATGGAATATTACTCAGCCAAGAAAGAGGATTTAAGATGGCAGAGTAGTAAAGGGACCCTGGGCTTGTCTTGTCCCTTGAACACAGCTAGATCAACATCAAATCATTTTGCACACCTAAGAAATCAATCTGAGGATTAAGAGAACAATCTGCATAATTTGAGGGAGAGAATGTGGCAGGTTTCTTTTAACAAACAAATCAAAGCACACCTAAAGGTCAAAACACTCCCCATTTAAAGCAAGGAGGAACTCTGCAGAGGACTGACAGACAATTTACAGCAGCAGAGGCCACATAGCATATACCAGAAACACTTCCTGAAGTGCCAGGCCCTGGACAGTGTATAAACCCTTCTTACTATAGCATTACTCTCAAGAACATGAAACATAACAAGCTTTCATACACACAAAAGACAGAAACCTAGATAAAATTACAAGATAGATTAATTCTCCCCCCAAAAAAAGATCAAGAAGCAACCACAGTCAAGGATTTACTCAAAATAGATATAAATAATATATCTGAACAAGAATTTAGAAAAACAGTCATAAGAATAGTAGATGGGCTTGAAAAAAATCATAGAATATACCAGAGAAACCCTTGATGCAGAGAAAAAAAGACCTAAAAATTAGGCCAAAATAAAAAAAAAAAAAAATGCTGTGAGATGTAAAACTGAGTGGATGTAATCACAACAAGGACGGAAGAAGTAAATGAATGAATAGGTTATACAGAATATAAAATTATGGAAAATGATGAGGCTGAAAAGGAGAGAGAAAGAAAACTATTGGATCACAAATATAGACTTAGGGAACTCAGCGATTGTATACAGTGCAATACTATCCATATCATAGGAGTTCCAGAAGAAGAAGAAGGGGGAAAGGGGACACAAGGTTTTATATCTGAGAACCCCTAATCTGGGGGGGAGGGAAACAGGCATTCAAGTCCAAGAAGCACAGAGAACTCCCCTCAAAATCAACAAAAACAGGTCAACACCAAGACATATCATAGTGAAACCTTCAAAATACAAAAACAAAGAGATAATTCTGAAAGCAGCTAGAGACAAAATGTCGTTAACCTACAAAAGTAGACATATAAGGTTAGAAGCAGATGTGTCCACAGGCCTTCTGGCAGGCCAGAAGGGAGTGGCAAGATATATTCAATGTACTAAACAGAAAAATATGCAAGCAATAATACCTTATCCAGCAAGTCTGCCATTCAGAATAGAAGGAGAGGTACAGAGTTTCCAAGACAAGCAAAAACTAAAGGAGTTCATGAACACTAAACAAGCTCTGCAAGAATTATTAAAAGGAACACTTTGAGCAGGAAAGAGAGACCAAAAGCAACAAAGACTAGAAAAGAACAGAGACAATCTACATGAGTAGCGACTTTCAGGTAATACAATGACACTAAATTCATATCTATCAATAATTACTGTAAGTGTAAATGGACTAAGTGCTCTAATCAAAAGACATAGGGTCAGAATGGATAAAAAAAAAAAAGACCCATTGATATGCTGCTTACAAGCGACGCATTTAGCCCCAAACTCACTTCCAGATTGAAAAAACAATTGAAGATAAATTGAAGAATAATGTATCATATTAATGGACATCAAAAGAAAGCTGGAGTAGCCATACTTACATCAGACAAACTAGATTTAAACAAAAAACTGTTATAAGAGATGAAGAAAGGCACTATATCATAATAAAGGGGTCTATACAACAAGATCTAACAACTGTAAATTTTATGCCTCCAACTTGGAACAGCCAAATATATAAATCAATTAATAACAAACCTAAAGAAACTCACTGATGATAATACAATAACACAGGACTTTAACACCCCACTTATATCAATGGACAGATCACCTAAGCAGAAGATCAACAAGGAAACAATGGCTTTGAATGATACACTGGATCAGATGGAATATTACTCAGCCATAAAAAAGAATGAAATCTTGCTATTTGCAACAATGTGTATGGAGCTAGAGAGTATTATGCTAAGCAAAATAAGTCAGTCATAGAAAGACAAACACCATATGATTTCACTCATAGGTGGAATTTAAGAAACAAAACAAATGAGCAGAGGAGAAAAAGAGAGAGAAAGACAGAGAGAGAGAGGCAAACCAAGAAACAAACTCCTAACTATAGAGAACAAAGTGATGGTTACCAAAAGGGAGGTGGGTGGGGGATGGGTAAAAGAGGTGATGAAGATTTAGGTGTTATCACTCTTTAAATCTGTGCCAATGTGATGGGTATAGTGATATCACATTGATACTTTAAATTGCATTTCCCTGAATAATAGGTGAATTTGAGCATCTTTACATATGTTGATTGATCATTTGGTTTTGTTCTGTGAATCATCTTGTCAAATCCTTCTGATTTTCTGTTGGCTTATGTATCAGTTAGGGTTTGCATTCAATTCTGATAACTAGAGATGAAAAAGGTGGCTTAAATAAATACGGGTTTTATTTTTCTCACATAATGAGCCAAGAATGAGTCATTGTAGGGATGGAATGATGGTTCCATGACTTCACTGGGGACCCAAGCTCTTTCTAATCTCTCTTCTGTGCTATCCTTCAGGTGAGGCTTCCAGTCTCAAAGTTAATTCGTGGTGACAATATGTCCGCTGGAATTCCAGGCAACAGATCTAATTCCCACACAAGAAGAAGGAAAAGGACAAAGAACAAAAGATGCAAGCTAGATTTTTTTAAATGTTTATTTATTTTTGAGAGAGATAGACAGACAGAATGCAAGGAGGGGAGGGGCAGTGATAGAGGGAGACAGAGAATCCGAAGCAGGCTCCAGGCTCCGAGCTGTCAGCACAGAGCCTGATGCAGGGCTCGAACTCACAACCATGAGATCATGACCTGAGCTGAAGTCGGACGCTTAACCGACTGAGCCACCCAGGCGCCCCAAAAGGTACAAGCTAGATTTAAGAAGTTTTTGCAGAAGCCACATCAACAATTTGCATTATTTACGTTTCATCATCCAAAAATAATTCACATGGTCACATATAAATATAAAGGGGACCTAGGAAATGTAGTTTTTATCCAGGTATATCACCACCCCTAATAAAACAAAAACAAGTTTTAGTTAAGGAAAGGAAGGAAAGAAGGAAGAGAAAGAAAGACAGAGAGATAGGTACAGAACTGTGTTATCAGCCATAGTCTGCTTCTTACATGCAACACACTCCCAAGAGATACAACTTCCAAGTTACATATAGTTACTGCATCCTGCTCAAAGTTTGAGATCTTTGGGTGATGTGCAACATCTCCATTAGATACTAATTGTAGGGCAATTAAATAAATTAAAAGACAAGTTTTCTCCACCAACTCCTTGATGCACTCGATATATCATGGTAAAGCAGGGACTGGATAGCTGGAATAAAAACTTCCATTTTTAAAAAGATAATGATAAAAAGGATAGGATAACACAAAGCAATCACCGGTTCATAACAGTTACCATTGTTAGAGAAACAGCTGAAAGACGTTCTAGGTATTGGCATTACAAACAATGCTAAAATGTACTTTCTTTTTACAAAACCCTCCAGAGTGATTATTTTGCTAGATATGGAAGTCCTTCCATATAAACTTCATATAAAAATTTAAAACCTGTTAGATACCCACGTCAATGAAAATGAGGGAGTATGGAACTCCAAAAATCTATCCCTCCATGAAAGCAATGAATAGCTTGGGGGGAAAAACCGTCAGAATCAACTTTTCCAGAACTCTGGAATCTAACCAAAAATTTACAACACTGAAGGAAATAATAAAGAAAAAAAAGCTGAATTTTAGTAAAAGAGCCTTGTGGCATTTTAGATTATCTTGTTACCATATTCCACTCCCCAGTCTTGAGCAGCCTTAAAGATAGTCCACATTGTGGGTGCAGGATACTGGTATCAGAAGACATGATATGGGCTTTATTTTCAAAAATTGTGGTTATGTGGTTTGGCCTAGTGGCACTCTGAAGGATTGGCTTGAGGGTTCGTGTTTTTTCACCTACCCTGGAGCTTTCCCAGGGTTGAGGCAGGCTCTTTGGTGGCATTCATGGAAGGCATTTAAAGGCACATGTATTAGCCATTGCCACATGGGGAAAGGAATAGCACTTGAGGAAAGCAATAGACAAACTGAAAAGCCTGGGAAGAAATAGGCTGGATTTTTGGGGGATACGTAGGGGAATATGGGCTTTAAAAAAGCTTTCATGTATTCTAAGGACTCTAGAAGCCCATGCACATGTCCAGGTTTAGGCCTATGCTCAGAAAAGACCTGAGAAGACCCTAAGCTCTTACTTCTGACTTCAGGCACCATGCAAGCAGAAATTGAAGGCTAGGGGCACCTGGGTGGCTCAGTCGGTTAAACATTCAACTTCGGTTCAGGTCATGATCTCGCGGTTTGTGACTTAAAGTCCCACATTGGGCTCTGTGCTGATAACTCAGAGCCTGGAGCCTGCTTCCGATTCTGTGTCTCCCTCTCTCTGCCTCTCCCCTGCTTGTGCTCGCTCTGTCTCTCTCTGTCTCTCAAAAGTAAATACACATTGAAAAAAAAAGAAATTGAAGGTTAAGCTGTAAACTGCATACATAAGCATTGAAGGAGAGCCTCAACTCAGAGAAGGACTGCAAACACTGGGATACGTTTTCTTTCTTGGTTTGTTTGCTTGGTTGGTTGGTTTGGTTCCAGGAGAATAACAAAATATCCATTAAATCAATAACCAACCAAAGATAATGGGACAAATATTTCAGTAGCCCCAAACAACAAAGAACACAGAGTTTTAAAAATTACTTCAGAAAATTTACTAAACAAATAAACAATACTCATAATAAGCAGCAACACAAACCCCAAGGAATGGAAGGATCTGATTTTCAGAGTTTCTACCTTATAATATTTGAGCGTCCAGTTTTCGAGAAAAAAATATAATTCATGTCAAGAAACAAGAAAGTAGGGCCCATTCACAGGATAAAAAAGAAATTAATAGAATCTGTTCCTGAGAAAATCCAGATATGTGATTCAATAGGCAAAGACTTTACATCAACTGTCTTAAATATGTTTAGAATGCTAAAGAAAGCCATAAACAAAGAACTAAAGGAAACCACAGAGAGCATCCTCAGCATAGAGAGAACAGCAATAAAAAGAAACTGTAAAAAGGAACCAAATAGAAAATCTGGAGTTGAAAAGTACAATTACTAAAATGAACAATTCACTAGAGGGTTTCAACAGCAGATTTGAACAGATAAAAGAGGTAATAAGCAAAAGTGAGCATAAATTGATTGAGATTATCCAGTCTGAGTAAAAGGAAGAAAATGAACAGAATCTAACAGACCAGTGGAATACCATCAAAGGTACCAAGATACACATAATTGGAGTCCCAGAATGAGACAACAGAGATAAAGATGCAGAAGAATGTTTGAAGTAATAATGGCTGAAAGTTTCCCAAATTTAATTAAATACATTTATCTATACATCCAAGGAGGTCAATGAATTCCAAGTGGAATAGAGACAAAGATATCAACACCAGGATACATTATAATCAAATTATCTAAAGCCAAAGCCAAAGATAGAATCTTGAAAGCAGCAAGAGAAAAATGACTCATCATGTAGAAGAGATATTCAGTAAGATTAACAGATGATTCTCCATCAGAAACCATGGAGACCAGAAGGCAGAGAGATGACATATTAAGTGCTGAAAGAAAAAAAAATCAACCAAGAATTCCATATCTGGCAAAACTATCCTTCAAAAATGAAAGAGAAGTTAAGACATTCCACATGAACAAAAACTGAGGAATTTTGTTGCTAGTAGACCTATTCTACAAAAAATGCTACAGGGAGTCCTTCAGGAATAAATGAGAGGCCACTAGACAGTAAATTAAGGTCATGTGAAGAATAAAGAGCACCAGTAAAAGAGGGAAGCCATACTCCTCTCAATGCAAAAAAAAAAATGGACAAAATCTGACACCATTTCATGATAATACTCAACAAACTAGGAACAGAAGGGAAGTTCCTCAACCTGACAAAAAGCATCTAATACCCACACATAACATCAAACTTAATGGTAAGGGATTGAAAACTTTCCCTTTAGGATTAGGAACAACACAGGGATACCATATCTGATACTTCTGTTTAACACTGTATTAGAAGTTTTAACCAGAGCGGTTATGAAAAAATAAATAAATAAAAAGTATTCAAAGTGGAAAGGAAGAAGTAAAACTATCTCTATTTGCAGATGGCATAATCTTTCACACAGAAAATCCTTTAAAATCCACTAAAAAACTACTAGAACTCACACATGATTTAAGTACAATTGAAATATACAGATCAATATACAAAAATCAATTTTATTTATTTACACTACCAATGAATAATCCAAAAAGTAAATTTAAAAAACAGTTCCATTTTCAACAGTATAAGAAATAACAAAATACTTCGAAATAAACTTAATAAAGACTTCTCTGCTGAAAATCACAAACCATTGCTGAAAGAAGACCTAAAAAATGGAAAGACATGTATATTAGTTTCTTAGGGCTGCCACAACTAAGTGCCATAAATTGAGTGGTTTAAAACAACAGAAATTTGTCTTATAGTTCTGAAGGCCAGAAGTATGAAGTCAAAGAATCAGCAGGGCCATGCTCCCTCTGAAACCTTTAGGAGAAAGATCCTTCCTTGCCTCTTCTTAGTTTCCAGTGGCTTTCCAGCAATCACTGGTGTTCTTTGACTTGTGGATCCATAATTCCAATCCTCCATCTTCACATGGCATTTTCCCCATTCCTCTGTCTTTTGAAAAGATATTCTTTTTAAGAACACTGGTAATTTGGATTAATGGGCCCACCTTACTCCAGTGTGGCCTTGTCTTAACTAATTACATATGTAACAATCATATTTCAAAATAAGGTTACATTAGTAAGTACTGGAGTTTAAGGCGCCTGGGTCGCTCAATTGGTTAAGCGTCCGACTTCAGCTAAGGTCATTATCTCGCGGTTCGTGAGTTCAAGCCCCATGATGGGCTCTGTGCTGACAGCTCGGAGCCTGGAACCTACTTTGAATTCAGATTCTGTGTCTCCCTCTCTGTCTGCCCCTCCCCTGCTCGCACTCTGTCTCTCTCTCTCTCAAAAATAAATAAACATAGAAATTAAAATTAAAAAAGAAAGTACTGGAGTTTATGACTCCAATATATCTTTTTGGGGGGACACAATTCAACCCATACAAACATCCAATGTTTATGGACTAGAAGACTTAATTTTATTGATAGAAATATTCCCCAAAAAGATCTACTAATTCAATGCAACCACAATAAATATTCTAATGGTGTTTTTGCAGAAATAAAAAAGCCAATGCTCAAATTCATATGGAATTGCAAGAGACCACAAATAGCCAAAATAGTCTTGATAAAGACAAAGTTGGAGGACTCACACTTCCTGATTTCAAAACTTACTACAAACCTACCATAATCACAATGGTGCAATGCTTGCATAAGAATAGACTTATAAGTCAATAGTGGAGAAATGAGAGTCCAGAAATAAGCCCATACATCAAAGGTCAATTGATTTTCAAGAGTGCCAAAACCATTCAATGACGAAAGAATAGTCTCCCCCACAAATCATTCTGGGAAAACTAGATATTCACATGCAAGAGAAAAAAGTTAGACCCTTACCTCATACCATAAACAAAAATTAACTCAAAGCACATCAAAGACCTAGACATATGGGCTGAAACTATAAAACTCTTAGAAGAAAACATATGGGTAAATCTTCAGGACCTTGTATTTGGCAATAGAATCTTAGATATGACACCAAATGCACAGCAATGAAATAAAAAGTAGATAAATTAGAGTTCATCAAACTAAAACCATTTGTGCATCAAAGAACACTATCAAAAAAAAAGAAAAATTAATCCAAAAAAATGGGAGACAGTGTTTCCAAATCATGTATCTGATAAAGGTCTAGCTTCCACAATATATAAAGAACTCTTACAATTCAACAACAGAAAAGCAAACAACCTAATTTTAAAAGTGTCAAGAAAGTAGACATTTCTCAAGAGAATATATGCAAATGCCTAATGAGCACATGTAAAGATGCTTAACATCATTAGTTATTGGGGAAATGCAGATCAAAACCATAGTGAGATAACACTTAAAAGCCACTAAGATGGCTATCACGAGAAAGAAAAAAAACAGGAAATAGCAAATGCTTACAAAAATGTGGAAAAACTGGAATTCTCATACGTTGCTGGTAGAAATTCTGCCATTGTGGAAAAAACATTGACAGTTACTCAAAAATTTCAACATAAAGTTACCACATAGCCCAGCAATTCTATTCCTAGATATATACTCAAAAGAACTGAAAACAGGTATTCAAACAAAAACGTGTACACAATCATAGCAGCACTATTTACACTAGCCAAATGGTGAAAACAACATAAATATCCATCAAGTGATTACTGGATAAAGAAAATGTGGTCTATCCATACAATGAAATATTATTCAACCATAAAAAAGAATGAAGTACTGATACATACCAGGATATGAGCCTTGACCATCATACTAAGTGAAATAAGCCAAACACAATAGGCCACATATTGTATGATTCCATTTATATGAAATGTCTAGAATAAGCAAGTCCATAGAGACAGAAAGATTAGTGGTTCCAGGGGCTGAGAGGAGGTGTGAATGGGGAGTAACTGCTAATGGGAACTTTGAAGTTTATAATATAGTTTTGTTGACTATAATCACTATGCTGTGCTTATTTATCTACTAATTTCAAGCTTTTAACATTTAAACATCTCCCCAATCCCCCCACCAAGGTGCCTCCAGTAACTATAATTTTACTCTCTTTTTTATGATTTTTGCTTTTTAGATTCTACATATAAGTTAGATCATACAGTATTTGTCTTTCTCTGTCTGACTTATCTCACCTAGCATAATGTCCTCCAGGTCCATTCATGTTGTTAGAAATAGTAGGATTTCCTTCTTTTTTATGGTTGAATAATATTCCACTGTATATACACCACATGTCCTTTATCCATTCATCCACTGATTTACATTAGGTTATCAACCTAAGTGCCAGTCCTATGTTCTTTGATGAGGTTTTGTTTTGTTTTGTTTTGTTTCATATTGGTTCTATACCTTTGTATTAAGTTATTTCTAAATATTTTATACTTTATCACAATTGTAAATGGAATATGCTACTAATATCTATTTCCATCTGGTTATTGGTAGCATAGAAAACTTATTTTTTTAATGTTTGACTTGTATTAGCCACCTTACCAAAATATCTCATTAATTCTGTCTTGTTCCTAAATTTAATGTAAATGGTTTAAAGTTACCATTTAGAATGTTGTTTGTCTTATTTGTTAGTGCACTCAGCACAATGTTGAAGACAAGTAGTGATAATGATTATTCTCATCATTTACTCATTTTAAGGGAAACAGTTCTAACATTTCACCATGTAATATGGTGCTTGCTGAAGGTTTTTGATGGATATATTTTATCAAGTTAAGGAAATTAATGAATTAGTTTAATCATTCAATAAATATTTACTGAGTACTTACTATCAAACAATATTCTAGACACTTGAAACACATCAGTGATTAAACCAGGCAAAAACACTGTCTTAGTAGACCTTACATTCTAGTTGGGGAAGACAATAAATAGGCAAGATTAAAAAGCAAAATATAAACTATTTTAGATGATGTTAAATACTAAGAAAAAATAAAACTAGGGAGTAAAGTATGGGGTAAGGGCAGGGTAAGGTTGCAATGTTAAATAGAGTGGGCAGAGGAAGGTCTCACTTAGAAATATAAAAACAAGATCCGAAAGAAGAGAGGGAGTAGGTCATGTGCATACATAAAGGAAATCACTCCATTTAAGGGAAGACTAAGTGAAAAAGCCTTGGGGCTGGAGCTTGTCAGGTCTATTTGAAGAACAGCAAAGAGGTGAGTTTCAAGTGTAGTGAGTGGAGAAAAGAGTAGGAGGAAATGAGAGCAGAGTGGTAAGATAGGGTCAGATCACATCAGTCCCTGTAGACTACTATGAGGACTTGGGGTCTGAGTCTGAATGAGATGGGGGCATTGCAAGGTAATAAGTAGGGGAGATACATGATACAATTTACCTTTTAACATGATTGCTCTGGCAGCAAGTGGAAAATAGTCTAAGAGTGTGGGGGACAAGCATGGGAGTGGGGAGAATAGTCAAAGAGCTATTGCAGTAGTATAAGACTTGGACAAGGCAGAGGGCAGTGGAGGTGGTGAGAAGTTCTGGGTATATTTTGAAAGATAAACTGGATAGAATTGCTAAGGGAGCAAATATGGGGAGGGAGAGAAAGAGAGGTATTAAGGAAGATGACTGTTTGACCTGATCATTTCTAGTTGCTAGTGGGGTTTTTTTATGACTAGGAATTGCTTTGCATTGAATAATTTTTCTGCATCTACTCATGATAATATGGTATTATTTCATTTCTTAATGTGGTGGATTACATTATTACATTATTTAATTTTTATTATGCTAAGTGAACTTTGTATTACTAAGGAGAGGACATCTTGGCTACCTTTTTCCATGCTCTCTATCCTCTTTATTCCTTCATTTTTATGGAATTTACAATAATTTAAAGCCATATTTTTTCCTACTTAGCTTTAAAAATTATTACCAACAACATATCTTCTGCCAAATAGGCTTTCAGGAACAAGTATGGGGGACTTAACTACCATTTAAAACATTGTTCCTACAGGTAAATGGCCTTTGAATTTTCCACAGCTTGTTTCCTAGTGAACTTTAGAAACTAAAGTATTCTGATATTGGGAAAAATATATATTTACAAATAGAGATTCTCAGAACCCTCGGTTTCCAGCACATTTTTCTAAAACCTCCATTTTCAGTAGAGTACAAGCTAGGACACTTGGTCTCTGACTTATGTGTGAATAATCATGCAGTGATGTTTCTTTTTAAGGTATCCTCACCTGAGTCCCAAGAACAAGGAGTCCTTTGATGTGGGCTGTAACCTCTTTGCCAAGTTTTCTGCATACATTAAGAATACACAAAAAGAAGCAAATAAGAGTAAGATACCTTTATTTAAATTTCTATTTCTCTCACACATTTGCTGACTCCCACAGTCTCACTCAGCTAACATGGGATTTTCCTGAATATGTAATATATGTTGGGGAATGCACTCTTCCTTTGATTTTTTTATTTTCTCCTTTGAAATTCCTTTCCATGAAATTTTATTAAATTTAGAACCCAAGATTCAATATAGCAATTACTAACTTGGCTCAATTAGAGCATTGACATGCTAGGAGTTAACTAACTGCAGGACTGTATTTTTTAGCACCCCCCCCCAACTTTTCCTGTGTGCCTTTAAGGTTTCTTAAACTATAGCATCTACTATCTCCCATGACCATTCTTGAATGGGTTTACTGTATTCTGAGTCATAAGAGCCATTAGTTTCTGATTCCACTTTCTGACTTTTCTGTGTTTAGTAATAACATATGTGACTTTTTCTTTCTTTGACTCTCCTTCCAATGCTCCTCAAGAAGAGTCAAAGAGCATTTGATTAAACACCTGATTCTGTCTTATCAGTGGGTAGTTGAGTTCTAGTTAACTATTTAGATTTTGAAGGGCCAGTGTAAGCAATGTGTATAGATAGAGATGTCTAAATGTGTGAAAAGCTTATGTAAAATGTAGTCATGAAGACAAAACGTTTATTAGTAACCTTCTGACTTCTTTGCCTCAGATTTTGAAAAGTCTCTGCTCAGAGAATTTAAACGTCTGGATGACTACTTAAACACCCCGCTTCTGGATGAAATTGATCCAGACAGTGCTGAGGAACTCACAGTTTCCAGAAGATTGTTCTTGGATGGGGACCAGCTGACACTGGCTGACTGCAGCTTGTTACCCAAACTGAACATTATTAAAGTAAGCCTTTGTAGGGCATACTGAATGGTTTGGGAGGGGGTTGGGAGTTGCCAGCATGAAACACAGTGACTATTTAGTGTGAGATTGTTATATGATGGCTTTGTCATCATTATACATGGTATATATCTCCTTTTTCTCCTTAGGAAAAAAAAATCCACAGTGATCTTCTCTGGGAACCATAAAAATTTGTTTCTTTCTTCCCAAATCAGAAAGTGCTTTCCACTGGCTTATCTATAAAACAAGAGTAAGGAGTACCTGGGTGGCTCAGTCAGCTGAGCATCTAACTCTTGATTTTGGCTCAGGTCAAGATCTCATGGTTCCTGAGTTCAAGTCCCGCATGGGGCTCTGTGCTGACAGTGCAAAGCTTGCTTGGGATTCTCTCTCTCTCTCTCTCTCTCTCTCTCTGCCTCCCATGCTTGCATGCATGCTCTCTCAAAATAAATAAATAAACTTAAAAAAAACAAGGGTAATATTACCCATTTCATAGAATTGTTGATTAAATTAAAGCATGTAGAATGCTTAGAACAGTGTCATAACAAATGATAAATAATGTGAGCTACTAATAATAGCATGATGACTTAATCATTGATTTAATAAATTCTTATTGAACAGAACTTATTCTGTCTCAGGTCCTATGCCAAACACACAGAATACATAAAGAAATAAGACATAGTTGGGACCCTAAGCAAACTTAGTCTAGTGGAGAAATTCTTCTGATAATCACAGCATAAATTTAAATATGATTACACAAATATAGCTTTGTCTACATTTGTAAAAAAAACTTTAAAGTAGTAAGTGCAAGATTATTTTTGTGCAGATAACATGTCCTTAATGATCTTGACTCTTGAAATATGTTTCTCCACACTAAGCATGTCATTGATGCCTTTTATTACCGTTTTTTCCCAAAACCCTAGGTTGCTGCCAAGAAATACCGTGACTTTGATATTCCAGCAGAATTCTCAGGAGTCTGGCGCTATCTTCACAATGCCTATGCCCGTGAAGAATTTATCCACACATGTCCTGAAGACAAAGAAATTGAAAACACCTATGCAAGTGTGGCTAAACAGAAGAGTTAAGGCAACTCTTTCAGTAGAAAAAGCCCTCTTTTCACTTGTCATATTATAAAGGTTTCTGGAAATAAGAATATGGAAAATACTGTTTCCTCTATCCAACTCTCATGAAAAGAATGCTGTATTTTCTGTATCTGGCCAGTCCAAACTATCTTCCCACTATGTATTTTAAAGTTCTTTATATTTTCACTTACTTTTCTTTATTTCTATGGCATAAGCACTGCAATATTAAATGACACGGAAAGCATCAAGATCTTTTGTTATTTAATTGAATTCCTAGAATGCATTATGTGTAAGCTCAACAGACGGCTGAACTTACAAATGACATAAGTAGAGCCACAATCTTAAACTCCTGAGTTTATTTCTGATATGAATAATAAAATCAGAGAGTGACTATATCAGAAAGGCAAATCCTAAAAGAATTCTTTTAAAAATCAGCTCTAAATACAGATCAAGACCAACTGGTATTAGAATGGCATTAAACATCTAGAAATATGACTGTGTCATAGTCAGAGATGGGAATATGACCTTTATGACCAGATTATATTGTTAAATGAGCAAGCATTCATTAGATACAACATAATAATAATTTTTAAAAGATTAACAACAAATATATGGTAAAGTTACAAAGTAAATCAGATCTTTTATTCAATAGAAATGAGAAAAAAACTAGGAAATTTGACCAAAAGGTCTTGTTGCTGTCCATAAAAGGAGAAGGAAGGCTATGCTTAAAGGATAGTCACAAATATTTGTACAGAATTTAAAATGCTCTATTACTATATGTACTCAAATTTACATGTTAAAATAAAATCACTCAAACCTGAAAACAAAACCTTCTTCTTCAAAGAAGAAACTAAGTTCAGCCTCAAAAAAGGAAGACCATAGATCAACAGAACAGAAAATCCAGAAATAAACCTACAACTATATGGTCAATTAATCTTCAACAAAGCAGCAAAGAATATCCAATTGGAAAGAAGCAGTCTCTTTAACAAATGATGTTAGAAAAACTGCACAGAAACATGCAAAAATGGAAACTTGACCACTTTCTTCACTATACAAAAAATAAATTCAAAATGGAATACATACCTAAATATGAAACCTGAAACCATAAACATCCTAAAGAGAAAACACAGGCCATAGCAACTCTTTTCTAGATATCTCTCCTGAGGCAAGGGAAACAAAAACAAAAATAAACTATTGGGACTTCATCAAAATAAGAAACTTCTGCACAGTGAAGGAAACAATCAACAAATCTAAAAGCCAACTGATGGAATGGGAGAAGATATTTGCAAATGACAGATCCAATAAAGGGTTAGTATCCAAAATACATAAAGAACTTACAAAACCGAACATCCAAAAAACAAATAATCCTGTTAATAAATGGGCAGATGACATGACATTTTTCCAAAGAAGACATCCAGATGGCCAACAAGCACATAAAAAGAGGCTCAACATCACTCATCATCAGGGAACTACAAATCAAAACCAGAATGGGATACCACCTCACACCTGTCAGAATGGCTAAAATTAACAACTTAGGAAACAACAGATGTTGGCGAGGATGTGGAGAAAGGGGAACCCTCTTACACTGTTAGTGGGAATGCAAACTGGTGCAGCTGCTCTGTAAAACAGTATGGAGATTCCTCAAAAAAGTTAAAAAGAGAACTACCCTAGGATACAGCAATTACACTACTAGGTGTTTTACCCAAAATACCTAATTCACAAAATACCTAATTTACAAAAATACTAATTCAAAGGGATTCGTGCACCCCTATGTTTATAGCAGCATTATCAGCAATAGCCAAAGTATGGAAAGAGCCCAAATGTCCATCAACTAATGAATGGATAAAGATGGTGTGTGTGTGTGTGTGTGTGTGTGTGTGTGTGTGTGTGTGTAATAGAATATTATCCATAAAAAAGAATGAAATCTTGCCAATTGCAACTACATGGGTGGAGCTAGAGTATTATGCTAAGTGAAATAAGTCAGAGAAAGACAAATACCATATGATTTCACTCACAATGTGGAATTTAAGAAACAAAATAAATGAGAAAAGAGGAAAATAGAGAGAGAGAGACAGAGAGAGAGAGAGAGAGAGAGACAGAAACCAAGAAACACTCTTACTATATAGAACAAATTGATGGTTGCCAGAAGGTAGGTGGTTGGGGAGATGGGTGAAATAGGTGATGGGGATTAAAGAGTGCACTTGTTGTTATGAGCCCTAGGTGATGCATGGAAGTGTTGAATCACTATATTGGACACCTGAAACTCATATAACATTCCATGTTAACTAACCAGAATTAAAATTAAAATCTAAAAAACAATACTGGTATTTATGAGAAAGAAGGAGATAAATGTGAGAAAGAAGGAGATAAATGTATTATACCCAGTGTCTGGGGATAGGTTTTTTTAAATATATATGTTACAACCTAAGACCACCTCCAAGATCTGCTTTGTGATCAGCAAGGGCGAGAGGGTCTTAAGCTATTCAACTGAGGAAAATGATACCTTGACATCTCAGCAAAGTAGGTGATGATTGATCTGGTTTTAATAAATTAGAAAACTTTTTTAAAAGACTAATTAGACTTCCAGGTTGATGAAGACAACAGTGGCTGCCTTGGTTTGTGTCTCCCAATGTTTCCTCCAAAGTCAATACAGAATAACAAAAATAAATTTTAAATGGCACTAAAACCACATGGGAAGCATAACTTAAAGCAGAAAAATTCCCAAACCTCAATATAACTAAGTTTAAAAGAAGAAAAAAATACCAAATCTCAAGAAGTACTCTCTCACATCCATGCTGCACCACAAACTCTTATAGTGAGCAAGGACAAGCTGATAAAAACTGTAGGAAATAAGGGAGTTTGTCATGGGCTTAGGATTAATCTGAAGTCACTGAAAGAAAGATTAAGTCTCCCTCAAGCATAAAAATATTTTTTTAATGCCCTAGTAGGCCAGAACAAGGAAGAAGCTTTCAAGTGTGCATAATTTTAGGTAGCAAACTTCAAGAGGCATGGCTTCTAAGAAAGAAATACAAGACATAAAAAGAAGTGAGCAGTAACTTTTGGTGAATCTATAGAGTTGTTATAAAAAAAATCAGAAAACAAGATTCAACACACAACTGATAAACATCTCATTACAGAAAACAACTATGAAGAAAAAAAAAAAAAAAACCCTGCAAGACAACATTCCAAACTGAATTAAATACATTTGGGAATATGAAAAAAAAAAAACCATCTGGATTCAGACTTTCAAAAAATCAAGACAAAAAAATCAAAGAGAAAATTGATCAAACTAGAAAATAAATGGAAGAAAGACAAAATAATCTCAGATGTGAAGATAAATTTAAAGATTCCAAAGGAAAAACAGACTCAAGAAAATTTAATAAGGTGCATTGAAAAAGATAGAAAAATAACTGAGAGAATTAAAATAAAACAAAGAAGAAAGTAAAAAGGCTCAGAAAGAAATCAGTGAATTGAAGGAGAAGCAAAGAAGGAATAGCAATTGTGTCACTGGAATTACTGGGGAAGAAGAAACAATGGAACAATGGAACAAAGTTAATATTTAAAAGATTTAAACCTATAATCCAAGAAAAATTTCCGAAGTGAAAGACTTCAGTCTATACATTCAAAGTTCCCACTAGGTTCCTGGGAAAATAACCCAAAATGATCAACTCTGAGACATATCCTAGTAAAATATTAGATATGGAAGATAAACTATGTCATCAAAGCCTCTAGGCAAAAAGATGAAATAACTCATGAAGGCAAATTAATTAATCTGACATCAGGCTTTCCAAAAACAACATACAAGGCAAGGCAACAATGAGGCAGCATTTTCAAGAAATTCAATGGAAAAAAAGTGTGAACCAAGGATTCCATATCCAGAGAAGCTAGTTCCAAATATCACAGTTATAGAAAAAGAAAAAACTTTAAACAAACAGAACTTGAAAGAGTCTATACCAGTGTGTCCACAAACAACTTTGAAAAGATAGACATACAGTAGTTATGCAAACATTACTGTTGGGAGAAGCCAGGTTATGGGTAGAAGTATAATTATATAAAAATAGGAAGTTTCAAAAAAAGTAGAAGTACAGTTTCTGGTCTCAGAAGGTGACACAGGAATGCCCTGAATTCACACCAAATGACTCGTGTTTGTAGAGAAGCTCCTCCTGAAGAACTGAGAGCTAACTGAACAAAAGACACAGAGACCACACAGACAATGGCAAGAGAGATGGAGACGTGGCAGTGAAGGGAACCACCACCTCTGATGCTGTGAACTGCAGTGGGGAGGGATAGCACTGAGGGACCAGGAGCAGATATTTCTTCCCTGGGAAACAGAAAAAGAAAAGCCATGGTTTAAAAGGGCAACTAAAATATAAAGGAACCAGCCCTAGAACTCCACCAAATGGCAAGGGAGCTGGTGAAACTTTATCTTGGTTATAGGGGTAGGTGAGCTCCACAGTTTACATTCCCCTCCAACTTAAAAGCTCAGACCAGTGCACAGTCTGGACACCCTAACTGGCCTACTGCCTGAGTGAGTCCCTAGTCCTTAGTCCACACCAGCCCCAGCCATCCCACAAAGGCAATCCCTAGCATGGCACATACCAAAACACCCTGGGTCAGTACTCACTGAGCTCCAGCCATGTCACCAAGACAACACAGGCACAAAGCACCCTGGAACACTCCAGACCCACACCACTTTGGCTCCAGATGACTTGCTAAGGGCACTCCTGGTGCACAGCACTCTGGGACGTCCCAGCTCACTCCCACTTCTACTCTGAACACCCTCCTTGTACCCCAGGCACAGAACACCCAAGGAACACCCAATTCATGCCCACCAGGGTGCCCCCTGTGCTGAGCACACTGGTACACCCTAGCTTGTACACGCACTTCAACCCTGGCCACCCCACCGTGGCATCCCTAGTATCCCCATCCCATGCTAGCTACAGCTCCAACCAGCTATCCAAAGTCACCAGGCACACACAGTCTACACAGGAGATGATCATTCATAAGACCATTCCTTCAAATTTAGGAGATGTAGTTGTTCTGCTTAATTCATAAAGACAAACACAGAAATCAGGCAAAATGAGGAGGCAGAGGAATATGCTCCAAGTGAAAGAACAAGACAAAACCTCAGCAAAAGAACTAAATGAAATGGCAGTAATCTACCTGATAAAGAGTGCAAAGTAATGGTCATAAAGATACTCACCAGACTGGATGACCTCAGTGAAGATATCAACAAAGAGCCAGAAAATATAAGAAAGAACCAATCATAGCTGAAGAATACTGTAACTGAAATGGAAAATACACTAGAAGTAATCAACAGTAGTTTACAAGAGGCAGAAGAATAGTTCAGCAATCTGGAAGACAGGGTAATAGCACCCAAGCTGAACAGAAAAAGGAAAAAAGAATTGTTTTTAATAAGTTAAGGGTTTTCTTAGACAACATAAAGTGAACAAACATTCACATTATAGGTGTTTAATCCTAACTAGTCTAAGCATGAGAAACATATCAAACAAATCACAAATGTGTTCTCTTCTAGGAGTTTTATGGTTTCAGGTCGTACATTTAGATCTTTGATTCATTTTGAGTTTACTTTTGTGCATAGTGTAAGAAAATGGTTCAGGTTCATTCTTTTGTATGTCGCTATCTAGTTTCCACAGCACCACTCATTGAAGATACCACTGTGTTTCTCCCATTGTATATTCCTGTCTCCTTTGTTATAGATTAATTGACCATATTAGTGTGGATTTATTTCTGGACTCTCTATTCTGTTCTATTGATCTATGTATCTATATTTGTGCCAGTACCATACTATTTTGATTACTACAGCTTTGTAATATAACTTGAAATATGGGATTATAATACCCCAGATTTGTTCTTCTTTTTCAAGTTTGCTTTGGCCATTCAGAGTCTTTTGTGATTCTGTACAAATTTTAAGATTGTTTGTTCTACTTTTGTGAAAAATGCTGCTGGCATTTTGACAGGAAATGCATTAAATCTGTAGATTACTTTGGGTAGCAAGGAAATTTTAACAATATTGTTTCTTCCAATTTATGTGCACAGGATTTCTTTCCATTTGTTTATGTCATCTTACATTTCTTTCATTAATGTTTTATAGTTTTCAGAGTACAGATATCATTCACCTCCTTGGTTAAGTTTATTTCTAAGTATTTTATTATTTTGGTGCAATTGTAAATAGGATTGTTTTCTTAGTTTCTATTGTGGCTACATCATTATTGGTGTATAGAAATGCAACTGATTTCTGTATATTGATATTTTATCCTGTGACTTTACAAAATTCATTTATAAGTTCTAGTAGTATTTTCGTGGAGTATTTAAGGTTTTCTACATATAGTATCATGTCATCTGCAAATAGTGACAGTTTTACTTCTTCCTTACCAATTTGGATGGATTTTCTTTTTTTTTCTTGTTTGCTGTGGCTAGGACTTCACTAATATAATCCAGTTAGTCACTAAAAAAAAAACACAAAAACTAACAATAATGAACTCCAGGGTGGGGTGGAGAACAATACCCAGAGTCACAGCAATATATTCTCTAAAACATCTAGATTCCAGCAAACAATAAAGAAATACAAATTATTTTTTAAGGACCAAAGGGAAATTCTGGAGTTGAACTACAATAATTGAAATAAATAATTCATTACAGAGGCTCAACAGTGGAAGAAAGGATTCAACTGGCAGGAAAGAAAATAGAGAAAAGGGTAAAAAAATGTTCAAAGAAATAAGATAATGTCAGAAAAACAGACAAATAGAAAACTCTTAAATGAAACAAGAAAAAAAGGACTACTTTTACTTCTTTAACCATGATTTCTTTTAGTTCTGTGAACATATTTATAATGATTACTTTGAAGTCTCTTTCTGTTAAATTTGACATCTGCTTGTAGGCATTTTGTGTTGCCTGATATTTTTATTTGTGTGAATCATACATTTTTTGTTTCTTTGCACGTTTCATAATTGTTTTTAGTGACTAGCCAATTTATATTAATGAAGTCTTACCCTCCCCCTACCCCCCTCCCCGCAGTGTTAAATGTGGACACACTGAAAGATTTCTGACTGGGAATTGAAGGGGGAGGGATATGCAGCAGTCTGGATTGGAGCCTCCACCTTACTGGTAGGAAAGGGAAAGGGAGGGAGTAGTCTTGGTTCAAATACTACAGACTCTTGCCTTTCTTATATTTTTGTAGATTTTATTGATAGGTGTTTCAGCCACTCTGGAAAACAGTATGGAGGTTCCCAAAAAAGTTAAAAATAGAACTATCCTATGATCCAGCAATTGCACTACTAGGTATTTAAATTTTTTTTAATGTTTATTTTTGAGAGACAGAGAGACAGAGCACTAGCAAGGAAGGGGCAGAGAGAGGGGGAGGGAGACACAGAATCCGAAACAGGATCCAGGCTCTGAGCTGTCAGCACAGAGCCCAATGTGGGCTCAAACTCATGAACCAAACCATGAGATCATGACCTGAGCCGAAGTTGGACACAACTGACTGAGCCACCCAGGCGCCCCAAGCACTACTAGGTATTTACCCAAAGAATACAAAATACTAATTTGAAGGGATACATGCACACTGGTATTTATAGCAGCATTATCTACCCTAGCCAAACTATGAAAACAGCCCAAGTTCCCTCAACTGATGAATGGATAAAGAAGGTGTGGTATATATACCACACAAACCACACGATATATAATGGAATATTACTCAGCCATAAAAAAGAATGAAATCATGCCATTTGCAATGACATAAATGGAGCTAGAGAGTATTATACGAAGTAAAATAAGTCAGTCAGAGAAACACTAATACCATATGATCTCACTCGTTTGTAGAATTTAAGAAACAAAACAAATGAGCAAAGGGAAAAAAGAGAGAGAGAAAGGCAAACCAAGAAAAAGACTCTTAACTATAGAGATGAAACTGATGGTTACCAGAGAGGAGGTGAGAGGCAGGATGGGTTAAATAGGTGATGGGGAGAGAGGAGGGGACAAGATGGCAGAGTATCATGGAACTTTTTTTTTTTGCCTCTCTTGTCCCTGAAATGCAACTAGATCAACACCAAATTATCTTGCACACCTAGAAAACTGACCTGAGGATTAACACAACAATCTGCACAACTTGAATCACAGAACTTGGCAGGTATGCAGCACAGAGAGGTGAACTGGGGGAGAGAGCAGTCGTGGAAGCTGTTTTTGCTTGTGGAGAGAGGACTGAGACAGGGGGAAGAGTATGGGAAAAGTACTCCTCCCCCCCGAAAGCAGCTGGAGAGAAAGAGAAAGAGTGCACTGAACAAAAAAAGGGAGAAAGGAGAAAGGAGAGGGTTTAAATTCCATTAAGATGCTATAAACAGGGGATCACACAGTCTGAAACTTAGCAGCTCGATACCTGTTGGTGCTCTGGTGGCAAGGGCAAATCCCTGGGAGCAGACAGCAGGGTCTGAGGGGTCCATGGGCCATACGGGGAGAGGTGGTTCCCCTGCTGGGAGGACATTTGATGGAGGCGGTGCAGCCACCCCACAGGCAAAGGTCCCAGCAAACCCCGGAGAACAGCCACATTCACTGGTGCTGGAAAAGGACGTTAAGGGTGAAGCCTGATGCCAGATGTGTGTTGTGATTTTCCATAATCCCTGAAACGCTGCTGCTACATGATCCCCCAAATTTTTCTGGGGCCGGCTGATGCCTGGCTGCAGTCTCTAGGCATTGGCAGCAGCACGGCCTTGAGAACATTCCTGGGAGCAAACTGGCACCCATCTGCAGTCTCTGGGCATTGGCAGCAGCATGGTATCAAGAATGTTCCTGGGGTCAGGCGGCACCAGGCCATTGCTTGATGAGACCCTCCTCCAGAGGGTCTGAGCGGATCAAAGCCATAGTCCCTCAGAATGAGGGGTAGGGAAGCAGAACCATCTGAGATAAAACTCAGGAGGGAGGTGCCGCCTGGCAGCCTGACAGCTTGGTCACGGACAGTGTAAAAGCGGGGAGTGGACGGAAGCTGGAGACAAAGGAGAACTGCATGATTGCCAGTCAGGGAGAGCACAGAGTTCTGATACCAGCCAGAGACTGGGTAGCTGGCTGATGCCATTTTCACCCCTCCCACACATGCACATACACGGCTACATGCGCCATGATGATCCACCCCAGTAAGCTAAGCAGCACTGCCTAGTGGAGAATGGAGCAGCTACACCAAGCCCCACCCAACTGGGCCACCAGACTCTAGAGGAACACCACAAGTCTTTCCACCTGCTTAGTTTACAGACTATAAAGTGCTTCATAGTTTGACTTCTAGGGGAAACTGATGTAATTTCAATCATATTTCATTCTGTTCACTGGTCCATCTACTCAACTTTTTTTTTCTTTTTCTTTTCTTATTCTTGAATACAGAAAGAGAAAAAATTTATTTTTTCTTTTCCCTATTTATAAAAAAAAGATTTTTCTTTAATTTTTTCTACTATATTTTTTTACTTTTGGTAAATTTTTTAAATTCTATTTTACTTTCACCATTTCATTTCATTCTACTTTTTGTATTGATCTTTGTAAATTTTCAAAAGTTTTCCTCTTCTTTTCCTTATTCTTTCTTTTCTCTTCTTTCCCTTTTTTCTCTATCCTATCAAGCTTCTTTCAACAACCAAACCAAAACACATAGGAGCTAGCATCCTTTATTTGATTTTTTATGTTGTTTTTAATTTTTAATTTTAATTTTTTTAATTTTTCATTTTATTCTTTTTCTTCCTTCAAAATGATGAAATGAAAAAATTCACCCCAAAAGAAAGAGCAGGAAGAAATGACAGCCAGGGACTTAATCAACACAGATACAAACAAGATGCCTGAACCAGAATTTAGAATCACAATAATAAAAATAACTAGCTGGGGAATCTCTTTCTGTGTAGATAAAAGAAGTAAAATCTAGTCAGGATGAAATTAAAAATGCTATAACTGAGCTGCAATCTCAAATGGATGTGACGGCAGCAAGGATGGATGAAGCAGAGCAGCAAACCAGCAATATAGAGGACAAACTTATGGAGAATAACAAAGCAGGAAAAAAGAGGGAAACAAAGGCAAAAGAGCATGACATAAGAATTACAAAACTCAGTGACTCATTAAAAAGGAATAACATCTGAATCATAGAGGTACCAGAAAATGAAGAGAGGAAAAGTGGTAGAAGGTTTATGTGAGCAAATCATAGTGGAAAACTTTCCTAACCTGGGGAAAGACACAGACATCAAAATCAAGGAAACACAGAGGATTCCCATTAGATTCAACAAAAACCAACCATCAACAAGGCATATCATAGTCAAATTCACAAAATACTGAGGCAAAGAGAGAATCATGAAAGCAGGAAGGGGAAAAAAAGTCCTTAACCTACAAGGGAAGACAGATCAGGTTTGCAGCAGACGTATCCACAGAAACTTGGCAGTCCAGAAGGGAGTGGCAATATGTATTCAATGTGCTGAATCAGAAAAATTGCAGCCAAGAATTCTTTATCCAACAAGGCTGTCATTCAAAATAGAAGGAGAAAAAAAATGTTTCCCAGACAAATAAAAACTAAAGGAGTTTGTGACCACTAAACAAGCCCTGCAAAAAATTTTAAGGGAGACTCTTTGAGGGGAGAAAAGACAAAAAGAAAAAAAAATACCAAAAGCAACAAAGACTAGAAAGGACCAGAGAACACCACCAGAAACTCCAACTCTACGGGCAACATAATGGCAATAAATTCCTACTTTTCAGTACTCACTCTAAATGTCAATGTACTAAATGCTCCAATCAAAAGACATAGGGTAACAGAATGGATAATAAAACAAGATCCATCTATATGCTGTTTACAAGAGACCCATTTTACACCTAAAGACACCTTCAGATTGAAAGTAAGGGGATGGAGGGGTGCCTGGATGGCTCAGTTGGTTAAGCATCCGACTTTGTCCCAGGTCATGATCTCACAGATTATGGGTTTGAGCCCCACATCCGGCTCTGTACTGATGGCTCAGAGCCTGGAGCCTGCTTTGGATTCTGGGTCTCCCTCTCTCTCTGCCCCTCCCCCGCTCACATTCTGTCTCTCCTTCAAAAATAAACTTTAAAAAAAAAGACAGTAAGGGGATGGATAACCATCTATCACGCTGATAGTCACCAAAAGAAAGCCAGAGTAGCCATACTTATATCAGACAATCTAGATTTTAAAATAAAGACTGTAACAGATGAAGAAGGGCATTATATCATAATTAAGGGGTCTATTCAACAAGAATATCTAATAATTATAAACATTTATGCTCCAAACGTGGAAGAACCCAAACATATAAATCAATTAATCATAAACATACAGAAACTCATTGATGACAATACCATAATAGTAAAGGACTTCAACACCCCACTTACAACAATGAACAGATCATCTAAACAGAAAACCAACCAAGAAACAAAGGCTTTGAATGACACACTGGACCAGATGTACTTAACAGATATATTCATTTCATCCTAAAGCAGCAGAATACACATTCTTCTCCAGTGCACATGGAACATTCTCCAGAATATATCACATACTGGGACACAAATCAGCCCTCAACAAGTACAAAAAGATTGAGATCATATCATGCATATTTTCAGACCACAATACTATGAAACTCGAAATCAAACAAAAGAAAAAATTTGGAAAGATAACAAATACTGGAGACTAAAGAACATCCTACTAAAGAATGAATGGGCTAACCAAGAAGTTAAAGAGGAAACTAAAAAGTACATGGAAGCCAATGAAAATGTTAACACCACAGCCCCAAAGCTCTGGGACACAGCAAAGGTGGTCATAAGAGGGAAGTATATAGCAATCCAGGCCTTCCTAATGAAGGAATAAAGGTTTCAGATACACAACCTAACCTTACACATTAAAGAGCTGAAAAAGAGCAGCAAATAAAGTCAAAAGCCAGCAGAAGATGGGAAATAATAAAGATTAGAGCAGAAATCAATGCTATCAAAACAAAACAAACAAACAAAAAAAAAAAAAAAAACAACCAGGAGAACAGATCAATGAAACCAGAAACTGGTTCTTTGAAATAATTAACAAAATTGATAAACCCCTAGCCAGTTTGATCAAAAAGAAAAAGGAAAGGACCCAAATAAATAAAATCAAGAATTACAGAGGAGAGATCACAAGCAATACAATACAAACAATAATACAAACAATACACAACCAATACAATACAAACGATAATAAGATAATATTATGAACAATTATATGCCCATAAAGTGGGCAATTGGGAAGAAATGGACAAATTCCTAGAAACATATAAACTACCAAAACTGAAACAAGAAGAAATAGAAAATTGTGAACAGACCCATAACCAGTAAAGGAATCGAATTAGTAATCAAAAATCTCCTAAAAAACAAGTGTCCAGGGCCAGATAGCTTTCCAGGGGAATTCTACCAAACATTTAAAGAAGAGTTAATACCTATTCTTTTGAAGCTGTTTCAAAAAATAGAAATGGAAGGAAAACTTCTAAACTCATTCTATGAAGCCAGCTTTACCTTGATTCCAAAACCAGACAAAGACCCCCACTAAAAACAAAACTGCAGACTAATTTCCCTAATGAACACGGATGCAAAAATTTTCAACAAGATACTAGCCAACCAGATCCAAAAATACATTAAAAGAATCATTCATCACAGCCAAGTGGGATTTATACATGGGATGCAGGGCTGGTTCGATATCTGCAAAACAATCAATGTGATACATCACATCAATAAAAGAAAGGACAAGAACCACATGATCCCCTTAATAGATGCAGAGAAAACATTTGACAAAATACAGAATCCTTTCTTGATAAAAACCCTCAAGAATGTAGGGATAGAAGTATCATACCTCAAGATCATAAAAGCCATATATGAAAGACCCACCGCTAATACCATCCTCAATGGGGAAAACCTGAGAGCTTTCCCCCTAAGGTCAGGAACACGACAGGGTTGTCCACTCTCACCACTGTTGTTCAACATAGTATTGGAAGCCCCAGTCTCAGCAATCAGACAACACAAAGGAATTAAAGGCATCCAAAGCAGCAAGGAGGTAATCAAACTTTCACTCTTCACAGATGACATGATACTTTATATGGAAAACCCAAAAGATTTCACCAAAAAACTGCTAGAACTGATCCATGAATTCAGCAAAGTCGCAGCATATAAAATCAATATACAGAAATCGGTTGCATTTCTATACACCAATAATGAAGCAACAAAAAGAGAAATCAAGAAATCGATCCCATTTACAATAGCAACAAAAACCATAAAATACGTAGGAATAAACCTAACCAAAGAGGTGAAAAATCTATACACTGAAAACTATAGAAAGATTATGAAAGAAATTGAAGAAGGCACAAAAAAAATGGGAAAATATTCCATGTTCATGGATCGAAGGAAGAAGTATTGGCAAAATGTCGATACTACCCAAAGCAATCTACATATTCAATGCAATTCTTATCAAATAACATCAGCATTCTTCACAGAGCTAGAACAAACAATCCTAAAATTTGTATGGAACGAGAAAAGACCCTGAATAACCAAAGCAATCCAGAAAAAGAAAACCAAAGCTGGAGGCATCACAATCCCAGACCTCAAGATGTATTACAAAGCTGTAATCATCAAGACAGTGTGGTACTGGCACAAAAACAGACACTCAGATCAATGAACAGAATAGGGAAGCCAGAAATAGACCCACAAACATATGGCCAACTAATCTTTGACAAAGCAGGAAAGAATATCCAATGAAATAAAGACAGTCTCTTCAGCAAATGGTGCTGGGAAAACTGGACAGTCACATGCAGAAGAATGAACCTGGACCACTTTCTTACACCATACACAAAAATAAACTCAAAATGGATGAAAGACCTAAACATAAGACAGGAAGTCATCAAAAATTCTCGAGGAAAAAGCAGACAAAAACCTCTTTGACCATGGCCACAGCAACTTCTTACTCAACATGTCTCCAGAGGCAAGGGAGTCAAAAGCAAAAATGACCTATTGGGACCTCAGCAAAATAAAAAGCTTCAGCACAGCGAAGGAAACAATCAGCAAAAAGCAACTGACGGGATGGGAGAAGATGTTTGCAAATGACATATCAGATAAAGGGTTAGTATCCAAAATCTATAAGGAACTTATCAAACTCCACACCCAAAACAAACAAACAAACAATCCAGTGAAGAAATGGGCAAAAGACATGAATAGACACTTCTCCAAAAAGACATTCAGATAGCTAACAGATACATGAAAAAATGTTCAATGTCACTCATCATCAGGGAAATACAAATTAAAACCATGATTAGATACCACCTCACACCAGACAGAATGGCTAAAATTAACAACTCAGGCAAAAACAGATTTTGGCGAGGATGTGGAGAAAGAGGATCTCTTTTGCACTGCTGGTGGGAATGAAAACTGGTGCAGCCACTCTGGAAAACAATATGGAGTTTCCTCAAAAAATTAAAAATAGGACTACCCTATGACCCAGCAATTGCACTACTAGGTATTTATCCAAGGGTGTTCTGTTTCAAAGGGGCGTATGCATCCCAATATTTATAGCAGTGCTATCAACAATAGCCAAAGTATGGAAGAGCCCAAATGTCCATCGACAGATTATTGGATAAAGAAAATGTGGCATACACACACTCACACACACACACACACACACACAATGGAGTATTACTTGGAAGTCAAAAAGAATGAAATCTTGCCATTTGCAACTACGTGGATGGAACTAGAGGGTTTTATGCTAAGTGAAATTAGCCAGTCAGAGAAAGACAAATATCACATGACTTCACTCATATGAGGAATTTAAGATACAAAACAGATGAACATAAGGGAATGGAAGCAAAAATAATATAATAACAAGCAGGGAGACAAAACAAAAGAAACTCTTAAATACAGAGAACAAACTAAAGGTTGCTGGAGGAGTTGTGGGTGGGTGGATGGGCTAAATGGGTAAGAGCATTAGGGAGGACACTTGTCAGGATGAGCACTGGGTATTATACATAGGGGATGAATCACTGGAATCTACTCCTGAAATTATTATTGCACTATATGGTAACTAACTTGGATGTAAATTTAAAAATAAATAAATAAATAGGTGATGGGGATTAAGGAGTGCACTTGTAATGAGCATCAGGTGTTGTAAGGAAGTGTTGAATCACTAAATTGTACACCTGAAACTAATATTACTCTGTATGTTAATTAACTGAAGTTTAAATAAAAACTTAAAAAAAGAATCAAATCTTGCCATTTGGAACAACACGGATAGACCTAGAGGGTACAATGCCAAGTACAATAAGTCAGTCAGAGGAAGACAAATACCATATGATTTCACTCATATGTGGAATTTAAGAAATAAAAGGGAGAAAGAAAGAAAAGAGAAACAAAGAAAAAACCAGACTCTTAGCTACAGAGAACAAACTGGTGGTTGCCAGAGGGGAAGTGGGTCAGGGGATGGGTGAAATAGGTGAAAGGGAATTAAAAATATGCTTATCTTGATGAGCACTAATGTATAGAATTGTTAAACCATTATATTGTACACCTGAAACTAATATAACACTGTGTTAATTATACTTCAATTTTTAATATTAATTTAAAGCAAAAAAGTAATAAATGAGGAATAGACGAATAAAAAATCCATAAGATATATAGAAAAGAAAAAATAAAATGGCATGTGTAAATCCAAGTATATCAATGATTACAATAACAAAACCTAATAAAAAAGCAAAGATTGTGAGATTGGATTTTTAAAAGTGAAACAACTATATATATACAGTAGAAATGCTTAAGAGGGCACTTGCTGTGATGGCACTGGGTGTTGAATGTAAGTGATGAATCACTGAATTCTACTCCTGAAACCAATACTGCACTGTTGTTAACTAACTAAAATTTAAATTTAAAAAATGATTAATAGTCCACAGTTACAAACTGATTGAAAGTATATATACATATATATATATATATATATATATATATATATATATATATTTGGCAAGTATATATATACATATATATATATGGCAAAAGATATATCATGAAACATCAGCTACAAAAAAAGCTTAACTGTTTATACTAGTATCACACAAAAGAGACAAACAAACAAACAAACAAAAAGTGTTACTGGAGGTAAACGGGAACATTTCATAATGATAAAAGGGTCAATCCATCATGAAGTTTAGCAATTACGAACATATAAGCATCCAACAACCAAGCTCCAAAATACATGGGGCAAAACTGATTTCTCAAAAGTGAGAAATATTTCTACAATAATAGTGAACACTTTACACCCCACTTCCAATAATGGATAGGACAAGTGTACAGAAGATCAAGAAGAAAATAAAAGTCTTGGACAACACTAAAAACCAACTAGACCTAAGACGCGTATATAGAACACTACACCCAGAAACAGAATATACAATTTTCTTAAGTGCACATCAAGCATTCTCCAGAATAAACTCATATGTTATGCCATAAAATGACCTCAAGAAATTTGAAAGGATACAATACAAAGTATGTTCTATGACCACATGGAATACAATTAAAAATCATAACAAGAAAAAATGTGGGAAACTCACAAATATATAGAAATTAAACAAAACATTCCTATGGGGTGCCTGGGTGGCTCAGTTGGTTAAGTGTCAGGCTCTTTTTTTAGTCTTTATTTTTGAGAGCGAGACAGAGTGTGAGCAGGGGAGGAACAGAGAGAGAGGGAGACACAGAATCCAAAGCAGGCTTCAGGCCCTGAGCTGTCAGCGCAGAGCCTGACACGGGGCTCGAACTCACGAACCGTGAGATCATGACCTGAGCTGAAGTCGGACGCTCAGCCAACTGAGCCACTCAGGCATCCCTAAGCATCAGACTCTTGATTTCAGCTCAGGTCATTATCACAGTTTGTGAGTTCAAGCCCCATGTTGGACTGTGGGTTTACAGTGTGGAGCCTGCTTGGGATTCTCTCTCTGTCTCTCTCTCTCTCAAAGTAAAAAAACTTAAAAAAAATAGTTTTAAACAAAACACTCCTAAATAACAAAGGGCTCAAAAAAAAAAAGAAATCAAAATAGAAATCAGAATATATTTTTATTATGTTTCTTTTTTTTTAATTTTTTTAATGTTTATTTTTGAAAGAGAAAGAGAACGAGCGGGGAAGGGGTGGAGAAAGGGAGACACAGAATCTGAAACAGGCTCCAGGCTCCGAGCTGTCAGCACAGAGCCCAACCCAGGGCTGGAACTCATGAACAGAACTGTGAAATCATGACCTGAGCTGAAGTGAGACGCTTAACCAACTGAGCCACCCAGGTGCCCCAATAAGAATATACTTTTAGATAAATGAGAACAAAGACACAGGATACCAAAATTTATGAGATGCAGATAAAGCAGTTCTCAGAAGGAAAGTTATAGCTGTAAATGCTTATGTTAAGAAAAAAGGAAAATCTCAAATCAATAACCTAACCGTATACCTTAAGAAACTGGAAGAAAGTTAAGCAAACTACAAGTAAATCAAGGAGAATGAAGAAAATAATAAAGATTATAGCAGAGATAAAGCAAGTGAAAAGTAAATTTACATTAAAAATAGATTTGACAAAAGGCAAAGTTGGTTCTTTGAAAAGATGAACAAAATTGACAAACCTTTAGCTAAATTGAGCAAGGAAAAAGGAGAGAGAGAAGACTCAAATTACTAGAATCAGAAATGAAACAGGGGACATTACTACTGGCTTTACAAAATTTTAAAGGATTGTAAAGGAATACGATGAACAAACGTATGCCAACAAATTGAATAATTTAGATGAAATGGAAAAATCCTACCAAGATACAAACTAGTGAAGCTGACTCAAGAGGAAACAGTGGCTGGAGTGGAGAGCCACTGGGGATGAGGTATGCACAGGGGCTTCAGACTCCTGCCTCAGCCTTTTATTTTTTTTATTTTTTTTTTCAATATATGAAATTTATTGTCAAATTGATTTCCATACAACACCCAGTGCTCATCCCAAAAGGTGCCCTCCTCAATATCCATCATCCACCCTCCCCTCCCTCCCACCCCCCATCAACCCTCAGTTTGTTCTCAGTTTTTAAGAGTCTCTTATGCTTTGGCTCTCTCCCACTCTAACCTCTTTTTTTTTTTCCTTCCCCTCCCCCATGGGTTTCTGTTAAGTTTCTCAGGATCCACATAAGAGTGAAAACATATGGTATCTGTCTTTCTCTGTATGGCTTATTTCACTTAGCATCACACTCTCCAGTTCCATCCACGTTGCTACAAAGGGCCATATTTCGTTCTTTCCCATTGTCATGTAGTACTCCATTGTGTATATAAACCACAATTTCTTTATCCATTCATCAGTTGATGGACATTTAGGCTCTTTCCATAATTTGGCTATTGTTGAGAGTGCTGCTATAAACATTGGGGTACAAGTGCCCCTATGCATCAGACTCCACACCCGAAAAACAAATAACCCAGTGAAGAAATGGGCAGAAAACATGAATAGACACTTCTCTAAAGAAGACATCCGGATGGCCGACAGGCACATGAAAAGATGCTCAACGTCGCTCCTTATCAGGGAAATACAAATCAAAACCACACTCAGATATCACCTCACGCCAGTCAGAGAGGCCAAAATGAACAAATCAGGAGACTATAGGTGCTGGAGAAGATGTGGAGAAACGGGAACCCTCTTGCACTGTTGGTGAGAATGCAAATTGGTGCAGCCGCTCTGGAAAACAGTGTGGAGGTTCCTCAGAAAATTAAAAATAGAGCTACCCTATGACCCAGCAATAACACTGCTAGGAATTTACCCAAGGGATACAGGAGTACTGCCTCAGCCTTTTAACACCAGTGGCGGGCTGGCAGACCAACGACCCCATGGTTCTGCAGGGATCCTCACTTCCTTTTAGAACTTGGGTAGGTAGGTGGGGAGAGTGTGAGCATCTGAGCCCACTGGGCAGGGCGGGTGTATCTGCGCCCCCCCCCCCTTCCCTGCCAGTGGGCTCTGTGATGTAACCTGAGGGGGGTGGGGTGGGGCCTAGGGCACTACCCAGCTGGTTTTGAGAAGGAGTTGTAGGGGGAGGATGCCATGTGCTGTAGGTGCAGAATACACACCAGAGTTCCAAGCCTTAGTACAAAAAATATATATAAAACATTTCATTCATAATTTTATATTGATTATAAATTGAGTAATTGATTATTAAATTGATTATAGATTTGGATATATTTGGTCAAACAAAATGCATTTAAAATTTTAAAAAGAGGGAGAAATAGACCATCTGAGTAGACTTATAACAAGAGACTGAATTAGTAATCAACATACTACCCACAAAGGAAAGCACAGGCCCAGATGGCTTGAATTTAGCACACGTTTCAAGAAGAATTAAAACCAATTCTTCACAAACTATTCCAAATGACAGAAGAGGAAGGAACACTTCCAAACTCATGTTAAGAGGCCAATATTTCCCTGATGCTAAAACCAGAGGAGGACATCACAATAAAGGAAAACTACAGACCAATAAATACTATGAACTTGGATGCAGAAATTCTCAACAAAATACTATCAAATCAAATCTAAAAACATATTTTAAAAAATTATACACCATGATCAAGTAGGATTTACACAAGGAATGCAAGTTTAACTCAACATCCAAAATTTTTTATAGTTAAAAAAATTTTTAACGTTTATATATATATATATACATATATGTGTATAAATATGTATATTATATTAAATATAATTTATTGTCAAATTGGTTTCCATACAACATCCAGTGCTCATCCCAACAGGTGCCCCCCTCAATGCCCATCACCCACTTTCCCCTCTCCCCCACCCCCCATCAACCCTCAGTTTCTTCTCAGTATTTAAGAGTTTCTTATGGTTTGCCTCCTTCCCTCTCTGTAACTTTTTTCCCCCTTCCCCTCCCCCATGGTCTTCTGTTAAGTTTCTCAGGATCCACATATGAGTGAAAACATATGGTATCTGTCTTTCTCTGCCTGACTTATTTCATGTAGCATAATATTCTCCAGTTCCATCCACGTTGCTACAAATGGCCAGATTTCATTCTTTCTCATTGCCAAGTAGTATTTCATTGTATAACCACATCTTCTTTGTCCATTCATCAGTTGATAGACATTTAGGCTCTTTCCATAATTTGGCTATTGTTGAAAGTGCTGCCATAAACATTGGGGTACAGGTGCCCCTATGCATCAGCACTCCTAAATCCCTTGGGTAAAGTCCTAGCAATGCTATTGCTGGGTCATAGGGTGGATCTATTTTTAATTTTTTGAGGAACCTCCACACTGTCTTCCAGAGCAGTTGCACCAGTTTGCACTCCCACCAACAGTGCAAGAGGGTTCCCGTTTCTCCACATCTTCTCCAGCATCTGTAGTCTCCTGATTTGTTCATTTTAGCCACTCTGACCAGCATGAGGTGGAATCTGAGTGTGGTTTTGATTTGTATTTCCCTGATGAGGAGTGACGTTGAGCATCTTTTCATGTGCCTGTTGGCCTTCTGGATGTCTTCTTTAGAAAAGTGTCCATTCATGTCTTCTGCCCATTTCTTCACTGGATTATTTGTTTTTCAGGTGTGGAGTTTGTGAGTTCTTTATAGGTTTTGGATACTAGCCCTTTGTCTGATATGTCATTTGCAAATATCTTTTCCCATTCGTTCGGTTGCCTTTTAGTTTTGTTGGTTGTTTCCTTTGCAGTGCAGAAGCTTTTTATCTTCATGATGTCCCAATAGTTCATTTCTGCTTTTAATTCCCTTGCCTTTGAGGATGTGTCGAGTGAGAAATTGCTGTGGCTGAGGTCAGAGAGGTTTTTTCCTGCTTTCTGCTCTAGGGTTTTGATGGTTTCCTGTCTCACATTCAGGTCCTTTATCCATTTTGAGTTTATTTTTGTGAATGGTGTGAGAAAGTGGTCTAGTTTCAACCTTCTGCATGTTGCTGTCCAGTTCTCCCAGCACCATTTGTTAAAGAGGCTGTCTTTTTTCCATTGGATGTTCTTTCCTGCTTTGTCAAAGATGAGTTGGCCATACGTCTGTGGGTCTAGTTCTGGGGTTTCTATTCTATTCCATTGGTCTATGTGTCTGTTTTTGTGCCAATACCATGCTCTCTTGATGATTACAGCTTTGTAGTAGAGGCTAAAGTCTGGGATTGTGATGCCTCCCGCTTTGGTCTTCTTCTTCAAGATTACTTTGGCTATTTGGGGTCTTTTGTGGTTCCAGACAAATTTTAGCATTGCTTCTTCTAGCTTCGAGAAGAATGCTGGTGCAATTTTGATTGGGATTGCATTGAATGTGTAGATAGCTTTGGGTAGTATTGACATTTTGACAATATTTATTCTTCCAATCCATGAGCATGGAATGTTTTTCCATTTCTTTGTATCTTCTTCAATTTCCTTCATCAGCTTTCTATAGTTTTCAGCATACAGATCTCTTACATCTCTGGTTAGGTTTATTCCTAGGTATTTTATGCTTCCTGGTGCTATTGTGAATGGGATCAGTTTCTTTATTTGTCTTTCTGTTGCTTCATTATTAGTGTATAAGAATGCAACTGATTTCTGTACATTAATTTTGTATCCTGCAACTTTGTTGAATTCATGTATCAGTTCTAGAAGACTTTTGGTGGAGTCTACCGGATTTTCCATGTATAATATCATGTCATCTGCAAAAAGTGAAAGCTTGACTTCATCTTTGCCAATTTTGATGCCTTTGATTTCATTTTGTTTGATTGCTGATGCTAGGACTTCCAACACTATGTTAAACAACAGCAGTGAGAGAGGACATCCCTGTCGTGTTCCTGATCTCAGGGGGAAAACTCTCAGTTTTTCCCCATTGAGGATAATATTGGCTGTGGGCTTTTCATAAATGGCTTTTATGATGTTCAATTATGTTCCTTCTATCCCAACTTTCTTGAGGGCTTTTATTAAGAAAGGATGCTGTATTTTGTCACTTTTTCTGCATCGATTGACAGGATCATATGGTTCTTTTCTTTTATTTTATTCATGTGATGTATCACATTGACTGATTTGCAAATATTGAACCAGCCCTGCATCCCAGGAATGAATCCCACTTGATCATGGTAAATAATTATTTTCATATGCTGTTGAATTCTATTTGCTAATATCTTGTTAAGAATGTTTGCATCCATATTCATCGGGGATATTGGCCTGTAGTTCTCTTTTTTTGCTGGGTCTCTGTCTTGTTTAGAAATAAAAGTAATGCTGGCTTCATAGAATGGGTCTGTAAGTTTTCCTTCCGTATCTATTTTCTGGAACAGCTTGAGAAAGATAGGTATTATCTCTGCTTTAAATGTCTGGTAGAACTCCCCAGGGAAGCCATCTGGTCCTGGACTCTTATTTGTTGGGAGATTTTTGATAACTGATTCAATTTCTTCACTGGTTATGGGTTTGTTCAAATTTTCTATTTCTTCCTGTTTGAGTTTTGGAAGTGTGTGGGTGTTTAAGAATTTGTCCATTTCTTCCAGGTTGTCCAGTTTTTTAGCATATAATTTTTCATAGTTTTCCCTGATAATTGCTTGTATTTCTAAGGGATTGATTGTAATAAGTCCATTTTCATTCTTGATTTTATCTATTTGGGTCCTCCCCCTTTTGTTTTTGAGAAGCCTGGCTAGAGGTTTATCAATTTTGTTTATTTTTTCAAAAAACCAACTCTTGGTTTCATTGATCTGCTCTACTGTTTTTTTTTAATTCTATATTGCTTATTTCTGCTCTGATCTTTATTATATCTCTTCTTCTGCTGGGTTTGGGATGTCTTTGCTGTTCTGCTTCTATTTCCTTTAGGTGTGCTTTTCGATTTTCTATTTGGGATTTTTCATGTTTCTTGAGATAGGCCTGGACCACTACAAGCATGAAACCTACAGATAACATAATGAGTTTAAACCCATATCTTTCAATAATAACACTGAATTTAAATGGACTAAATGCTCCAACCAAAAGACATAGGGTATCAGAATGGGTTTAAAAAAAAAAAAAACAAGACCCATCTATTTGCTGTCTACAAGAGACTCATTTTATTTTTTTTTTTTCAACGCTTATTTATTTTTGGGACAGAGAGAGACAGAGCATGAACGGGGGAGGGGCAGAGAGAGAGGGAGACACAGAATCGGAAACAGGCTCCAGGCTCTGAGCCATCAGCCCAGAGCCCGACGCGGGGCTCAAACTCACGGACCGCGAGATCGTGACCTGGCTGAAGTCGGACGCTTAACCGACTGCGCCACCCAGGCACCCCAAGAGACTCATTTTAGACCTGAGGACACCTTCAGATTGTAAGTGAGGGTATGGAGAACTATCTATCATGCTACTGGAAGTCAAAAGAAAGCTGGAGTAGCCACACTTATATCAGACAAACTTAGACTTTAAATTAAAGGCTGTAACAAGAGATGAAGAAGGGCATTATATAATAATTACAGGGTCTATCCATCAGGAAGAGCTAACAGTTATAAATGTCCATGCACCAAATTTGAAGGCCCCAAATATATAAAACAATTAATCACAAACATAAGCAACCTTATTGATAAGATTGTGGTAATTGCAGGGGTTTTAATACTCCACTTACAACAATGGATAGATCATCTAGACAGAGAATCAATAAACAAACAAGAGCCCTGAATGATACATTGGATCAGATGGACTTGACAGATTATTTAGAACTCTGCATCCCAAAGCAACGGAATATACTTTCTTCTCGAGTGCACATGGAACATTCTCCAAGATAGATCACATACTGGGTCACAAAACAGCCCTTCATAAGTATACAAGAATTGAGATCATACCATGCACACTTTCAGATCACAATGCTATGAAGCTTGAAATCAACCACAGGAAAAAGTCTGGAAAACCTCCAAAAGCATGGAGGTTAAAAAGCATCCTACTAAAGAATGAATGGGTCAACCAGGCAATTAGAGAAGAAATTAAAAGATATATGGAAACAAATGAAAGTACAACAATCCAAATGCTTTGGGATGCAGCAAAGGCAGTCCTGAGAGGAAAATAACATTTATATATTTTGGGGAGAAAGACAGGGACAGCACACAAACAGAGGAGGGGCAGAGAGGGAGACACAGAATCTGAAGCAGGCTCCAGGCTCTGAGCTGTCAGCACAGAGCCCCATGAGGGGTTTGAACCCATGAACTGCGAGATCATGAACCGAGCCGAAGTCAGAGGCTTAACTGACTGAGTCACCCAGGTGCCCCAAAAATCAATTAACGTAATACATCGTATCAACAGAATAAAAAGCAAAAGTCACACGATCATCTCAGTAGCTGCAGAAAAATCATTTGATCACATTATACAGAATACCCTAAAGAAAACTATTAGGACTAATAAATGAGGTTGGCAAGACTGGAAATTATAAAATAAATTAAAAATCTATTGTATTTGGTGGGGGGGGTGAGGAGAGAAGAGGCCAATGCAATGGCTAGTCTTTACTGGAAAGAAGAAACTTTACAGCACATTAAAAAAAAATTTTTTTATGTTTTCTCTCTCTCTCTCTCTCTCTCTCTCTCTCTGTGTGTGTGTGTGTGTGTGTGTGTGTCTCTCTGTCTCCCTGTCTCTCTCTCAAAAATAAATAGAAAAAGAAAAGGAAAAAAAGAAAAGGGGTGCCTGGATGGCTCAGTCAGCTAAGTAGCTTACTTTAGCTCAGGTCATGATCTCGTGGGTCATGAGTTCAAGTCTCGCGTAGAGCTCTGTGCTGACAGCTCAGAGCCTGGAGCCTGCTTCATACTCCCTCTCTCTCTGCCCCTCCCATGATCATGCTTAGTCTCTCTCTCTCTCTCTCTCTCTCAAAAATAAATAGGCATTAATTTTATTTTTAAGAGAGAGAGAGAGCAGGAGCGGGAGAGGGGCAGAGAGAGAGAGAGAGGGAGACACAGAATCTGAAGCAGGCTCCAGGCTCTGAGCTGTCAGCACAGAGCCCAATGCCAGGCTTGAACTCATGAACAGAACCGTGAGATCATGACCTGAGCTGAAGTCCAACGCTTAACCGACTGAGCCATCCAGGTGCCCCTAAAGCACATTTTGAGTAAGTTAGTGCAAAAGTTCAGTGGACCAACTGGTGAGGCACCAGCTTGTGAGGAGTTCCCCAACTAAGGCATCGCTGGGCTTCACCTCTGTGCAGCCAGAACCAGATGATGGCAATATTGTCCTCTTCACAGTTGCAGCACTATTCGCTTGTTGGTGATAGATGGGACAAAAGTAGGGCCTTCTTTGGTAACTGAAGCTGCCTGGGGGCTAGCATTTTGTATGGGTCTGGTCCCTTCTGTACAGCCATCATGACCTCCCTCTCCAGCCCTGTCACCTGCTCACCTCAGCAGGAACACTGCCTCCTGATGCCATGCAGCGCACCAGGGTGACTTGACTGGGACCGTGCAGCCAGTGTTCCAACTCCACGAAGTAATCTTGAGGTCATCACGCCCACTACAGACAACTTCTGTTGTATTTTTATACACTTGTAATGAAACAATCTGGAAATGAAATTAAGAGAACAGCTTCATTCACAGTAGCATCAAAAAGAATAAAATACTTAGGAATAACTTAACCAAAGAAGTGTTAAGACTCGTAAACTGAAAACTAAAAAAAAAAAAAAAAAAACAAAAACAAAAAAAACTGTTAAAATAAATTTTCTTTTTTTAAAAAATGTTTATTGGGGTGCCTGGGTGGCGCAGTCGGTTAAGCGTCCGACTTCAGCCAGGTCACGATCTCGCGGTCCGTGGGTTCGAGCCCCGCGTCGGGCTCTGGGCTGATGGCTCAGAGCCTGGAGCCTGTTTCCGATTCTGTGTCTCCCTCTCTCTCTCTGCCCCTCCCCCGTTCATGCTCTGTCTCTCTCTGTCCCAAAAATAAATAAACGTTGAAAAAAAAAATTAAAAAAAAATGTTTATTTATTCTTGAGACAGAGACAGAGACAGAGACAGAGGGAGAAGGGGAGGGTCACAGAGAGAGGGAGACACAGAATCCAAAGCAGGCTCCAGGCTCTGAACCGTCAGCACAGAGCCCGACGCGGGGCTCGAACCCACAAACCAGGAGATCGTGACCTGAGTTGAAGTCGAACGCTTAACAGACTGAGCCACCTAGGCGCCCCTAAAATAAATTTTCAAAGACCTAAATATATGGAAAGATATTCTATGTTCAAGCATTAGAAGATTTAATTTAACTTAATTTTGTTAAGGTGAATACACTGCTCAAATTGATCTATAAATTTAATAAAATCCCAATCAATATCCCAGCTGCCTTAGTTGCAGAAATTGACAAGCTGCTCTTAAAATTCACAAGGAATTGAAAGAGACCCCAAATAACCAAAACAATCTTGGAAAAGAACACAGGAGGAGGACTCACATTTCCTGATTTCAAAACTTACTACAAAGCTACAACAATCAAGATAATGTGTTACTGGCTTAAGACTAGATACATTATAAACCAGTGAAATAAAATTGAGAGTCCGGGAATAAACCATGGTCTATGGTCAATTGGTTTTCCACAAGGGTGCCAAAACCATTCAACGGGGAAAGAATAATCTCTCCCAACAAAAGGTGCTTGGTGAACTAGCTATTCAGACGCAAAAGAATGAAGCTGGACCCCTATGTCACAGCGTATATAAAAAATCAAAATAGAGCATGCATCCAAATAAATGTATGCGTTAAAAATACAAAAATTTTAGAAGAAAGCATAGGAGTGAATCTTCATAACCTTGGATTTGGCAAAGTAGTCTTAGACATGGCCCCAGAAGCATAAGCAACAAAAGAGGAAAAAATTTTTTCTATTTCATCAAAATTGAAAACTTTGTGCTTTAAAGGGACACCTTCAAGAAACTGCAAAGTGCAAAAAGTGTACACAGAATGGGAGAAATATTTACAAATCATATATCTGATAAAGGACATGTACACTTGTACCTAGCATATATAAATAACTCTTAAAGCTCAGTAATAAAAAGACAAATAACCCAGTTTAAAAACGGGAAAAGATGGGGCATCTGGGTGGCTCAGTCGGTTAAGCGTCCAACTCCAGATTTCGGCTCAGGTCATGATGTCACAGTTTGTGAGATTCAGCCCTGCGCTTGGGATTCTGTCTCTTCCTCTGTCTGTGCCCCTTCCCTGCTCTCTCTCTCTCTCTCTCTCTCTCTCTGTCTCTCAAAATAAATAAACTTTAAAAATTGTAAAAATTAAAATAAAAATGAGGAAAGGATTTGAGTATATATTTCTCCAAGTGGCGAATAGGAATGCAAAAAATATGCACATTGTCATTAGTTCTAGAATCAAAGACTCCAAAAATAATGTGTTGGAAAGATAGGGAGAAATGAGAACACTCATGCATTGCGGCACTACGGAAAACAGTCTGGCATTACTTTAAAGCATTCAACATTCAGTCACCATTGAACTCAGGAATTTCACTCCTAGGTTTAAACCCAAAAGAGTTCAAAGCATGTGTTCAAACAAACATTTGTACAGAAATGTCCATAGCAGCATGATTTATAATAGCTAAAATGTGGAAACATCCCAAATGTTTATGTGGCATATCCACATGGTGGAATATTAGTCATAAAAATGAACGTGGATAAACCTCTAAAACATGTTAAGTGAAAAAAGCCAGTTATAAAAGTGTACATATTCTGTAATTTCATTTATATGAAATGCCCAGAATAAGGAAATCTATTTAGTGAGAAAGTAGATTAGTGTTTGCCGAGTGCCGGGGGGTGGGGGGGGGGGGGAAGGATGATAGAGGGGTGATTTGTTTTTGAGGTGATGAAAATATTTTGTTTTATTAATGTTTACTTATTTATTTTGAGAGAGAGAGAGAGCACGCGCATGTGGGGGAGCGTCAGAGAGAGAGGGAGAGAGAAAGGATCTCAAGAAGCTTCCATGCAAAGCCGGATCCTGCCATCATGAGATCATGACCTCAGTTGAAATCAAGAGTAGGCCGCTTAACCAACTGAGCCACTCAGGTGCCCCGGGATGAAAATATTTTTTTCTGTTTATTTATTTTTGACAGAGAGAGAGAGAACGAGCAAGAGAGGTGCAGAGAAAGAGACACAGAATCTGAACCAGGCTCCAGGCTTCAAGATGTCAGCACACAGCCTGACGAGGGGCTTGAACCCACAAACCGTGAGATCATGACTTGAGCCAAAGTTGGATGCATAACTGACTGAGCCACCCAGATGGCCCTGAAAATATTTTCAAATTGACTGTAGTGATGGTTGCATAAGTTTGTGCCTAGGCTAAAAAGCATTGGACTGTGCACTTCAAATGAGCGAATTGTATGGTGTGTGAATTATATACCAATAAAGCTGTTTTTTAATTGAGTAAGGCAATGATAAGGGATTGCATTTAAAAAAAAAAAAAAAAAAGAGCAAAAGATTTGAAGAGGCAATTCCCAGAAGAGGAAATGCAAATGGTCGATGCACATGAAATGGTATTGACCTCATTAGTACCAGGGAAATGTAAAATAAAACAAAGATCACCTTTTTATTTAACTACATCAGACTGGCAAGAATTTGGAAAGAATACATGATGCTTGAAAAAAGGCGAAGAAATGGTTTTTTCACACATTGCTAAGTAGAATTTAAATTAATAAACGTTTTTGCAAGGTATAATGTCCATATCCATTACATTTAAAATACTCCTACTCTTTCACTTCGTGTTCCCTTTTGAAAGACTCTATGTCCTAGAAATAACGCATGTGACTATACTTAGAATCACTATTGCAGCATTGTCATGCAAAAAGCAAATGCCAGGGTAGTGGCCCAGTTTGATCCAATTTTTGTAAAATCAAACAGCAAAAAAAAAAAAAAAAAAAATTATGTGCATGTATATTTGCATGGAAGAATATATCCCAAGCTGTTAATATCTTGGGTGGGGGGGGGGGGGTTGTCAGATAATGATGGACCTGCCTTTTGTGTACATCCTTGCATTGTTTTGTTAGTTTTAATGAAAAAGGCATTACTTTTGGGTTTTGACGATGAAGGGAAAAAATTAAGAAGAGGAGGTGGGTGGAGGAATTAGAAAAGAAAGGAAGGAGCTATTTTTGCGGCTGTTTCTGTGTGCGCTCCTTTTACAGATAGTGCGGCAGGCCCGGGCGTCGCGTCTACGCGCGGGATTACAGTAACTTGGTTGTCAGTGATGAGTCAGAGTGCGTGGTGCTGATGCTGCTGCCATTTCATCACCTCTGCGAGCGCAGCATCCATTCCTTCGCTCTCCTTGCGCCTGGGCCTACCTCGCCTCGGGCTCCCAGGCCAGCGATGTGCTCGTGGCCGATCTAGATCCGGACCAAGCCACGCTCTCCGAGGCCTCGGCTGGGCGCCCCTCTCGCCGCCCAAGGCCGGCCCGGGCCAAGGAGACCTGCTGATCCCCGGCTATGGAGGCCATCTGGCTATACCAGTTCCGGCTCATTGTCATCGGGGATTCCACGGTGGGCAAATCCTGTCTGATCCGCCGCTTCACCGAGGGCCGCTTTGCCCAGGTTTCGGACCCCACCGTGGGGGTGGATTTTTTCTCCCGTCTGGTGGAGATCGAGCCAGGAAAACGCATCAAGCTCCAGATCTGGGATACCGCGGGTCAAGAGAGGTTCAGGTGGGAGCGCAGCCGGGGCCGCGAGCAGTGGGAGGGTCTTCGGGGCTTGCACAACCCCTGGGAAAAGAGGACTTCCTGGTCCTGGTCGCGGCCCCTTAGGGACGATACCGAGCATCTGGGGATTTCTGCTCAAGCCCACCTTCAGCTACCTGGGAGTTCAGTGCGGGGAAAGAAGCGCCCTCGCCGGGAAGGCCGGGCAATGATACGTATTGCTTCCACCACAATTCCACCGATGTGCCCCTTGCTGGCTAACAAACTAGCTGGAATTGATCACTGAAATTTATCAATCTCAGTCCTTATACTACATACTTTCAAACATGTTCCCAGGTCCACCTAACATAACTGACAGATATAGATAGGTGGTATATAGCGACAGCTACATATAGACCTAGACATAGATATAGATTTATAGAGAAACACACACATAATTACATGAAATAGATACTGATCATTGATTCCTGCTTGCCACCAGCACACATTCAGTGATTATCCACTGCATGCCAGGCGCTGGGCTTGTTTCTGGGGAAACAGCCCAAGGAAACACACAAGAGGATGCCTTGTAAACAAAACAGACACAGGCCCTTCCCTCTTAGAACTTCCGTGCTGGCATAGTGGGAGGAAATACATAATTAGCAATGATACAAAAGAGTGTCCTGTTCATATTTGTATGCTCACTGCCTACTATAATGCTTCACATATAATGAGTAATCAATGAACAGGTGTAATTTTCTGTCACAACCCTTTGTTTTCCCTTTGGAATATGTATCATGTGTAATTATATGTGTGAACACAGAGAAGGCTACCTGGAGAAGATGAGGCCGTGATGAGTAGGAGTAGCCCAGCAGAGACAGGAAAAGCCCGGGGAGAGAAAACAGTGCACACAGAAAACTTGGAGAGAACAATTTGAGCTAAAGTCACACAAAGCAGCAGGAACTGGACCAACAAAGGACTAAATAGCGTTTATGCATTTTCAAATATGTTTATGATTATTCGTTTATTTATCGAACACTAATTCCACACAGAAAATACTGGTTAGGTAGTTGAAGAAGAGGAGACGCAAGAGTTCACTACAAACTTGAGTTGTCCCCACCCCCAACCCCGCAATTCCACAAACTATAAGTGAAGAAAGGTGTCTTTTATATATTTATTGCAATCTCTGTATGAACAGCCTTTTCATATCCACTGCCTATTATTTATTGGGTGATCTTGATTTGTAAGAGTCCTTTATAGATTATTAATCCTCCTCTGTCATGTACATTGTGAAATATCTTCCTAGCTTGTCATTTGTCTTTTAACTTTAAGAACATTTTTTGATGTATGGAAGGTTTTAATTTTTATATAGCCTCATGTTGTGTTTGGAAAGGGCTTTGTTACAGCTTCCTCATTGATTTCCTGAACCAAGTTGTTCACAAATGAAAACCTTTGTTCATGTTGAATTTTCCGATTACACCTACCATTCTCCTTTAAACATAAGGGAATCAGAAATGCTTTCCATCTCCAAGGCTTATTTGCTTGGTTGAACTCATTCGCAGCATTTGTCCTTATCATCATCTAGCTTGGACTTTAATTCCCTGGATGATGTCTGTTCTCTTATCACTGGGCCATTTGTACTAAGCCTTAAGCGACTGAGTCACTCATTGTTTATCTTTTTTTTTTTTTTTTTTTTTTTTTTTTTATCCAAGGAGACAGAAAACCTAAAACTAGACGTAGATCAAAAAGCACAGTACTTTCAAGCAAGCAACTGTAGAGACAAAAATAGTTTGACACCCTCTAATAAGCTCTAATATGCTCTAAGCAAAGTACCATAACGTATACAAGTCAACAAGTTAAAATATAGGCAGCTTCTCCTGTTTAAGAAGCACAGCACATGTATAATAGGTTTTAGAGATATTCTAATTACATCGCTTTAAACAAATTGTCACTTTAAGGGGAAGTTTTGGCTCTTTAAGCAGTTTTTCACAGTGGTAGCTCCTGAGTCAGCCTCCCTGAAATGTGTCAGGACCTTTGCAGACCATTCTTCTTTTTCCCATTCCCACATAGCCTAAGAAATAAAAAACAAAAAGCATTTCTCCTCAGAGATGCACATAGCAGTAAGAAGTGGGAAAAATGGGGCCTATTGTAATATACCTCTATATACTTATAAACATGTACTGTTGACTCTCATGAGTTCATGTTCAATCTTTTCAAATCCTGTTTCAACTACGACAGTTTGTAATGAGCTCTCCAGGTCAGAGAACACTTTAGCATTCGTTATTTCATTTTGCTGCATAATAACCTGTGGCTTAGGTATCCCATTTTGCCACGGTGGGAGAGTGGGCTGTGGTTCTACCTGAACTGAGGGGAAATGCCTGTAAGGCCATGAGCATTCATTTCTAGAAGATGCCATCTCAAAGTTTTGGCCAATTGAAAATTCATGTAGTATTATTACACAAAGACATCTGCATTCCATTGTTTAAGAAAAGAGAAAATCGTTCTTACTAAAGGACTGTGTCCGTAACGAGACACGCTAGAATACACCATCTGAGTTCATTGAAGGACAGGAGTTTGGGCACGGCCTTTATTCTTTACTTCTTTCTTGTGTTTTAGATCCATCACTCGCGCCTACTACAGGAACTCAGTAGGTGGCCTTCTCTTATTTGACATTACCAACCGCAGGTCCTTCCAGAATGTCCATGAGTGGTTAGAAGAGACCAAAGTACACGTTCAGCCCTACCAAATTGTATTTGTTCTGGTGGGTCACAAGTGTGACCTGGATACACAGAGGCAAGTGACTCGCCACGAGGCAGAGAAACTGGCTGCTGCGTACGGCATGAAGTACATTGAAACGTCAGCCCGAGACGCCATTAACGTGGAGAAAGCCTTCACAGACCTGACGAGAGACATCTATGAGCTGGTTAAAAGGGGGGATATTACCATCCAGGAGGGATGGGAAGGGGTGAAGAGTGGATTTGTACCAAATGTGGTTCACTCTTCGGAAGAGGTTGTCAAGTCAGAGAGGAGATGTTTGTGCTAGTCAGCCCTTTTATTTCCAAAACGGCTCTCCCACCTGAACTGAAAAGTGATGAAAATGAAGAGAATCCTTGCGTGACTGAAGAGAACTCAGCCTCCATCTTACATACAAGGGAGCCTCCTTCTGCAGGGGTCTTGGACAGGCCGTGGAGTAGATGTGGGAGCCTGGGTGCTGGGAGTGAGGGACTCATCTCGGCGACTGTTTGTGGCCCATGGTGAGTGGACCACATGTCAAGGGGCTGAGGTTTGGGGAGCTGGGCCCAGAAAAATACAACCACAGACAGGACAGCCATTTCTTGGTATTTCAGCTCATTCATAGGTCACAAACATAAATCTGTAAAGGGGAAAAAAGTATCACATTGGAAACAATAAGCCAAACTAAAAAAGACTACGAGATCAACTTAATCAGTGAGAATATCCTACACCAAGTGTGTGTGCTGGGTTGGGTGCAAGGGTACCAATTAGCTTCCAAACAGCTTGTCTGTAAAACGAGGGGCACGGACCAGCTATTTACTAAGACTGTTGCGAGGCCTGTTGTTCTAGTAAAAACGCCATGTGTATGAAGAGGGAAGCCATTATATGTATTGCTTTTATCACATTCCAGAAAATGTACACCCTTATGATGGAATAACCAACTGTGTGTGTGAAAGAAATTGTGCCATGCAAATTACCATATAAGTAGAAGAAAGGAACCCTGTAACCCATGCCATGCCCTCTTCCCTCAGCCCCCCAGCCCAGATCATGCCCGGGGTTTCTCTGCAGGGGCAGCTGCTGCCTAAAAAGTGCACAACCTGCCTGTCCCTTCAGGTTCCTGGCGACAACAGTACAGGGACTGCCTCTGCAAAGAGCCCTGAGGCAGACATTTGCTCAGCAAGAGGCACCACCGGCACCCTCACAAACACTTCACCGTCACTTGAATTCACAGCAGGCCTCTGAGATTTTCTTCCCCGTTTTACAAAAGAGTAAAACTAAGAAGCAGGAGCCTCTCTGTGCCAGGGTGAAGGTCTCCTGACTCCTAGTTCTTGTTCCTGCTGTCGGGTGAATGAACCGTTATTAATTTGTTTACTTTGGAAGAGCTATGACTGTAAATAAATGTTCTCGACATGTTAGGGTGTTTCCTTATTGCTTACGACTCAGCTGTCATCCTGAGGGAACCTGGGGATGAAACGAAGGTAAAGCCATTTCAGGTATTACTGACAAGTAGGCTTTAAATGAGTGAGTAATTGCACAACTAAAAACACATTAAAACTGTGTGCGCTACAAGCGTTCTTATCACTGAAACACAGTGGACATGTTAGCGAAAAGAACCAAATGCAGCAATGGGGAGTGGGATGGGGGGTGAACACTCAGCTCACAATGACCTTGGCTACCTGTTTGCCACATACTACACAGGGTTCTTGTCTACCCTAGAGAGTCAGCTCCTAATTCTCAGGTGAGCAGACATCTAACTGCATCAGAAAACTGAAATGGTTGGCTTAAGGTTCCATTACCTTCTTGAAGAGAGGTCATGCTTTAAATTATTTTTCAGATTGTAGCCAGCTGAGCTAGGCAAAAGCCATACTTTTCACAGTAAGAAAACAATTCTGAGTAGTCAGGTTTCTCATATCCATTCTGACAGGAAAGCCTGACAATGGTAAATTGCTTTGAGATATAATACTGAACTTCGGTATGAATGTGACTGAATCTGAAAGTTCGGGAATTTGCTTCAGCCACAAAGAAGAAGCCAAATAACGAGAATTATGGAAACAAACCACCTTGGACCAACCTGCAGCATCGACTACAAGTGAAGCTCTCATCCTGTCTACATTCATTTCACATGACCTGGCCTGGGCGGAGTGATTAAGTGGCCAGCTTTGTGGTTTTAGAAGGCAAATAAAAGATGGTGAACAGGATTAACACAAAATTTCATCAACTACTATGTTTAATTGTATCAAGAAGATTCTGAAAGCAAGATTATCCAGTAGATAAATGAGTTTTTTCAGTGGCTTCTGTCAGTTCAAAAAAAAAAAAAAAAGATAGAAACAAAACTTCTTTATGGTTTTCTTGTCTAAGACACTATATGTATACTTTTTCCATTCCTTGCATTTTTTAAAGGCAGGTTTAAAAATACTCAGCATAGGATCCAGCAAAGGTGGCTGAGCTTAATTGCTTAAACGAGTTCTAGAAACTTTAAAAATCATTTTAGTAGAATTCAGTGCTGTTGTCACTGCAATAAGTGGGTTTTAGAAACTGAGTGTGAAAAAATCAGGTGTTAATACAATACTAAGGATAAAGCTTTAGAAGCTATTTTACTACATAGGTAAAGAAAAGATCAACTAACTTGTAACAAAGACCACAACTGCATGTTGGATTGGATTGTCTCATATTCCAGAATAAAATGTACTGTATACTTTTCCTCACTTTGTTGTGCATTGTAATGAAATGTGGAAAAATGTTTTCTTTAGCTGTATGTGAATGAGAATTTGCTTGTATTTAGTAAAATGGTTGATTATGTGACTGTGAGATTCCAAGTGTGTGTTGTAGCTGTTTCCAGAGTCTGTCACCACAGTAGTAACATTGTAGGTTATCCGTTATGTATGACATATACTATGCAAAAGAGTCTTCACTGGTATCTCAAAGCCAGAACAAGAATATGAGTTTTGAAAGTTATGTAATCATCATGTTGAAAGTCACAGAGACCTCACTACAGCCTGAGAATCCCATGACACCAGCTAGCTGTTTACAACTATTGTCATCCCTGGAAAGTCTTCTTTTCCACAGGCTAAATTGTCTCAGCTGTTTTGAGTCCTACTCTATGATATCCGTTTTGTGCCAGGATCACTTGGAGTGTGGGGCCCAGATTGGAACACAAAAGTTCAGAACACTGCCTGTGGTTGACAGTGCATATTTAGGGGAGGGGAAAAAAGGGAAAGATGTTTGATTCTGAGTCTGGGCATAGGAAGGCTGAATTATGCACAGCTTTATCATTTTTATAGTCATGAGTGAAGGAAGGAGGAGGGAAGGTAGAAAGGAAAAACCAACAATGCAACAGCATTTCATATAGTTAACATCCCATTCTCCTTAAAACACTCCTTATAATGCCAGGGTCTGATCATCTTTTCTTTGGTTAATTCCTTTGGTGACCTTATTCTGTCCCGTGTCTGTAAATACCACGTTATAAGCCAATGAGTCCTGAATGTAGATCTCCAGCTTGTCTCTTTCCCGTGGACTCCAGACCTTTATAAATAGCTGCCAACCCAGCATGTCCACTTGAATGTCTGTCGGGCATCAGAAATGTAACATGTCCCAGACCAAGCTCCTAATCTTCCTCCCCAAATGTATTCTTCCCATAGCCTTTCCTTCCTCAGTAAATGGCAACTTTGTCTTTCTGTGTACTTTTGCCAAAAACCTTGGAGTCATCCTTGACTCCTCTCTTTCATAGTCCACATGGGATCTATCTGGCTAGGCTGGCTCTACCTTAAAAGTAACCAGAATCAGACTCAGGTGAAGATGTTGAAACGTTCTTCAAATGCACCAAGCACATTCACACCTCAGGGCCTTTGTACTTGTTCTTTACTGTATCTGGAATTCTCTTTCCTGAGATGACTGCCTGGATTTCTCCCTCACCCCCATCAAGTTCTGAAACCAACAGCCTCCAAAATCTGCAAGCAGCTTCCTGATTCTCAAGAAGATGTAGCTCCAGAAGTTGTCCCTGACAGCTCAACATAGCATGTAACTCCTTAGTCTTCCCTGGAGAACAACAGAGTTTCGGTATACAATAAAGGGCAGAGAAATTTGGGAGGAGAGAATGGAAAACCTGGAGAGTGTAGCTTCACAGGAAGGAGTGGACAGTAGTATCACAATGCAGCAGTGGATTCAGAAAGCTAATGACTAAAATATGTCCATAAGATTCAAGGGAGCCGGAAGTCACGAGCGACCTTTGTCAGCACAGCGTTGGTGGAATGATTTCTGCCTATACCATGGCCCTTAGGGCGTTGTTCTCAGTTCTGTTGGAAGTCCAGCTCTTTCCTTTTCTTTTTTTTTTTTTTCCAGTTCTTTTCCTTGCTCTCCATGTTCTCCTCTCCCTAGACAATCTTACCTTTGCTCGTGACTTCAGTTATTGTTTTGGCATTGAGGACTCCCCGATGGAGGACTCCAGCCCATTCTTTTGAGCGTTATACCAATACAGCCAACTCGCCCACTGAACACATGCACAAATTCCTCATACTCAACATATCCAGTATGAAACCAGCATCTATCAGAATGTGTTCCTCCACCCCAATCTTTCTCATCTCTATAAACGACACCACCATCCAACCCTTTGTTCAACACAGAAACCTAGCAGTTATCCTTAATCCCTCACTTCTCCCCACCTCCTGTATCAAATCCATCTCCACTGCAGCGCCATTGCTATCACCTATGTCCAGGCTGCTGCCAACTCTTTCCTGAACTACTCTGGTATCTTCCTAAGTGGCCACCTTACTTTCTGTTCCTATTCCCAAAATACATTCTCAACATAACAGCCAGAATGAATGGTCTTTTCAAAACAGAAAACAGATCAAGTCATTCTTCTGCTTACTACCCACCAATGGTTTCTCCTCACATTTAGAACAAAATCCAAATAAACCTTACATTTCTTAACATGACAAGGCCTTGCAAGATCGGGCCTCTCTGCCTACTTCTCCAGTTGTAAGTTCCACAAATGTCAGAATCTTATTCGTCTTGTTCACCATTGTTTCTGCAACCTATGACATACACCTATTTTTCAATAACCAATAAATATTTGAATGAATGGTTGTTTTATTCCCCTACTCTAATCCAATGACCTTCATTATTACTTCACTTCAGTAAAATACACACATGGCCCTATCCTAAAGTATGGCCAAATTTTTTCTTTTATTTTGAGAGACAAAAAGAGCACAAGAGTGAGCATGAGTGGGGGAGGGGCCGAGAGAGGGAGAGAGAGAATCCCAAGCAGGCTCCAGGCTGTCAGCACAGAGCAGGACACAGGGCTCGATCTCACGACTGAGATCATGACCTGAGCCGAAATCAAGAGTCAGACGTTTAACCGACTGAGCCACCCAAGCATCCTATGATGAAATTTTATATAGCCTCTGAAACCTGATTACAGGTTCTGTTTGTCTACTCTATCCCATGAACCCTATTTTAAACTTCTCTAGGACCTTCAGGCAATCAACCACCATCCATTGCCAGTCTATCAATGCACCCTTTGACTTTGTTTCGCTCGCTCTTTCTCCTGGCTGTTGTGATGTCTGTCAGCTGGATTCAGGTCATCAGTTCCTAAAGAATATGATTGGTAACAGTTTGGTCTATTTCCTTCTAGACGATTTATTTCTTTATTTATTTATTTTTCAAAATGTTATTTACCTAGTGGGTACGAGTATGGATTTTGGAGTAAGACCATCATGGGTTCAAATTCTGAGTCTACCAGTTAATATATGTGTGATTGAATTTCTCAGACTCTCAGGGTACCACATACACTAAACTGGACAATGATAATATTTAATTCATAGAATTGTTGTGAGAATGAAATGACATAATCCATATAAAGTACCTAGCACTTGGTAAATGTCACATCGTAAACATACTCAGAAAATGGGTGTTTTATGTTTGCACCTAAATTAATCTTTTTCATAAATTGTATTATGTAACACACTGTGCTATTACCTTTTGCACACATACGGTATATATTTTGTGAATATGTGAGAGTAGGAGTTGTCGGTTTTCTGCTTATTATTGTATCTCTATAGTCAATCAGTGCCTGATACATATTTGTTGAATGTGATCAGGAAAAAAAGGTAGCTGACATACTGAAGATGACAGACACAGAAGAAATCTGGGTTTTTGATGATGCCATTGAGCTACAGATTTGACTACCCTTGGAGCCACTCTATCTTAAGACTATTACATGAAATAATACATCCCTTTTTAGTTTATGCCATTTTTTTCAACTTGTAGCTGAAAGTCTCCTAACTGATACAATAGCATTATACAGGAAGTTATTTAATTCCCATTGCTGCTTTAAAGTAATTCTGCGATGTATACATACCTTTGAGTATTTCACCAATTATGTCAAGTCAAAATCATAAAAGTGGAATTTATGAATCAAAGAATATACACCTTTCAAATTTTGATACAATTACTCAGATTGCTTTCTAGAAAGCTTTTACTGAATACCCACGAACAGTGTGTGATAATGTCTATAATGAGTATTATTGTCAATCTTTTAACTCTTTGCAAAACTGAGAGGTGAATAATATATATTTTGTAATTTGCATATATTTGGTTAATTGGTTTTTTGTCACTTGCAACTGAAAACAGGACTAATAACAAGGTGCTGAGTTTTTTCTTATTAATTAATAAATAAGATTTCCTTACATATGGAAATAAATTCTCTATCTACCACATATGTTATTCTATATTTTTTCATGTTTTTCTGACTTTTAACTTTATTTATGGTCTTTGGTAATATAAAAAGAAGTCTTTAATATTTCATAAATAATATCATTATTAAATAATTTAACAATAAATAATATTTTGTTTATTATTTAATCATAATTTCACACATTGTCTATGAGAATCTAGAAACAGTTGTCTCCAAGTTGGGGAACTGGGTGGCTGGCAGACAAGGTGCAAAGAAAACTTAATGTGTATCAGATAATATTTTATGACTTTTGATATTTATACCATGTACCTCATGTGTATATATATATATATATATATGGCCTGTTCTCTTGATGTTTTATGGCAATACTGTTAGTTTTAGATAAGCCGCCTCCACCCAAATACTAGAAAACCATGATTTCCTAAAATCCATTTAGGGTTCTTTCAGGAATTGACTTCTGTTTAATATGTGGAGGTAGGAATAAGAACTATTCTTCCCAAACGGCTACTTACCCTACACTATCCATAAAATACTTCATTCTTTCTTCAATGATCGGAAATTCTACTCTTTTCAAATATTGACATACATATGGGTTTTTGGACTCCCATTTTATAGTTCATTAATCTGTTTGTCTATTCCTGCCCTAATACTACATTGTATTTTTTATTACCTTTTTTCGCTTCAAAACTTTCTTTGATATTCTCATGCAGTACATTAAAACTTAAGAATAAATGTGTCAATTTCTTTATCCACTCATCTGTTAAAAAAGCCAGACACAGAAAGGAAACAACTGCATGATCTCGTTTATATGTGGAATATAAAAAATTTAAATACATAGAAGCAGAGAATAGAATGGTAGTTACTAGGGGGTGGGGAAGGAGGGGAAATGGGGGAATGCCGGCTAAAGGTTACAAAGATGCAGTTATGCAGAATGAATAGGTTTTGGAGATCTACTGGACAGCATGTAGACTATAGTTATCAATAGTGTATCGGATACTGGAAATTTGCTAAAAGACTAGATTTCAGGTACTCACCACACACACACAATGGTAACTATGGGAAGGGATGGATATGTTAATGAGCTTGACTGTAGTAATCATTTAAGTATAGACAGATAGATATAGATATATCGCCATGTTGTACACCTTAAATGTATACAATTTTTGTTATAAACATAAAAAATAATAAATGTGTCACGTTTTCCCTCAGGCAGGGTTAGGATTTTGATTGCTTTAATTTACTGACACTGATAGAATGTCATTCCGTTAATTTAATCCTTGTTTATGTCCATCAGTTCATTCTTATAGTTCACTTATAGGATTTAGCTATTGTCTGTTAATTCCTAGATATTTTATAATATTTACATATCATAAATATTTGTATTTTATTTGAATGGGTTCTTTTTCCCATTACATGCTCTAATTGGTCATTGCTAGTGTGTAGGGAACTGTGGATAGGTGTATGTTTACATCTTGTATTCAGACACTACACTAAATTCTCTTATTACTTCAGTTTTTCAATTGATCTCTTCTGTTTTCTAGGTGGACACTGTAATCCAGAAATAATAATTTTCTGGGGCACCTGGGTGGCTCAGTCGGTTAAGTGTCTGACTTTGGCTCACGTCATGATCTCATGGTCTGTGGGTTTGAGCCCCGCCTCGGGCTCTGTGCTGACAGCTCAGAGCCTGGAGCCTGCTTTGGATTCTGTGTCTCCCTCTCTCTCTGCCCCTCCCCTGCTCATGCTCTCTCAAAAATAAATAAACATTAAAAATATTTTTAAAAATTTTGTGTGTGTGTCTTTTATTTTGAGAGAGAAACAGAGTAAGAGTGGGGGGAAGGACAGAGAGAGAGGGAGACACAGAATCCGAAGCAGTCTCTGAGCTGTTAGCACAGAGCCAGACGCGGGGCCGAACCCACAGACTGAAATCTTGACCCGAGCTGAAGTCGGACACCCAACTGACTGAGCCACCCAGGCGCCCTCATTAAAAATATTTTTAAAAAAGAAATAATTTTCTCTCTCCCTTTCTAATATTTATACTTCATTTCTTCTTTTCACACTGACTAGAACCTGGATTACAATGATGATTGGGGCACCTGGGTGGCTCAGTCGGTTGAGCGTCCGACTTCGGCTCAGGTCATAATATTGCAGTTTGTGAGTTCGAGCCCCGCATCGGGCTCTGTGCTGACAGCTCGGAGCCTGGACTCTGCTTCGGATTCTGTGCCTCCCTCTGTCTCTGCCCCTCCCATGCTCATGCTCTATCTCTGTCAACAATAAATAATCATTAAGAAAAAAAATTTTTAAATAAAATGATGAATAACAGCAGTGATGGTGGGCATCTCTGTCTTGTTCCTGCTTATATGCTTCTAGCATTTTAACTTTAAATTACTTTGATTACGTTCTAGAACTTTTCACTACATTACTATTTACTAAGAGCTTTTACAAAGAATGTATGCTGAGTTTTTCAAATGTCTTTCTTATACCTATTGAGATAATCAAATGTTTTTTTCCTTAACCTGTTAATGTAATAAATTGTACCTAGTAAATCTGTTTATGTTTAACCATGTTTCTTTACATTCTTCAAATAAACTGTACATGTTCATGGTATATTTTTAAAACAGTTTGATTTAATTTACTAATATTTTATTAGGATCTTTGCATCTATATTCATGTTTGAGATGGGTTCATAACAGTACTTCCAAAAATTCAACAGAGATTAAGAGAAATAGGGGGGATCTAGTCAAATAAACTTGGAAAATTGTGGATTTAACAAATCAAAACAATATCCTGTAGGAGTACGCTAGTATATATTGGGGCTTTCCAATGGGAGGCAATTTTATACAGCATCTCCTCAACTTATATGACAAAATAATTTGACTAAGAGTTCATTGTAAATGTTGTTCTTTTGTGTTTTCTTTCAGGTTGTGGCACTATGGTTATTCTGGCCTCGTGAAATCATAAAATGGTTGAAAGTGTATGTCTTCTTTTTCTATATCCTAGAATACTTAAATAACAGAGTGGTCTGCTGCTGGAAACTCTGATAGAATTCACCCATAAAAGCTTTTGGGTCCAGCATTTATCTTTCTTTCTTCTTCCTTCCCTCCCCCATTTTTTTTATTTCTTCTTCTTTATTCTTCTTGTGGGGTTTTTTGTTTGTGTTTTTGTTTTTGTTTTTGGAAGAAGAGGGTATAGATCTTTAGCAACCCTTTCATTTTATTTCAGAGTTATGGTTAGATTCAGCTTTAAACCATTAGATACACTATTTTGTTGTTCATATATACTCATTGTCCTTCTCTGGAATAGGATTATACTTCCCTCCTATGATGTGGGCTTGGCCATGTGACTGTCAGCGCCCTAGCTGGAGGCTTACCTATCCGACTGGATTCCAGAGCCACCGGGACCTGTGGCGGCCACGTGGCACAGAGATTGGGAGGGACTACCCTAGCAGCACACAGCCTACATCCTGGTGAATGAATTTTGGTAATTGACATTTTCCTTGAAAGGTATCCATTCCATTTAGATTTTCAAATGCATTGGCATACAGTTGTCACACTTAGTATAGCTTTAAAATCTCTGGATTGGTGCATAGAAACCTCTCATTTGTAATGCTTTGTTTATGTTTTTGTCTTTATAATTCAGAGTTGTTAGAGGCTTATCTATTTTTATCAGTACTTCAAAGAACCAGTTCTTGGTTTTATCAATTTTGCTTATTCTGCATTCTAATTTATTAACTTTTCACATTATCTACATAAACATACTTTGTCTTTTCTCATGTGAATATTTCTCTGATTCTTCATATGCCAAGTAATTTTTAATTGTACTCCAAACATTTTTTAATATTATGCAACTCTGGGTTTTGTTTAAATTCTATGGAGAATGTTGATATTTTTGTTTTAGCTGATGATTTCTCTGGAAAAGTTCAGGTCACACATTCCAACCTGTCCTCTGTGGGCTGTTGTTCCAATACTAGTTCAGTTTTCAAAGCTTTGGCTGAACCACTTGGATGGTTCCTGTGCTCATGCACAACACAGTAGCCAGTCCAGAAACTGGGCAGTTGTCTATCCTTTTGTTCAGCTCTTTGGTATGCTAATTAGAAACACATAAGAACCCAGGAGTTTGGTTGAGCTCACGGGGGTCACTTTCCCAAGTTCCTCCCTATTTCAAGTTCCCAGGGGCTTCCCCTTTCCTGTGCTTCAGCTAGAAATCCCAACCAAGCTGGGACAGAATGGCTTGAGATTGAGATTAGGAAGGGGTGGCAGTGATTGGTAATGACAAGGTCTCAGGTATGACTGTGGGAATAAGTGGCTAAGGAATGCTCTCGGAGACAGACAAGATCACTGGAGGGGAGATGAGGCAGGAGAGAAAGACTATTCCCCTAAGAGACAGATCATCCTTGACCTTTATTGATGGAGGCAGCAAAAATCAGTGGTTGGACATTTGGGTTTTTTTGAGTTTAGCATCAAGCGCTCATATTTTAATCTGAATTCCATTTTCAAGCCTACTAGTGTTCTCATTGCATTAGATCCTAAATAACCTGTAATTCTAGCTTTGATTTTTTTTTTTTACCTCAACATTATTTCATAGTATTTAATTTTGAAATGTTTTGGATTGATTTTAAAGTATTATTACTAATTTATATGAGTTATGATCACCAAATGTGACCCAGATGATTTGCCTGCAAGTGACTACTGGTGTACTAAGACTTCCACTAATGTTTTGATCCATTTTTTTCTTGAATTCCTAACATTTCATATATTTTGACACAATGTTATTTACCAGATACATGTTCACAAAGGTTTCATCTTTAAGTACCCTTTACCACTGCAACAGGATCCTGTTTTAAATATATGAAAGTAGAAAGAAAAATTAATTTAAGGAAACAGGAAGTTGAATTCCTACTACAAACCCCCTGGTGACCGGATTCTTTGGAACTGAAAACACAGAAACATCAAACACCAGAATGAAAAGACGTTAACAAGGCAGAGTTTTTACTCTAGTAGAAAGCCCAAAATTTGATTCTCTAAAACATCCCTTGACATGTCATTTAAAGTGTTCACAAACATTTTTCTAAAAGTATGTTACTCTGAAATACTTTACTTATATTAATTACAACTTCATAGAAATATTTCCTGGGGTAGAAATAAGAGGGCAGAGTAATATGGATATGGTTAGTGACTACCATAACCAGTGTTCAGTATTTCAGTGTATTCCTCCACTTTTGAGTGCTTTAAATATTGGTATTTATTTGCCATTATTCAGTAATCATCTTTATTTTGTACCATGGCATATGCAGTCACACATAAAAAATTGGAGCTGTATAAAGCCACTGACCTTTTAAAAACTCTTCCAAGCTCTGTTTCCGATTCTGTGTCTCCCTCTCTCTCTGACCCTCCCCCGTTCATGCTCTGTCTCTCTCTGTCCCAAAAATAAATAAACGTTGAAAAAAAAATTAAAAAAAAAAAAAATTAAAAGAAAAAAGGGGCGCCTGGGTGGCGCAGTCGGTTAAGCGTCTGACTTCAGCCAGGTCACGATCTCACAGTCCCTGAGTTCGAGCCCCGCGTCAGGCTCTGGGCTGATGGCTCATGATGGCTCAGAGCCTGGAGCCTGTTTCCGATTCTGTCTCCCTCTCTCTCTCTGACCCTCCCCCGTTCATGCTCTGTCTCTCTCTGTCCCAAAAATAAATAAACGTTGAAAAAAAAAATTAAAAAAAAAAAATTAAAAGAAAAAAGGGGCGCCTGGGTGGCGCAGTCGGTTAAGCGTCCGACTTCAGCCAGGTCACGATCTCACGATCTGTGAGTTCGAGCCCCGCGTCAGGCTCTGGGCTGATGGCTCATGATGGCTCAGAGCCTGGAGCCTGTTTCCGATTCTGTGTCTCCCTCTCTCTCTCTGACCCTCCCCCGTTCATGCTCTGTCTCTCTCTGTCCCAAAAATAAATAAACGTTGAAAAAAAAAAATTTAAAAAAAAAAAAACTCTTCCAAGCTGTATTTTCTTTAATGTTTATTTTTGAGAGTCTATGAGCAGGGGGAGGGGCAGAGAGGGAGGGAGACGGAGGATCTAAAGTGGACTCTGTGCTGACAACAGCGAGCCCAGAGAGCCCAATGTGGGGCTCCAATTCAGTCATGAACTGTGAGATCATGACCTGAGCCGAAGTCAGACGCTCAACTGACTGAACCACCCAAGCGCCCCACAAGTTGTATTCTTATTATATACTTTTCAAATGCCTCTTTCCTTGGTTACTACTATGGTTGAGTGGTTTTCCCTACCGTTACTATATCTGGATTTCTCCTAGAACCCAGTTTGGACCCCATCTACTTTCAGGAGTTCCTGGTACAGCCAACTTTTACCTATGGGATAAGTAGAGGGTAAAGAAGGGGAGTATGATACCCGCTCCCTAGCAGGTAAGAAAGCAAGGGGTTCCATGCTTAGTTCCCAGCTTGTCTGCCTCCACCTGTCACTGACAGGCCTCCCGCCTTTTGACTTCCAGGATCATTCTTATTGTCTTGGAACTTGACCACTCCCTCCCTATGATAAAATGCATTATCCCCCCTACATTCTTTCCCCATCATCAGTCCACTTTTTAAACAAACACTGATGCCAGTATTTCAGTGTGACACCAAATAGATACTGAAAAGCTATAATTGTTACTTTGCTCTGGTATTACAACCAATATCTATAGTGGAGTTGAAAATTAACGATCTAGGGTGAATTAAAACTTTAACTCTGGACTGAGAAGAAATTGTGGCCCAATCCGGTCCAGACATGGGCTGAAGTAGCCAATGGTGTAGTTGTTGTCACCTGGGGTGCACTGATGAAAAGAAGAGACTTACCTGCTAACCTTTTGCTTTTTAATTTTTGTATTTTTTACCTTCTAGAATCCACAGGTTTGATCTGGGGAACATAAGCCCATTCAGACTAAGATGGATTAACTGAAGCAGCTAAAAGATCTAGAAGAAATTTCCTGTTTGGTCATGGCCTACCTCCAAATAAAGTATCCCCGAAAGGCAAATAGCTGTCACACAATCAACTAAACATAAAATTATTTGAAAACCATGACCAAGATGAATGGTCCTTTATAAACAAATTGCTCAGATATACTGTGCACACCAGGTCCATCCTTTATGTTTAATCTGACTGTAACTAAATCTGATACCAGACAAGAGAGAAGGACCAGACAAAAGTAAATTCTTCAAATGAACTGAGGCACAACCCACACCTGTTTTCATGTGTACACAGAACCCTGGGCCACCTTCCACTAACTCAACAAGAACAGCAGCTCTGCGCACATTTACCAAGTTCAAACACTTCAAGTCTCAAACTTCTCTCTCACATTGGTCATGTAAGCAGTACTCTCCCTGAATACAGAACAGTATTAATCTATAGAAAACATGGTTAATTAGCAGGCACATCAAATCTATGATGCTGATTGTAGTTACAAAATTTCAAACTAAGAAGTGTAAAAATGAAAAATGTTATCGAGTAGTTTTGGCCACAAGCCTAAGAAGTTACTCTGTAAAGCCTTCCTCAATAGTTTTGCTAAATTTATGGCATCACTTGGTTTTGGGTTAAGGAGAAAAAAAACCTCTCCAATCCATCATATAATTGCAAAACTTTGGAGGCTACTTGAAGTCTTCCTTTCACCTAATCCAGACAGAGATGCTTCCATCTAGCCCTTTAAAGTATCCGAACCTTTACTACCTTTTTGGCAGAGGCGGTTATTAGCCAGGGGCCTTATAAAACGAAGTAAACCACTATCAAAAACTGGGCCATAATTAGGCAAGATCCAATGGGCTGTGAGCAAGAGCTATTCAAACCCCCTTTCTCCTTCGAGGTAGGGAACTGACCCTGGATTAGCTTTCTAGCTCAGCTCCCCTGGAAAGCTGACAAAAGTGCACCAGCAGCTGTGTGACCAGGTGAGCCTGCTTCTGGTAAAATGCCCTGGCTGGCATCTTGTGTCCAGGCTGAGGGCTGTGAGTGAACGTGAGTGTCCGTGAGGAGTTACAGCTCAGGCTCCCTGAGTACAGTGTACCTCCTGTTACTGGGCCCTGCCCCTGGCCAGGACCTGCGGATGCTATGCACAGGGGACTGATCTAAGATGTAGTGGTCCCCTTGCGGCTTCTAAGCCATGGTGGCTCCTGCAACCTATGTGTGTAGTCTGTGGGGGCTACTGCAAGAATTCCCACAGAACTGTGCCCAAAGCCACCCCCTGGCGTGGTGTCTTAATGTCCCATGTCCTTCAGACTACATTGGTGTGAGACATAGCCTATCCAGGGCTTTGGAGTTTAAATGTATATTTGAACCCAACACCAGCTATGACAGGTGTCACACATGCACTCAGCCAGTGTCTTCAGACACAACACAATCCCACATTAGCACTGAATAGGCACAGGCAAGGCTAGCAAAAGGGTACAGAATTAGAACCACCAAGACAAACCTTTAAGAAATGGTTCAAGACTTACAGGTATCACTGAGGTTTAGGGCAGAGAACAACAGAGAAACGAAAGCATTACTCATGAAGGTATTGAATTTCAGTTAACATTTCTACCAAACTTAGCTACTAGTTATTGTGAAATAAAGGAATGAGGCATCATGGTACAGAGGGAAGGAAATTCACCTAGGAACTGGATCTGGGTCTCATTCTGGCTATGTGGCTCTGGATAAGGTCCATCAATATCTATATGGCAGAGAAGGGCAGGGGCATGGAGGCAGGTTCCATCATCCCCTGCTGTCTCTACTGACAAAACTACTCTCAGTTAACCCTGAAAATAAAAACACTAGAATCTTGCTCCTTCCGTTTTTGGCAAGTCTCGGGAAAAACCCTAAATACAAGAAAAAGCCTTATGTAAAAATGTTAACTACTGAATTATTTGTTACCCATAACGGAGAACGGAGAAATTTTAAAAACACCCAGATGTGTAAATGTGTACCACAGTTTACTAGAGTTCACCCATTGGTATACTACTGTGGAACTAGTAAAGTGATGTTAATATAACAGCACTACAAATAAGCAAATTACATGCTAAGCAAAAAAGGTAGAATAAAAATTATAAAGACAAAATTATTTAAGTTATATTTTAAAAAACTTATGCATAAAAAAGAAATGGAAGACACGGCATTAAGGGGACTACAAATGGAATTTCTTTTTCCCATTTTCTAAATTTTCTCAAAAGAGCATGTGAATGGGAAGATTGTTCAATATGTTTCACTTCCAACACACTTATTATTCAGACCAAGTTTTGAAGGGACTCTTTTGCCCATATCCTCTCTGGGTATACTGTACTAATATTAAGCTTGAAAATATCATGTCAAATCAGGATGGTTATGTTATTCTGAAACTGTAAACCCGTATAAGAGAAATGATTTGGCAGAGATGCTTATATATATTTGTTGAATTAAGTTTTGTTTTAACTCATATCTCTAAAGAGCTGCATTTCTTCATATTCAGTTCAATTTTCATGGACTTCAACCGACCAAATCATTCCTGTCCTAATATTAACAAGGACATTTTGTGACAATATACTTACCATAACAAGGTTTGGGGAAAAGTAGCACTTAAAATATCTCAAGATGTTTACAAAGTTCAAAAATTAAATATGGAAATTTAAAATTATGAAAAAACTGACTTAAGGAACTTTGGTATCTTTCAGATTTAACTACTCAATCGTTTGCTGATCTGTACTCCTTCCAAAGGGATTCTGTGTTATTTCTACAAACATAAGTTCTTGGGACATGCTGGTTTTAAGGTGAAGTAAACGTGCTTTACAAATATGTGAAAAGATACATGTTAACTTTAGAAAGAATAATGTGAAAAAAAGGTGCCAGGCCACAGTTTTAACTTCAATGTTTTAATATCATGAAATACAACTACAAAACATTGTACGAGTATATTTTGTTCTCTACATGGAGATGGAATAATACATTTGTGTTTTTACCAGAATCTCTACATCCAGCGTTAGCCACTCTACCAACGGCTTTCCACAGGGATTTTCTAGTCTTCCCATGAGGTCTTATCATGAATAAAAAAAGCTCACAAATCTTTTCAACCACTGCAGATTTATATTTAGCTTAACATTTTTGTTCAGCTGCTTTGGAGAACTGTTAAGAAATACAAAATTGCCTTAGCCAAGAGTTTTGAGAGGCTAAAGAATTTTGTTGTTTCACGTTGGCCAAGATCTCCCTTATGTTGACATTGCAAAGACACTGTGTACTTCTATGGGGTAAGAAAAAGCATCTCAATAGCCCTCTTACTACTTAGGAAGGCCAATTACCAGTTCCTTAAAAGTACAGAATATTATAATAGATAGCTATTGGCTAAGCAGCACTTCATGAAAATCCATTATATAAGACAAATAACAGCAACAGAGAGCCATAAAGCCCCACATGTACTAAAGAAAACAAGTTTGGAAATATTTAAACTAAGTGCTTTTCCTACCTCTAAACTGGTTTAACTACATCAAGTAAGAGTAATATCAGCCAATAAAGAAAAAGTAAACTGTGCTAGTGTCCAGAATTAGGTTCAAGAGTATACTCACAGTTTTCAGCCATTCCAGCTAAGACTTTGTTTATGACCGACAACAACAAAAAAAAAAGATGAAAGTTGGGGCGCCTGGGTGGCGCAGTCGGTTAAGCGTCCGACTTCAGCCAGGTCACGATCTCACGGTCTGTGAGTTCGAGCCCCGCGTTGGGCTCTGGGCTGATGGCTCAGAGCCTGGAGCCCGTTTCCGATTCTGTGTCTCCCTCTCTCTCTGCCCCTCCCCCGTTCATGCTGTGTCTCTCTCTGTCCCCAAAATAAATAAACGTTGAAAAAAAAAAATTAAAAAAAAAAGATGAAAGTAGCATTTACTTTGTTGGAAATAAAAAAATTAAAATACTGCTAATTTCACAAAATATTTGAAACTAACTTTGTTTTTATAATAAAATGTTTATCTTGTTTTTTAAAGTTTTAACTACCGCTCTTACTGTTCAAAAAAATCAGTCAAAGTAATGTCAACCTTTAGGGATAAACTTTGGGGTACTTAAAATAACATGTTTTGAAAACTGAACCACATTTTTAATTGCCAGCATTATGCTTTGGTCTTGGTAGAATCATCTTTGTTTCTTCTTTTTACATCCCAATTATAAACCCTGGCCATATCTGCAAGAATTGTCAAAGAAAATGCAAATGCAATTCTAAAGATAACACACGCAATGACTAAGTAAGTATTCACTCACATGTTGAATCAGAAATCGTGCACACAAAATACCGGTAACAGCTAGGATTGTGAGCTATCTTGCTAGAATACCATTTGCTAAGAAAATACTGGAACTAAATTCCACCAATACAAAGTCAAGGCCTCAAGTCAACAACTGTTTAGCATATGTAGCCAACTGAAGCCTTATACTTGACAAAACATGTCCTTGACACTGTCAACAGTTTTAAAGATAGCTCCTCATCCATGAAATTTCAAAGACTGTTGACACCATATCCTTACAGGCAATATTTAAATTAGTACAATTCAATTATCAATAATTTCATCTCTTACCCCCCCTTTGGTTTAATAGGACATTCACTCAATTTATTTTCCTTTCCACAAGCATCACCCTGTGTAGGCCCTCGCATATCAGTGACTTCTTTCATGGACTATGCCTTTGGTGTTGTATCCTAAAGTCACCAGTGTAACTCAGGCCATCTAGATTTTCTCCAATGTTATCCTCTACGAGTTTGATAGCTATTTCCCTGGACTTCTGTGGATCAAATCTCCACATCACGAGTCCCATCCCAGCCCCTGCTCTAGGCCTCCACCAGGCCTGCCTTCCGTCACCCAAGTACTCAGCGGCCGCTGTGTGCCGCGTGCCACATGCCGTGGAGAAAAGAACAGGTGCAGCTCCCACGCTTGCAGTGCTCCCGACCTGGCACGGAAAACCAAGTACTGAGTGCAAAGCGCTAAGTAAGCACAGAGAAACAATAAAACACCCTGAGGATCTGAACAGGTATAGAAATGATCTGATACTTGAGCTGTACTAGGAAGGAAACGAAGGAGTAACTCACAGAAACATAAATAGGGGGAAACTGTTCCAGGTAGGAGGAACAAAGTGGAAATGTAAAGGGTGTGGCACATTGGCAGGGGGCAGAGAGGAGAACCGATTGGGGCTACTTGGAACCCAGGTGCACGGGGCGGGGTGGGGGAGGCTGGGGCAGGAAGAGGTCAGGGGCACAAGGTAAGACGGTATGGGACACTTCACTCAGGGCCTCTGTGCACACCTTTCCTGCAACAGGGAGCCACTGAAGTTCTCAATCGCAACCAGAGAAGCAAAAATAGGATGCGTGACTCAGTAAATTCACACTGGAGATAGTGTGAAGGAGAGATGGGAGAAAAAGAGACTATAAAACTACTTAGTCTAGGTTCTGGAAGGCCAAAAGGAGACAATGGACAGAGAGGTTTACAAGGGAAATTTGACAAGAATCTGGTGATTGGTTGGCTCTTGGTGATGAAAGAGGAGTGGAGAGCAACTCCCGAGTTTCTGTCCTGGGGAGTGTGTGGGACCAGTGTCCGCAATAGGAACCAGGAGAGAGAAGTCAGAAAGGAGAGGCACAGAGCTGGGTTTCAATACAGCTGCCCCCTCCCTAAGTAGAACACCTGCCTCCACCTCTCTTCTCTGCTCGTCTGAACCCTCTACTGCCTTTCAAAACAAACCAAGTTCTAACTTCCCCAAGTCTTCTTTGCACTAATTCCAGCTCATATCTCTTTCCCTAACTTTATATTGCCTTGGCGTGGCATACACGAAATGAACTTATATTTTGCTATGAAATTATGATGTAGCTTTATACATGTTTAGTTCTAACACAGCAAGACTCTGCCGCTCTTTTTTTGCACTGATTCCCTCACCATCCTGTGCCCCATACAGCTTAGCACAGTTGCAGCAACATGGGAGACCCTCAATAAATGCTTGCGGATTAAACTATTCAACTGGCTATGAAGGCATCTTGAAAAAATATTTGAAAGAAAAACACTTATGCATTTTGCAGTTTCCAAACCTTCACAACTCAGGTCAGATTAACCTATCTACAAACTTATTTCAGTATTAGTTCCAAATATGTTATTTATCATTCTCATAAAATCTGCAACTTCAAATTAGCCCAGGAATAAGGATATTCTTCTCATCAAAGTAATGCAAATAAGAGTGTTGAAAATCATCTTTCTCTTTTCCTCCCTTTGCTTTTAGTTAAAGAAAGGATACTGACTTCTGTGGTAGTAAATTGATCTCGAAGAAAGTCAAGGTCTTCCTCAAGGGAATCAAGATTCTTTGTAGCAGTCGATAAATTCTTTTCCAACAATGCCTGGGCTTCATCAATATCATATTCAAGCATCACGTTAGCCTGGAGAGAGACAGTCACAACAATTACTCAACATTCACACAGTGTCTCACAGGGTCGGCAGGGGTTAGGCCAAATCTAGCTGCCCTTTCTTAGAAGTTTTCTTGGACTCCTGATATTCTCCATTCACTTATGCGTTCACACCACAGTGGCAGAGCTGGGTACTCGTGACAGAGACCGTGTGGTCTGCAGAACCAAAATATTTACTCTCTGACCATGGGGCACCTGGGCGGCCCAGTCGGTTGGGCATGCAACTTTGGTTCAGGTCGTGATCTCACAGTTTGTAAGTTCGAGCCCCACATCAGGCTCTGTACTGACAGCTTGGAACCTGGAGCCTGCTTCAGATTCTGTGTCTCCCTCTCTCCCTGCCCCTTCTCTGCTCACACTCTGTTTCTATTTCAAAAATAAATAAACGTTAAAAACATTTTTTTTAATATTTACTCTCTGACCTTTTACACAAAGTTTATTGATCCCTGGGTTAGAGAATATATTTACATACACTACATCATCTATTCCTCATAAACAACCCTGGTCAGTCAAGTTACCACCTTCTTTACAGCTAAGAAAATGTGGGCTCAAAGAGGTCAGGTTGCCTACACTAATATAGATAGTAAGTAAACAGGAGAATTAAGAGAAAAACCAATGATCAAACATCAAATTCCATCTTTCTACAACCTCCATGATGACAGTAAATTGTATTACATTTGAATCAATTTATTTTCTTACAGTTTATTTAGTTTGAGAGAGGGAGACAGAGGGAGAGAGGGGATTCCAAGCAGGCATAACACTATCAGTGCAGAGCCTGACTCAGGGCTCCATCTCATAAACTGTGAGATCACGACCTGAGCTGAAACCAAGAGTTGGACACTTAACCGACTGAGCCACTCAGGTGCCCCACATTTGAATCAATGTAAATAGCTGTTTCTGGGGCGACTGAGTAGCTCAGTCAGTTAAGTGTCTGACTTTGGCCCAGGTCATGATCTCACATTTTGTGAGTTCGAACCCCGCATGGGGTCTCTGATGACAGCTCAGAGCCTGGAATCTGTTTCAGATTCTGTGTCTCCCTCCCTCTCTCTGCCTCTCCCCTTCTTGTGCTCTCTCTCTCTAAAATAAATAAACATTAAATTTTAATTTAATTTAAAAAAAGAAAGTTGTTTCTGAGCTTAAGCTTAAGTAATTTAAAAGTTTTCAAATACATATATATTATGTAATTTGATCCAGTAATGGCAAGCTTTTACTGTCCCCTTCCTTTTCTTCAAATATTTTTTAATGATTTTATTTATATTTGAGAGGGGGGCGGGCAGAGAGGAAGACACAGAATCCGAAGCAGGCTCCAGGTTCTAAGCTGTCAGCACAGAGCCTGACGTTGGGTTCGAACTCACGAACAGCAAGATCATGACCTGAGCTGAAGTCGGACGCTTAACCTACTGAACCACCCCTATTGTCCCCTTCCTACCTCCAACAGATGTTAGGAGCAAAGACAAAGTGACTGTGTTGAATTCTGAAGCTCTGGTGTTACTGCCTACACTTAGAGATGTGGGCATTCTGGAGGTGGGGAACCAAACCTCCTCCAGCACTGAACTCTTCCCATCACCTGACTTACACTGGGCATTTCCTGAACCACTTCCCTCATCTGACAAACGGAATTTAAAAATTACTCAAAACAGGGGCGCCTGGGTGGCGCAGTCGGTTAAGCGTCCGACTTCAGCCAGATCACGATCTCGCGGTCCGGGAGTTCGAGCCCCGCGTCAGGCTCTGGGCTGATGGCTCAGAGCCTGGAGCCTGTTTCCGATTCTGTGTCTCCCTCTCTCTCTGCCCCTCCCCCGTTCATGCTCTGTCTCTCTCTGTCCTAAAAATAAATAAACGTTGAAAAAAAAAATTAAAAAAAAAAAATTACTCAAAAGATGGTTGTAAGGATTAAATCAGACAGACAATATGAAAGTGTCTGGCACAAAGTAGGTGCTACATAAATAAATACTTACTGACTGAATAACCCAATCCGTGACAGTTAGAAAACTGTATACAAATTCGAATAGGACAAAAAAAAATTCAATGGAAGTACATGTCTCTTAAATCCCAGACCCCAATCTCATTCCCGAGTCAACTGACACTGTCTCTTATTACTGTTTAGTTTTCAGAAAATCTCTACACTTTGGAGCTGTACACGTAGCTTGTTACTTTGTATGAGAACCTGCCTGGGGTAATGAGACCTGTGGACAGTTACCTGGCCCATCAGGAATGGCCTGGATGTCTGGTCAGGCGACTGAGAGGAGTAAGGCAGGAAAAATCACAGACAAGGCCTATGAAATTGTCTAAAATTGAAATATATGGTTTAAAAAATGGACTCCATTTTCAAGGTTTTTTAATCATCTTTTCCCCTTAACTTTAGAGAGAACTAATAAACTCTTATGGGGAAGAAACATTTATCGGAGGTTCAACAGTCCTTTCCATTTTACTTCTCTTGCTCTTCCTTCTGTTACATTTAAACGATACTGCACGAGAGGAAGGGGATGAGGGTTTCAGGTAGTTCTGTCTTGACCAGGAGAGACCCGAGCATATTGTGCAGCTCACCACACTCCTCACCTCAGTCCGTCTCCAGTACAGACCCCTTGAACTTCACCTCTGTTCCTTCCATGGTCAAAGACAGATGGGCACTTTACCCAGCTCAAACAGTACTGCTATGCCGGGAAAACCATGCTGGTTTACAAATGTAAGCCAAGAAAGCTGTGGCCATTTCGGTTACTTACCCCCAACCACAGACACACTTTATCAGTAGGAGGAACTGAAGCCTTGCAATACAGGTTATCCGCCAGTAAGAATCTAGTCTCCAGTGAGCTGGTGGACTCCTTGGAAAAAAATGACAGTACTGTAAATAGGTCAGTTTAATTAAAAAGGTTATAAAGGAGAGATCACAGATCTGAACCTAAGTCACTGAAAACTGTACCATCACGCCAACTAAGTGTAGTGGCAATAGAAATGAACGCTGGAGCCAGACACCTGGGTGTGGGGGGGATGGATTCTGGATCAGCTACTTACTACCTGTGTAAATTGAGCATTTCACTTGACCTCTCTGTGTCTCAGGTTCCTGGTCTGTAAAATTAGGAAAATTGTCCCTACATCTCTGAAGGCTGTAGCAAGCAGACTTTACACAGACACACACACACAACAGTGCCTGGCACAAAGTAAGTGCTATGCAAGAGTCAGCAATTATTACTTCATCAGTGCTTCATGCCCAACCAACCAGTTTTCTGAAGTTTCTTACAAATTTCACCACATGAGTTTATAGATACAGTGGAATACTACTTGGCAATGGGAAAGAATGAAGTCCTGCCATCTGCAAAAATGTGGATGGAACTGGAAGATATTATGCTGAGTGAAACAAGTCAGTCAGAGAAAGACAGATATCCTATGTTTTCACTCATATGTGTAATTTGAGAAACTTAACAGGAGACCATGGGGGAAGGGAAGGGGAAAAATAGTTTCAAACACAGAGGGAGGCAAACCATAAGAGACTCTTGAACACAGAGAAAAAACTGAGGGTTGATGGGGGTAGGGGTGAGGAAGAGGGGTAAATGGGTGATGGGCACTGAGGAGGGCACTTGTTGAGATGAGCACTGGGTGTTGTATGTAAGTGATGAATCATGGGAATCTACTCCCGAAGCCAAAAGCACACTATCTATACTGTAGGTCAGCTAACTTGACAATAAATGATATTAAAAAAAACTTCACCACGTAAATTAATGTATTAGAAATACAGTTATCCTGTCAGGTAATAAATCATATACATATATACATAATCTATTAAATATAATATGCTTATAAAATTTAATCTTTATAGCCTCTAATGAGTATGGGATTAAGACTCAGCACATTTTTTTTTTAATTTTTATTTTTTTATTTTTTTATTTTTATTATATGAAATTTATTGTCAAGGTGGTTTCCATACAACACCCAGTGCTCATCCCAAAAGGTGCCCTCCTCAATACCCATCACCCACCCTCTCCTCCCTCCCACCCCCCATCAACCCTCAGTTTGTTCTCAGTTTTTAACAGTCTCCCATGCTTTGGCTCTCTCCCACTCTAACCTCCTTTTTTTTTTTTTTTTTTCTTTTTTCCTCCCCCTCCCCCATGGGTTCCTGCCAAGTTTCTCAGGATCCACATAAGAGTGAAACCATATGGTATCTGTCTTTCCTTGTATGGCTTATTTCACTTAGCATCACACTCTCCAGTTCCATCCATGCTGCTACAAAGGGCCATATTTTGTTCTTTCTCATTGCCCTGTAGTATTCCATTGTGTATATAAACCACAATTTCTTTGTCCATTCATCAGTTGATGGACATTTAGGCTCTTTCCAGAATTTGGCTATTGTTGAGAGTGCTGCTATAAACATTGGGGTACAAGTGCCCCTATGCATCACCACTCCTGTATCCCTTAGATAAATTCCTAGCAGTGCTATTGCTGGGTCATAGGGTAGGTCTAATTTTAATTTTCTGAGGAACTTCCACACTGCTTTCCAGAGCGGCTGCACCAATTTGCATTCCCACCAACAGTGCAAGAGGGTTCCCGTTTCTCCACATCCTCTCCAGCATCTAGAGTCTCCTGATTTGTTCATTTTGGCCACTCTGACTGGCGTGAGGTGATACCTGAGTGTGGTTTTGATTTGTATTTCCCTGATAAGGAGCGACGCTGAACATCTTTTCATGTGCCTGTTGGCCATCCGGATGTCTTCTTTAGAGAAGTGTCTATTCATGTTTTCTGCCCATTTCTTCACTGGGTTATTTGTTTTTCGGGTGTGGAGTTTGGTGAGCTCTTTATAGATTTTGGATACTAGCCCTTTGTCCGATATGTCATTTGCAAATATCTTTTCCCATTCCGTTGGTTGCCTTTTAGTTTTGTTGGTTGTTTCCTTTGCTGTGCAGAAGCTTTTTATCTTCATAAGGTCCCACTAATTCACGTTTGCTTTTAATTCCCTTGCCTTTGGGGATGTGTCGAGTAAGAGATTGCTACGGCTGAGGTCAGAGAGGTCTTTTCCTGCTTTTTCCTCTAAGGTTTTGATGGTTTCCTGTCTCACATTCAGGTCCTTTATCCATTTTGAGTTTATTTTTGTGAATGGTGTGAGAAAGTGGTCTAGTTTCAACCTTCTGCATGTTGCTGTCCAGTTCTCCCAGCACCATTTGTTAAAGAGGCTGTCTTTTTTCCATTGGATGTTCTTTCCTGCTTTGTCAAAGATGAGTTGGCCATACGTTTGTGGGCCTAGTTCTGGGGTTTCTATTCTATTCCATTGGTCTATGTGTCTGTTTTTGTGCCAATACCATGCTGTCTTGAGGATGACAGCTTTGTAGTAGAGGCTAAAGTCTGGGATTGTGATGCCTCCTGCTTTGGTCTTCTTCTTCAAAATTCCTTTTGTGGTTCCATATGAATTTTAGGATTGCTTGTTCTAGTTTCGAGAAGAATGCTGGTGCAATTTTGATTGGGATTGCATTGAATGTGTAGATAGCTTTGGGTAGTATTGACATTTTGACAATATTTACTTTTCCAATCCATGAGCAGGGAATGTCTTTCCATTTCTTTAAATCTTCTTCAATTTCCTTCATAAACTTTCTATAGTTTTCAGCATACAGATCCTTTACATCTTTGGTTAGATTTATTCCTAGGTATTTTATGCTTCTTGGTGCAATTGTGAATGGGATCAGTTTCTTTATTTGTCTTTCTGTTGCTTCATTGTTAGTGTATAAGAATGCAACTGATTTCTGTACATTGATTTTGTATCCTGCAACTTTGCTGAATTCATGTATCAATTCTAGCAGACTTTTGGTGGAGCCTATCGGATTTTCCATGTATAATATCATGTCATCTGCAAAAAGCGAAAGCTTGACTTCATCTTTGCCAATTTTGATGCCTTTGATTTCCTTTTGTTGTCTGATTGCTGATGCTAGAACTTCCAGCACTATGTTAAACAACAGCGGTTAGAGTGGGCATCCCTGTCGTGTTCCTGATCTCAGGGAAAAAGCTCTCAGTTTTTCCCCATTGAGGATGATGTTAGCTGTGGGCTTTTCATAAATGGCTTTTATGATCTTTAAGTATGTTCCTTCTATCCCGACTCTCTCAAGGGTTTTTATTAAGAAAGGGTGCTGGATTTTGTCAAAGGCCTTTTCTGCATCGATTGACAGGATCATATGGTTCTTCTCTTTTTTTTTGTTAATGTGATGTATCACGTTGATTGATTTGGGAATGTTGAACCAGTCCTGCATCCCAGGAATGAATCCCACTTGATCATGGTGGATAATTCTTTTTATATGCCGTTGAATTCGATTTGCTAGTATCTTATTGAGAATTTTTGCATCCATATTCATCAGGGATATTGGCCGGTAGTTCTCTTTTTTTACTGGGTCTCTGTCTGGTTTAGGGATCAAAGTAATACTGGCTTCATAGAATGAGTCTGGAAGTTTTCCTTCCCTTTCTATTTCTTGGAATAGCTTGAGAAGGATAGGTATTATCTCTGCTTTAAACGTCTGGTAGAACTCCCCTGGGAAGCCATCTGGTCCTGGACTCTTATTTGTTGGGAGATTTTTGATAACCGAGTCAATTTCTTCGCTGGTTATGGGTCTGTTCAAGCTTTCTATTTCCTCCTGATTGAGTTTTGGAAGAGTGTGGGTGTTCAGGAATTTGTCCATTTCTTCCAGGTTGTCCAATTTGTTGGCATATAATTTTTCATAGTATTCCCTGATAATTGTTTGTATCTCTGAGGGATTGGTTGTAATAATTCCATTTTCATTCATGATTTTATCTATTTGGGTCCTCTCCCTTTTCTTTTTGAGAAGCCTGGCTAGAGGTTTGTCAATTTTGTTTATTTTTTCAAAAAACCAACTCTTGGTTTCGTTGATCTGCTCTACAGTTTTTTTAGACTCTATATTGTTTATTTCTGCTCTGATCTTTATTATTTGTCTTCTTCTGCTGGGTTTGGGGTGTCTTTGCTGCTCTGCTTCTATTTCCTTTAGGTGTGCTGTTAGATTTTGTATTTGGGATTTTTCTTGTTTCTTGAGATAGGCCTGGATTGCAATGTATTTTCCTCTCAGGACTGCCTTCGCTGCGTCCCAAAGCGTTTGGATTGTTGTATTTTCATTTTCGTTTGTTTCCATATATTTTTTAATTTCTTCTCTAATTGCCTGGTTGACCCACTCATTCGTTAGTAGGGTGTTCTTTAACCTCCGTGCTCTTGGAGGTTTTCCAGACTTTTTCTGTGGTTGATTTCAAGCTTCATAGCATTGTGGTCTGAAAGTATGCATGGTATAATTTCAATTCTGGTAAACTTATGAAGGGCTGTTTTGTGACCCAGTATATGATCTATCTTGGAGAATGTTCCATGTGCACTCGAGAAGAAAGTATATTCCGTTGCTTTGGGATGCAGAGTTCTAAATATATCTGTCAAGTCCATCTGATCCAATGTCTCATTCAGGGCCCTTGTTTCTTTATTGACCGAGTGTCTAGATGATCTATCCATTTCTGTAAGTGGGGTGTTAAAGTCCCCTGCAATTACCACATTCTTATCAATAAGGTTGCTTATGTTTATGAGTAGTTGTTTTATATATTTGGGGGCTCCGGTATTCGGCGCATAGACATTTATAATTGTTAGCTCTTCCTCGTGAATAGACCCTGTAACTATTATATAATGTCCTTCTTCATCTCTTGTTACAGCCTTTAATTTAAAGTCTAGTTTGTCTGATATAAGTATGGCTACTCCAGCTTTCTTTTGGCTTCCAGTAGCATGATAAATAGTTCTCCATCCCCTCACTCTCAATCTAAAGGTGTCCTCAGGTCTAAAATGAGTCTCTTGTAGACAGCAAATAGATGGGTCTTGTTTTTTTATCCATTCTGATACCCTATGTCTTTTGGTTGGCGCATTTAATCCATTTACATTCAGTGTTATTATAGAAAGATACGGGTTTAGAGTCATTGTGATGTCTGTATGTTTTATGCTTGTAGTGATGTCTCTGGTACTTTGTCTCACAGGGTCCCCCTTAGGATCTCTTGTAGGGCTGGTTTAGTGGTGACAAATTCCTTCAGTTTTTGTTTGTTTGGGAAGACCTTTATCTCTCCTTCTATTCTAAATGACAGACTTGCTGGATAAAGGATTCTCGGCTGCATATTTTTTCTGTCTAGCACACTGAAAATCTCGTGCCAATTCTTTCTGGCCTGCCAAGTTTCAAAAGAGAGATCAGTCACGAGTCTTATAGGTCTCCCTTTATATGTGAGGGCACGTTTACCCCTTGCTGCTTTCAGAATTTTCTCTTTATCCTTGTATTTTGCCAGTTTCACTATGATATGTCGTGCAGAAGATCGATTCAAGTTACGTCTGAAGGGAGTTCTCTGTGCCTCTTGGATTTCAATGCCTTTTTCCTTCCCCAGTTCAGGGAAGTTCTCAGCTATTATTTCTTCAAGTACCCCTTCAGCACCTTTCCCTCTCTCTTCCTCCTCTGGGATACCAATTATGCGTATATTATTTCTTTTTAGCGTATCACTTAGTTCTCTAATTTTCCCCTCATACTCCTGGATTTTTTTATCTCTCTTTTTCTCAGCTTCCTCTTTTTCCATAACTTTATCTTCTAGTTCACCTATTCTCTCCTCTGCCTCTTCAATCCGAGCCGTGGTGGTTTCCATTTTGTTTTGCATTTCATTTAAAGCGTTTTTCAGCTCCTCGTGACTGTTCCTTAGTCCCTTGATCTCTGTAGCAAGAGATTCTCTGCTGTCCTCTATACTGTTTTCAAGCCCAGCGATTAATTTTATGACTATTCTTCTAAATTCACTTTCTGTTATATTATTTAAATCCTTTTTGATCAGCTCATTAGCTGTTGTTATTTCCTGGAGATTCTTCGGAGGGGAATTCTTCCGCTTGGTCAGTTTGGATAGTCCCTGGCGTGGTGAGGACCTGCAGGGCACTTCCCCTGTGCTGTGGTGTATAACTGGAGTTGGTGGGTGGAGTCGCTGTCAGACCTGATGTCTGTCCCCGGCCCACCGCTGGGGCCACAGTCAGACTGGTGTGTGCCTTCTCTTCCCCTCTCCTAGGGGCGGGATTCACTGTGGGGTGGCGTGGCCCGTCTGGGCCACTTGCACACTGCCAGGCTTGTGATGCTGGGGATCTGGCGTATTAGCTGGGGTGGGTAGGCAAGGTGCACAGGGGCAGGAGGGGCAGGCTTAGCTCGCTTCTCCTTAGGTGATCCACTTCGGGAGGGGCCCTGTGGCAGCGGGAGGGAGTCAGATCCGCTGCCGGAGGTTTGGCTCCTCCGCAGAAGCACAGAGTTGGGTGTTTGCGCGGAGCGAGCAAGTTCCCTGGCAGGAACTGGTTCCCTTTGGGATTTTGGCTGGGGGATGGGCGGGGGAGATGGCGCTGGCGAGCGCCTTTGTTCCCCACCAAACTGAGCTCTGTCGTCCGGGGGCTCAGCAGCTCTCCCTCCCTTTTTCCTCCAGCCTCCTGCTTTCCGAGCAGAGCTGTTAACTTATGACCTCCCAGACGCTAAGTCGCGCTTGCTGTCGGAACACAGTCCGTCAGGCCCCTCCGCCCCGCCTCCCTCCCGCCAGTCTGTGGAGCGCGCACCGCCTCGCCGCCCTTCCTACCCTCTTCTGTGGGCCTCTCGTCTGCGCTTGGCTCCGGTGACTCTGTTCTGCTAATCCTCTGGCCGTTTTCTGGGTTATTTAGGCAGGCGTAGGTGGAATCTAAGTGATCAGCAGGACGCGCGGTGAGCCCAGCGTCCTCCTACGCCGCCATCTTTTTTCCTCTCCTCCTAGCCTTTTTCAAGACTCAGCACATTTTCAAATCTAGTTCTGCCAATAACCAGCTATGTGACACTGGTCAAGTGTAACCTCTCTGTAATGGTCCCCTCAACTGTGAAATGAGAACCCAAAACATAATTTCTAAGATTCTTTGCAGATCTGTAAATCTTGGACTCACTCCTTATTCTTAGGGAGAACAACAACAACAAAAACCCTTAGATGCTGTTACCTCAAAATAAGGTATTTTCTTTTTGTATCGAAAATAATTTTGGGGTGCCTGGGTGGCTCAGTTGGTTAAGTGTCTGACTTTGGCTAAGGTTGCAATCTCACAGTTTGTGGGTTCAAGCCCTGTGTTGGGTTCTGTGCTGGCAGCTCAGAGCCTGGAGCCTGCTTCAGATTCTGCATCTCCCTATCTCTCTGCCCTCCCTCCCATTCGTGCTCTCTCTGTCTCTCTCAAAAATAAACAAACATTAAAAAAATTTAAAAAAGAAAATAATTTCAAATTGCATTTAAGTTTTATAAATACTCCATATAGGTAAAATAATCCAAGATGTGTAGACCCTAAAATTAAAGCTGACTTGGAAAAAAAATCCACAAAGCCACATTTATCACAGAAGCACACTGCACATGTACATAAGAATCAAGGCAGCCGACTGGATCTACCAGCACATTCAAATACCAGTAACTAAGGAGTCAAGGAAGATGAATTTCTGCTGAAGTATTCTGGTTCATTCACATTTATAAACAAAAATGCACTTACTTTTTTCTTCTGCATGTATTTTAGAATTTCTAATGTCTGCTTAATTTCAGGAATCTGACCTTTCAGCCTGTGAATAAGAAAAAGGTTGACTTAGTGTTCTGCAGGCAAGAAAAACCCTAGGACACAGTCTTACTGGCTTTGCATTTTCTATCGATATCTTTTTGAGGACTGCTAAAATCATCCATTTGTCAAAACCCACAGAATATACAACACAACAGTGAACCCTAAGGTAAACTAGGGAGTTTAGTTAATAAAAATATATTATTATTATGTATTGGTTCATCATTCATTTATTTTTTAAGTTAGGCGCTATGCCAAAAGTGGGGCTCGAATTCACGACCCCTAGAGCAAGAACCACATGCTCTACAGATTGAGCCAGCCAGGAGCCCCTTGACTCATCAATTGTAGTCAATGTCCCACTCTGGTGGAGGCTGTTGAGCTGTTGAGAATGGGGGATGCTCTGCATGTTTGGGGAGGCACAGAGTGTATGGGAAACCTCTGTACCTTCTGTTCAACTGTGCTATGGAGATGTGCTCCATAAGTGCTCTAAAAATGAACATCTATTAAAAATTAATCTTAAAAAACGAAACTACTAGCAACTGTCCCAAGTGACATCAATGTCACTGACAAGAAAATAAGAGATAAAAATATGCTGAAAACACTCAAAGTTACTTAGAAGAAAGAATGAAACATTTTTTATTTTGTTGGCACTGAAGGTTAGCTCTTTTCTGTGATGATTAGAGGCTGCCCAAGGTCATAAAATGTTTTGCATGGAAAAATGTGCAAATGTGGGGTCCCTGTCAAATCACAATGGAATCTGCAACAAAACAAACTAAGGATACAGAAACAAAGCCGTGGTTCTTTCAGAATGCATTTAACTAAACATGACTGGAGATTGGTATGTAAACAAAATTTAAATGTGATGATGAAAATGTACTTATTATAGAAGTGTTGAATCACTATATTGTACACCTGAAGCCAATATAACACTGTATGTTAACTACACTGGAATTTAAATGAAAATTTGATACACAAAGAAAATATACTTATTATATAAAGGAAGTCACAGCATGCATGAAGAGCAGCAGGGAAAACTTTATTTTACCCTGTGCTACTGACCTGGCAAGAAGTGTGGTAGAAGAGCTTGCTACTTAAAAAAAACAGTATCGATATCATAATGTCTTTTTTTAAACATTTATTCATTTTTGACAGAGACAGAGCGTGAGCGGGGGAGGGGCAGAGAGAGAGGGAGACACAGAATCCGAAGCAGGCTCCAGGCTCTGAGCTGTCAGCACAGAGCCCGACATGGGGCTCGAACTCACAGACTGCGAGATCATGACCTGAGCTGAAGTTGGACACTTAACCAAATGAGCCACCCAGACACCTAATACCATACTGTCTTGATGACTACAGCTTTGTAATACAGCTTAAAGTCTGGGATTGTGATGCCCCCAGCTTTGCTTTTCTTTGCCCACATTACTTTGGCCATTTGGGGTCTTTCCTGGTTCCATACAAATTTTAGGATTGTTAGCTCTGTAAAGAATGCTGGTGTCATTTTGATAGGGATTGCACTCACTGAATGTGTAGATTCCTTTTTGGAAATAAAGTCCAGTGAATAATCTAGAAACACATACTTAGCATGTATGTTTTTTACTTAGTTTGAAGGATAATGCTTTGTGAACTCTTTACAAAGTCAATATGGATGTTGTAGATCGTCCAATTTTGCTTACTTTTGTATTCTGTGTTGATAGAGGTAAATGTTAAGGAGCTATATTTGTAAAATATCTGCTACATATACAACATAAGAAGAATGTTCAGATAAAGATTTTTTGGTCATGCCAATGATTTCTACCATATATTTTTGTATGTAAAAATATTACGTGACAGGTGCTGGAAGATGGCGGCATAGGAGGACGCTGGGCTCACCGCGCGTCCTGCTGATCACTTAGATTCCACCTACACCTGCCTAAATAACCCAGAAAACCGCCAGAGGATTAGCAGAACGGAGTCGCCGGAGCCAAGCGCAGACGAGAGGCCCACGGAAGAGGGTAGGAAGGGCGGAGAGGCGGTGCGCGCTCCACGGACTGGCGGGAGGGAGCCGGGGCGGAGGGGCAGCCTGCCGGCCAACTAGAGCCCCCGAGTCTGGCGGGCAAAAGCGGAGGGGCCTGACGGACTGTGTTCCGACAGCAAGCGCGACTTAGCATCTGGGAGGTCATAAGTTAACAGCTCTGCTCGGAAAGCGGGAAGGCTGGAGGACAAAGGGAGGGAGATCTGCTGAGCCCCCAGACGACAGAGCTCAGTTTGGTGGGGAACAAAGGCGCTCGCCAGCGCCATCTCCCCCGCCCATCCCCCAGCCAAAATCCCAAAGGGAACCAGTTCCTGCCAGGGAACTTGCTCGCTCCACGCAAACACCCAACTCTGTGCTTCTGCGGAGGAGCCAAACCTCCGGCAGCGGATCTGACTCCCTCCCGCTGCCACAGGGCCCCTCCTGAAGTGGATCACCTAAGGAGAAGCGAGCTAAGCCTGCCCCTCCTGCCCCCGTGCACCTTGCCTACCCACCCCAGCTAATACGCCAGATCCCCAGCATCACAAGCCTGGCAGTGTGCAAGTAGCCCAGACGGGCCACGCCACCCCACAGTGAATCCCGCCCCTAGGAGAGGGGAAGAGAAGGCACACACCAGTCGGACTGTGGCCCCAGCGGTGGGCCGGGGGCAGACATCAGGTCGGACTGCGGCCCCGCCCACCAACTCCAGTTATACACCACAGTACAGGGGAAGTGCCCTGCAGGTCCTCACCACGCCAGGGACTATCCAAACTGACCAAGCGGAAGAATTCCCCTCCGAAGAATCTCCAGGAAATAACAACAGCTAATGAGCTGATCAAAAAGGATTTAAATAATATAACAGAAAGTGAATTTAGAAGAATAGTCATAAAATTAATCGCTGGGCTTGAAAACAGTATAGAGGACAGCAGAGAATCTCTTGCTACAGAGATCAAGGGACTAAGGAACAGTCACGAGGAGCTGAAAAACGCTTTAAATGAAATGCAAAACAAAATGGAAACCACCACGGCTCAGATTGAAGAGGCAGAGGAGAGAATAGGTGAACTAGAAGATAAAGTTATGGAAAAAGAGGAAGCTGAGAAAAAGAGAGATAAAAAAATCCAGGAGTATGAGGGGAAAATTAGAGAACTAAGTGATACGCTAAAAAGAAATAATATACGCATAATTGGTATCCCAGAGGAGGAAGAGAGAGGGAAAGGTGCTGAAGGGGTACTTGAAGAAATAATAGCTGAGAACTTCCCTGAACTGGGGAAGGAAAAAGGCATTGAAATCCAAGAGGCACAGAGAACTCCCTTCAGACGTAACTTGAATCGATCTTCTGCACGACATATCATAGTGAAACTGGCAAAATACAAGGATAAAGAGAAAATTCTGAAAGCAGCAAGGGGTAAACGTGCCCTCACATATAAAGGGAGACCTATAAGACTCGTGACTGATCTCTCTTTTGAAACTTGGCAGGCCAGAAAGAATTGGCACGAGATTTTCAGTGTGCTAGACAGAAAAAATATGCAGCCGAGAATCCTTTATCCAGCAAGTCTGTCATTTAGAATAGAAGGAGAGATAAAGGTCTTCCCAAACAAACAAAAACTGAAGGAATTTGTCACCACTAAACCAGCCCTACAAGAGATCCTAAGGGGGACCCTGTGAGACAAAGTACCAGAGACATCACTACAAGCATAAAACATACAGACATCACAATGACTCTAAACCCGTATCTTTCTATAATAACACTGAATGTAAATGGATTAAATGCGCCAACCAAAAGACATAGGGTATCAGAATGGATAAAAAAACAAGACCCATCTATTTGCTGTCTACAAGAGACTCATTTTAGACCTGAGGACACCTTTAGATTGAGAGTGAGGGGATGGAGAACTATTTATCATGCTACTGGAAGCCAAAAGAAAGCTGGAGTAGCCATACTTATATCAGACAAACTAGACTTTAAATTAAAGGCTGTAACAAGAGATGAAGAAGGACATTATATAATAGTTACAGGGTCTATTCACGAGGAAGAGCTAACAATTATAAATGTCTATGCGCCGAATACCGGAGCCCCCAAATATATAAAACAACTACTCATAAACATAAGCAACCTTATTGATAAGAATGTGGTAATTGCAGGGGACTTTAACACCCCACTTACAGAAATGGATAGATCATCTAGACACTCGGTCAATAAAGAAACAAGGGCCCTGAATGAGACATTGGATCAGATGGACTTGACAGATATATTTAGAACTCTGCATCCCAAAGCAACGGAATATACTTTCTTCTCGAGTGCACATGGAACATTCTCCAAGATAGATCATATACTGGGTCACAAAACAGCCCTTCATAAGTTTACCAGAATTGAAATTATACCATGCATACTTTCAGACCACAATGCTATGAAGCTTGAAATCAACCACAGAAAAAGTCTGGAAAACCTCCAAGAGCACGGAGGTTAAAGAACACCCTACTAACGAATGAGTGGGTCAACCAGGCAATTAGAGAAGAAATTAAAAAATATATGGAAACAAACGAAAATGAAAATACAACAATCCAAACGCTTTGGGACGCAGCGAAGGCAGTCCTGAGAGGAAAATACATTGCAATCCAGGCCTATCTCAAGAAACAAGAAAAATCCCAAATACAAAATCTAACAGCACACCTAAAGGAAATAGAAGCAGAGCAGCAAAGACACCCCAAACCCAGCAGAAGAAGACAAATAATAAAGATCAGAGCAGAAATAAACAATATAGAGTCTAAAAAAACTGTAGAGCAGATCAACGAAACCAAGAGTTGGTTTTTTGAAAAAATAAACAAAATTGACAAACCTCTAGCCAGGCTTCTCAAAAAGAAAAGGGAGAGGACCCAAATAGATAAAATCATGAATGAAAATGGAATTATTACAACCAATCCCTCAGAGATACAAACAATTATCAGGGAATACTATGAAAAATTATATGCCAACAAATTGGACAACCTGGAAGAAATGGACAAATTCCTGAACACCCACACTCTTCCAAAACTCAATCAGGAGGAAATAGAAAGCTTGAACAGACCCATAACCAGCGAAGAAATTGACTCGGTTATCAAAAATCTCCCAACAAATAAGAGTCCAGGACCAGATGGCTTCCCAGGGGAGTTCTACCAGACGTTTAAAGCAGAGATAATACCTATCCTTCTCAAGCTATTCCAAGAAATAGAAAGGGAAGGAAAACTTCCAGACTCATTCTATGAAGCCAGTATTACTTTGATCCCTAAACCAGACAGAGACCCAGTAAAAAAAGAGAACTACCGGCCAATATCCCTGATGAATATGGATGCAAAAATTCTCAATAAGATACTAGCAAATCGAATTCAACGGCATATAAAAAGAATTATCCACCATGATCAAGTGGGATTCATTCCTGGGATGCAGGACTGGTTCAACATTCCCAAATCAATCAACGTGATACATCACATTAACAAAAAAAAAGAGAAGAACCATATGATCCTGTCAATCGATGCAGAAAAGGCCTTTGACAAAATCCAGCACCCTTTCTTAATAAAAACCCTTGAGAGAGTCGGGATAGAAGGAACATACTTAAAGATCATAAAAGCCATTTATGAAAAGCCCACAGCTAACATCATCCTCAATGGGGAAAAACTGAGAGCTTTTTCCCTGAGATCAGGAACACGACAGGGATGCCCACTCTAACCGCTGTTGTTTAACATAGTGCTGGAAGTTCTAGCATCAGCAATCAGACAACAAAAGGAAATCAAAGGCATCAAAATTGGCAAAGATGAAGTCAAGCTTTCGCTTTTTGCAGATGACATGATATTATACATGGAAAATCCGATAGGCTCCACCAAAAGTCTGCTAGAATTGATACATGAATTCAGCAAAGTTGCAGGATACAAAATCAATGTACAGAAATCAGTTGCATTCTTATACACTAACAATGAAGCAACAGAAAGACAAATAAAGAAACTGATCCCATTCACAATTGCACCAAGAAGCATAAAATACCTAGGAATAAATCTAACCAAAGATGTAAAGGATCTGTATGCTGAAAACTATAGAAAGTTTATGAAGGAAATTGAAGAAGATTTAAAGAAATGGAAAGACATTCCCTGCTCATGGATTGGAAAAGTAAATATTGTCAAAATGTCAATACTACCCAAAGCTATCTACACATTCAATGCAATCCCAATCAAAATTGCACCAGCATTCTTCTCGAAACTAGAACAAGCAATCCTAAAATTCATATGGAACCACAAAAGGAATTTTGAAGAAGAAGACCAAAGCAGGAGGCATCACAATCCCAGACTTTAGCCTCTACTACAAAGCTGTCATCCTCAAGACAGCATGGTATTGGCACAAAAACAGACACATAGACCAATGGAATAGAATAGAAACCCCAGAACTAGGCCCACAAACGTATGGCCAACTCATCTTTGACAAAGCAGGAAAGAACATCCAATGGAAAAAAGACAGCCTCTTTAACAAATGGTGCTGGGAGAACTGGACAGCAACATGCAGAAGGTTGAAACTAGACCACTTTCTCACACCATTCACAAAAATAAACTCAAAATGGATAAAGGACCTGAATGTGAGACAGGAAACCATCAAAACCTTAGAGGAAAAAGCAGGAAAAGACCTCTCTGACCTCAGCTGTAGCAATCTCTTACTCGACACATCCCCAAAGGCAAGGGAATTAAAAGCAAAAGTGAATTACTGGGACCTTATGAAGATAAAAAGCTTCTGCACAGCAATGGAAACAACCAACAAAACTAAAAGGCAACCAACGGAATGGGAAAAGATATTTGCAAATGACATATCGGACAAAGGGCTAGTATCCAAAATCTATAAAGAGCTCACCAAACTCCACACCCGAAAAACAAACAACCCAGTGAAGAAATGGGCAGAAAACATGAATAGACACTTCTCTAAAGAAGACATCCGGATGGCCAACAGGCACATGAAAAGATGTTCAGCGTCGCTCCTTATCAGGGAAATACAAATCAAAACCACACTCAGGTATCACCTCACGCCAGTCAGAGTGGCCAAAATGAACAAATCAGGAGACTCTAGATGCTGGAGAGGATGTGGAGAAACGGGAACCCTCTTGCACTGTTGGTGGGAATGCAAATTGGTGCAGCCGCTCTGGAAAACAGTGTGGAGGTTCCTCAGAAAATTAAAATTAGACCTACCCTATGACACAGCAATAGCACTGCTAGGAATTTATCCAAGGGATACCGGAGTACTGATGCATAGGGGCACTTGTACCCCAATGTTCATAGCAGCACTCTCAACAATAGCCAAATTATGGAAAGAGCCTAAATGTCCATCAACTGATGAATGGATAAAGAAATTGTGGTTTATATACACAATGGAATACTACGTGGCAATGAGAAAAAATGAAATATGGCCTTTTGTAGCAACGTGGATGGAACTGGAGAGTGTGATGCTAAGTGAAATAAGCCATACAGAGAAAGACAGATACCATATGGTTTCACTCTTATGTGGATCCTGAGAAACTTGACAGGAACCCATGGGGGAGGGGAGGAAAAAAGAAAAAAAAAAAGAGGTTAGAGTGGGAGAGAGCCAAAGCATAAGAGACTGTTAAAAACTGAGAACAAACTGGGGGTTGATGGGGGGTGGGAGGGAGGGGAGGGTGGGTGGTGGGTATTGAGGAGGGCACCTTTTGGGATGAGCACTGGGTGTTGTATGGAAACCAATTTGACAATAAATTTCATATATTAAAAAAAAAAAAAAGAAGATGTGCTATATTCAGAATTTAATGTTACACAGCTGAAAATGAATGAACAAGTCTTAGGAACCTAACTGAGTTAAAAAAGCAAACCCAAGAAAACCACATATAACACGAGATTGTATTAAGCCAAGAAACCTGCAAAGAATATATTATTTGGGGATGTACGTAAATGTGATGAAACTCTTGAAAAAGAGAAAAAGGGGCTGTAAGCATATGGTTCAGGAGAGCTGCTATCTCTTGGGATGGAGCAGACTGGGGAGGGGTGATGAGGTTCCTAAGTTGCCTGGGGCTGCAGCTGATTGATTTATATATGCTCCATAATTTATGTATAACACGTAATATTTTTTTTTATTTATTTTTTTAATATATGAAATTTATTGTCAAATTGGTTTCCATACAACACCCAGTGCTCATCCTACTCCCAGGAGTGATGACACCAAAGACAGCCAAGGATGGAGGAACTAAAAGAATCCTCAGAGACCAAGTCACCTGGCTGGGGAGAAGGGACATTTGTCCAATGGTGGTGTCCTAGACTATAACACTAACAGCATTCTTCCTACCCCTACTCACCAGGAGGGGCTTAAATTACTCCCACCTCCACATTACTCCATGACTGGCCAAAGTAACTGGTATCCCTGAGGGAATGTGAGCTGATGGGGAAAAGAAATGATAATCTGATAAACACAACTACAATAAAAAAAGACAATTAAATTCAACAATGTCCATCAGATGAAACAAAATGAAATACTAAAAGATTAGATTATCAATAAGTATTTAAAAATACCTCAGAGAGCAAAGAAAGGATTATTGGTAATATGAAGAAGAAACAAGTAGCTATAAGAAGAACCAACCAGAATGACTAGGTATAAAACGTAATGGCTCAAATAAGGAACTCATGGACATCCATCTAATCGCCAAAAGTCAAATTACCAAAGTCAGAAGAGAGGAAATAATAGAGAAATGGAAGGCAGAATTAGAAGCATCAACATCTATATTGACAGGAATCCCAAAAGGAGAAAAAAATTAACAGAAAAAAATGCAAAAAAATGATAATCACAAAATTTCCAGTTAAAGAACAATAAAAGGCATACAATTCAGGTGTTAGAGAGGAGATTACCACAAGAGAATTACGAAATACTAAAGAACTTCTATACTGAAGGTGAAGTTAAAGACAAATGACAGGCTGCAAGGAACCATTTACAGCATATGTAAAGACAGGTTAGTATGCAAACTACTACATAGAGCCATCTGCTGCAAAACAACTCAATCGTGCACAAAAAAATCGTTTTTGTTGCATAGCTGATATCAGAGGTGAGGGAAGTTCCAGAAAAAAATTAAAGGGTAAAAAACTGGAAAAGGCTTTGGGTTGAGCAGTGAGACCTACAGAAAAGTAAGCATCATGAGTCAGGTGCCACTGTGGGCTGCAGACCTAAGCCTGCCCTCCACCCCCCACCCAGCAGCTCAGTGGGGGAGCTCGCATATTAAGTGCCAGAACAGGAACAGGCTTGTATACAATAAGCACTCCTGGCAAAAGCAAAATCCTCTATGGATAAAGGCAAACCACACACCTATATCCATACTAAACGAAAGCAGACATACAGCTCGGTAAGAAAGACAAAAGATAGCCACACACAAATTCCAGTGAATTAAAACAAAAGAGATGATGATATCAAAAGTACCCAAAAAGAAAAATTAGTTTATCTAAAAAGAAAGGCTAGGTTTAAAACAATAACCTTATGTTGTTTCCATGGAACACCCTTAAATAGAAATAATAAACAGGTAGACAATGAAGAGACAGAAGAGATTCATCAAGAAAATGTTACCCGAAAAAAACTGGAACAGCTGTAAGCATTCAACAAAACAGACCTGAAACAATAAGCATTATTTTATATAGGGTTAAGTTCACCAAAACAGAGTAATTCTCAAACTGCATGTGCCTGATAATGTAGACTAAAAAGGTTTTAAAAAGGGATACAAATTGTCCCAGGTTCAGAGGGGAGACCGGCCCTCCCACCTGTAACCGTCCCAACAGCCAGAGAAAACACACACCCTGTTAGCTGGAAGGTAGCGGAGAGCCACTGAGGGTGGCAGGGACCACAGGGGTGACCCCTGCGAGGGAAGCAACTTGGAAGTGAGCTGATCTCCTGCAGCTACTTTACCACATAATAGGTAGGGGATGCTTCTCTTTATAGAAGTATACCAGCTTATTAATAAATTTAAAAATAACTGAACTAGAACATCATTTTGCAACTCACAACGAATGGATCCAGCATGGAGTATCATAAAAAGAGACAACTAGATACTATCTACCTCTTAATGGAAAAACGTTACACAAACCTATGAAGCAGTACTGTCAAAAAACCACAAAAACCCTGAATACAATTAAGACCGTAGATCCAACTACCAATTTATAGTATTGAGAGGACAAAGAGAGAGGACAAAGAAACATGCTAGAAAGTTTCACAACTGCTTCAAAATTTAGCAACATACTTCTGAATAACCCATGGATTATAAAGATCTAAATGTGAAAAGATAAAACAATAAAACTTAAAGAATAAAACATGAAGAGGATATCTTCATGAACCTGGGATAGGAAAGTATTGCTTAAATAGGATACAAAAAAGCACTGACTAGTAAGGAAAAAGATTGTTAAACTGCACAACATTACAATTAAATAGTGCTGAGTCAAATACTATGTCCACAGTATATCGACTAAAAAAAGAAATTGAAAGCCTACCACACACCATACATAAATTTCTAGATTAAGACGTTAAACGTGAAAAGCAAAATTTTAAAACTTTTATAAGAAAACATAGAAGTTTGTCTTTTTAAACACAAATATAAGGATAGGATTTCTTAAACAAGACACAAAAAAATATTAAGGGAAATTTTAATCGAAAACATTTAAATTAAGAACTACTCATCAGAAGAAACCATAAGAAAAAAGACAAATCACAAAAGGAAGAAAAATTTCTCACCCATATAACTTAAAAGGATTAGTATCCAATATACAGTTGACCTTTGACAATGCAGAGTTGACAAAATTCCCCCATACGGTCAAAAATCCATGTATAGGGGTGCCTGGGTGGCTCAGTTGGTTAAGCATCTGACTATTGATTTTGGCTCAGGTCATGATCTCATGGTTCGCGGGATTGAGCCCCGAGTCAGTCTTCTGTGCTGATAGCACAGAGCCTGCTTGGGATTCAGTCTCTCCTTCTCTCTGCCCCTCCCCTGCTTATGCTCCTTCTCTGTCTCTCTCAAAATAAATAAATAAACTTAAAAAAAACAAGAACACATATATTTTAAAAAATCCACATATAACTTTTGACTCCCTCAAAAACTTAACTACTAATAGCCTGTTGACTGGAAGCCTTACTGATAACATAAAAAGTCAATAAACATGTATTTTATATAATATGTGATATGTATTATAGACTGTATTCTTACAGTAATACCTGACGTTTTCTTATTTTTTTCCAGTATTTCAAGGCTATGTGGTTCATCTGTGAGTTTTTTTCAAAAGGTCACACACCCTCAAAAAATTTTTATAGATGTATGTGTATATATATATACACATATGTATATATATACACACACACATATATCATACACATAAACACACACACACCCTCTTACTCCATTTTCTATTTCCTTTGCATTTATTGCCTTCTAACCTACTGTATACTCTAGTTCTGTTTTCTGGTTGGAATGCCAGCTCCATGAGGACACAAATTCTTATCTGTTTTGTTCACTGATATATACTAAGTATTTAGGATGATGCCACATATTAGGTGCACAATAAATATTAATTCTATTGAACTGTGTGTTTACTATCTACATTCCACTAGACTGCAACATCTCCAAGGGCAGGGACTGTTTTGTTAACTGATATACCCCAAATGTACCTAATTAGGAAGACTGCAGGTGCACACTGCAATTTTTATCCCTCACATTCAGGCCTAGAGCATATATAAACCTGGAGTGAGTACCCTACTATACCACACAGTACTAGAGTTAGCAATATAACTTTGATACACAAATTTCCTCCTCACTCCCAGGGCTTGATCCTGAGGCCCATTTTCTTCTCTATCTATAACCTCCCTGTGGGTGACCTGAAATCCAATGGCTTTATTCTTCTTTTTAAAATGAAAATAAACTTTATTACAAAATCGGTATGTGAGAGGCACCTGGGTGGCTCAGTCCATTAAGTCTCCGACTCTTGGTTTCAGCTCAGGTCATGATCCCAAAGTTGTGGGATTGAGCCCTGCATTGGGCTCCATGCTGACAGCGCAGAGTCTACTTGGGATTCTCTCTCACTCCCTCGCTCTCTACCCTTCCCTCACTCACGCTACCTCTCTCTCTCTCTCTCTCTCAAAAATAAACTTTAAAAAAGCAGCATATGAATATTGTAGAAATTTAACAATACAGATGACCAAATTTCTAAAAATTCCATATTCCCACCACCCAAAGATTATCACTGTTAATACACCATTAGTGTACTTCCAAATATTTGTGTACATACACAATTTTTTTCCAAAATGAGAGCATACCATGGTGTTTTCTATCCTGCCTTTTTCTGCTAACATTCTCTATCTGTTCATGTCAATAACTTCTCATCTTATTTAATACCCAGCCCATATTCAAACTACCCTGTCACCAAAATCAAATGAGAAAATATGTCTAAAGAAACTTTTGCACTTTAACATAAATGGCACCTTATGCCCAGGTGACCCTCCTTCCTTTAGTCTGCCTCCAAAACTCATACCCAGCCTTCAGAATTCTACAGAGCCATATGCTCTTCTTGGAAGCTTCCCCTGAACCTCCTTGCCCCGCTCCAGATCACACCTCTCCCTTGCTAACTCATTCCTTTGCACCGAAGTATCTTGACTGTTATACTTTATTGTACTTACCTTATTTACATATCTATCATGCCACTAGACTGTGTCCCTGTTGAGAGCAGATACTGGACCTGATTTCACCCAAACAGGATCTGGCACCTAGTCAGAATTCCATGAATATTTAACTGACAGAAGAATGCTGCGTTTGTGCACAGCAGATATCCGCAAATATTTACTACAGTGAACTGACTTTATAAGCTACTATAAAAATACAGGGAAATAAACAAGTAAAAGCAAGGATCCATTTGTCCTATGCCTATTAGTTATGAAATTTCAGGAAAATCATAACCTCTATGCATCTCTCATCTCATCAGAAAAATAAGGATGAACTAGAGATTTAAGATGTTATGACCCTAGGTGCTTTGGAATAAGGTCTTCAATATTCATTCTATTATGTTTTCAAAACCATCTTTAGACTAATAACACCAAGTACTGGCAAGGATGTGAAACAATTAGAACTCCCATACATTGCTGGTGGGAGTGAAATGTGGTATAGCCACCTTGGAGAACTTTTGGCAGTTTCCTCATAAAATTGAACATTATACTTACAGGTCAGCAATTCTAACCTTAGGTAATTACTCAGAAGAAGAAAACATACACATGCACAAAGACTTCAAACGCAATGGGGAAACAACCTAAATGTCCATTGGCAGGCAAATAGATAAAAATAGATAAAAACTGGATGGAACTAGAGGGTATCATGCTAAGCTAAATTAGTCAGAGAAAGACAAATATCATATGACTTCACTCATATGAGGACTTTACGATACAAAACACATTAACATAAGGGACTCTTAAATATGGAGAACAAACTGAGGGTTGCTGGAGGGGTTGTGGGTTGGAGGTGGGCTAAATGGGCAAGGGGCATGAAGGAAGACCCTTGGGATGAGCACTGGGTGTTATACATAGGGGATGAATTACTGGAATGTACTTCTGAAATCATTATTGCACTATATGCTAACTAACTGGGATGTAAACTTAAAAGATAGATAGATAGATAGATAGATAAATAGATAGATACAACTCAGGCAACAACAGATGTTGGTGAGGATGCAGAGAAAGAGCATCTCTTTTGCAATGCTGGTGGGAATGCAAACTGGTACAGCCCCTCTGGAAACAGTATGGAGGTTCCTCAAACAATTAAAAATAGAACTACCCTACAACCCAGCAATTGTACTACTAGGTATTTATCCAAGGGATCCAAGTATGCTGTTTTGAAGGGACACATGCACCCCCATGTTTATAGCAGCACTATGAACAATAGCCAAAGTATGGAAAGAGCCCAAATGTCCATTGATGGATGAATGGATAAAGAAGATGTGGTATAGGGGCGCCTGGGTGGCTTGGTCGGTTAAGCGTCGGACTTCAGCTCAGGTCATGATCTCACGGTCCGTGAGTTCAAGCCCCGCGTCGGGCTCTGTGCTGACAGCTCAGAGCCTGGAGCCTGTTTCAGATTCTGTGTCTCCCTCTCTTTCTGCCCCTCCCCTGTTCGTGCTCTGTCTCTCTCTGTCTCAAAAAGAAATAAACGTTAAAAAAAAAATTAAAAAATAAATAAATAAATAAAAAGAAGATGTGGTATACAGATACAATGGAGTATTACTCAGCCATCAAAAAGAATGGAATCTTGCCATTTGCAACTATGTGGATGGAACTGGAGGGTATGATGCTAAGTGAAATTAGAGAAAGACAAATATCATATGACTTCACTCATATGAGGACTTTAAGATACAAAACAGATGAACATAAGGGAAGAGAAACAAATTTAATATAAAAACAGGGAGGAGGGCAAAACATAAGAGACTCTTAAATATGGAGAATAAACAGAGGGTTGCCTGAGGGGCTGCGGGGGGATGGGCTAAATGGGTAAGGGGCATTAAGGAATCTACTCCTGAAATCACTGTTGCACTATATACTAACTTGGATAGAAATTAAAAAATAAATAGCACATCACATAGAAAAAAAATAGATAAAAATTGTGGTACATACATACAATGGAACAAGATTCAGCAGTAAAAAGAAATTAACCCACTGACACACACAAAACCATGGATGACTCTTAAAAGCATTATACGAAGTGTAAAAATCCTGACATAAAATAGTAGTTACTACATGCTTTCGTTTATATGAAGTTCACAAACAGACAAAACAAATTTATGGTGAAAACAATCAGAACAGTGGTCAGCTCTGGGAGTGGGCAGGACTGGCCAGAAAGGGGCAGGAGGGAACTTCCTACAGTGATAGGAATGTTCTACATATTGATCTGGGCAATGGTTACAGAAGTGGATCCATCTGTGAAAATTCATCAAACTAAAATTCAAGATCTGACCTTTTTTTTTTGAGAGAGAGAGAGAGCGCACGCGCATGTGAGCAGTAGAGGGAGAAAGAGAAAATCTTGAGCAGGCTCCACACCCAGTGCAGAGCCCGAGTGGGGCTCGATCTCACAACCTAAGATCATGACCTGAGCTGAAATCAAGAGTCAGATGCTTAACTGACTGAGCCATCCAGGCACCCCTGGACATTTCATTATATGTAAATTATACCTTAATTCTTAAAAAGTTTAAGCCACACGAGATTAACCAAAAAGAAAAAAAAAACCTCTTGTAAATTTTTACACTTACCTCCTTTTCTTTTGAGCAAGATTGAGCTCCATAAACTTATACTTCTGGTACTGTTCATCCAGCTTCTTCAGTACTATATCTGCAGTCTCATTCCCAGGCTGTTTCATGAAGGAATCCACATCTTCCTTTATTATCAAAAATAACACATGACAAATTTTAGAATTTATACCTCTAAGCTGATTTTTGAGTGCTTCAACTTTATCTTTAAAACATAAAAGAAAAAAAAGAAGCTTGTATTTCCTTTCTCCAAAGGCTTGTTTTTAACTAAAAAAGTAGTTATAAAAAGCATTTCAGACATCGCACATACATTATGTATCCAATTTATTCTTCCTCCGCCTTCCTCTTTTTATTTATATATAGGGAAAGAAAGATGACCTTACCTGCTTTATGCACCCCCAGGTGGCCCTAGTAATGAAATGAAAACGGTAATGAAAATTACCAACAAACACATTGCCTAGTCACATGCCCCAGCCACAAAACAACTCAGATTGTATGCCAAAATTATCGACTAAGTTTTTTTTTAATGTAGGCTCCATGTCCAACATGGGGCTTGAACTCATGACCCTGAGACCAAGACTCACATGCTCTACCAACTGAGCCAGCCAGGTGCCCCTCGACTAAAATTTTTAATTCAACAAGTTCTGCCACTGAAATCATGTTAAATATGGTCATTTGGTTCCCAAGGCAAGCCACAAATACCTCCTTAAGTATCAACTGGTCAAAATAAAGTAAACCTGAAAGGCAAACGGAACAATCTTTTGTAACAGGAATAATTATGCAAAAAAAAAGTAGTCAAACTGAATAGCATTTTTTAAAACGTATACTACATCCTGGTCCTTAAAGAAAAGCTAGTTAATTAAATAAGGATCAAGAACTAGATGAAAATATATGGAAGCTTTAAGCCAATCCTACTGGAGCTTTCCAGCACTTAAAAGAACGTTTTTCCTTCACTGTACGTTAAATTCAACTACCTTATGGTTTCTGCAATCTCTAGATCATTACTCTTATCCATGCTTACTAGCTATAAGGGAATATTTCAGCTAAAGCAAGACAAGAAGCAAATGAAAGAGAAACACAGCAAGGGAGTGAACCATGAGGCCATCAAAATTATCGGTCTAACACAGCAAAAGAAACTGAAAAGGTGAGGCTGGGGGCAATGGCTGAACTCTGCATGTAAAATGGAGACACATCTTCCTAGAAGGGTCACTGCAGGAAAGAGATCTAAATTAAAGTTTCTAGCACATGGTAAACATTACTAGGAGCTTAGAGTCTAGCAAGGAGAATTAACTGTAGCAGCACAGCATTGTGGCTACAACACAGGGCCTGCCTGGTTTGAATCCTGGCTTCACCACATACTAGATGTGTTCACTTCGGGGAAGCTACTGAACCTCTCTCTTTGCCTCAACTTCCTCATCTGTAAAATGAGAATAACTTTTCCTCACAGGGGATCAAATGAGTTAGCATATGTCAAATGCTTAGAAGAATACATGACAGGTAATAAGTGCTCAACAAACATTAGCTATGTGTATAATACAATCAGCTGAGGGAACGGATGAAAATGCCAAGCATTCTGTCTTGGGGTAGTGGTAGTGCTCAAGCAAAACTACAGAGAGGTCCTATCTGAACTAGATGTTGAGAGGTTAAGAGGTCAGCCACTAGGCAAAGGGGAAAGAGACAATTCCAGCAAAGAAAACAAACTACTGCACCAGTGGGAATGGAGAAAAGGATGAGGTCTTTTAACCAATACAGTATACTACCTCCTATCATCAAAGAAATTAATACATATTCAGCATCTACTTGGAATACTGAAAGCACATATTGCTTCCCACGGCAACTAAGCATTGTTATCCCTATTACACTTAAAGCCACTGGGGCTAAAGCGGTAAAATAATATGCTCAACATGAGGCAGCAATTGGGAAGTCGAGGCAGGATTCAAACCCTGGTCTGTTTAGAAGCCAACGTTCTTTCTACAGTACATGTTATTCAAATAATACATAAAAATTAGGCTGCTTATATATTATATTAGATTGCATATATATTATGTCATACTGGTAGAAAGTTAAAGGTCTAGAAAAAATAACCCATAGCAGTTTTAGGGGGGAAATGGCATTTTAAGATAAGACTTTATAAAGTGTCAGATAAAGTGTATCCTCTGGAATTAGATTTTTGAAGTCACCTCTCGCTGAGGACCAAGAATGCAGTGTTCAAGGCACTGTGGAAATTGAATTCAACGTCTAGTTATGAGATTATACTACGTGTCAGGCGCTGTGCTAGGACTAGGAGAAATGACACTGAGCCAAGATGACCACCTCACTTTCCTCCCACTGGCAGAGCAGAATGTATAAATAGTGGCTCTGGTGCTCCACAGACTGCCCAAGTTCAAATCCTCAGTCGCCTGCTTACGCACTATGACTTGGGGCAAGTTACTTAAGTACCCCAGTTTCATCATCTACAAAATGGAAATGATAATCATACTCGCCCCCCAGAGTTCTGTAAAAGCATCAGGAAAGCGCCTGGCAGTCAACAAATTTTGTCTCTTGTTACCATTAGTTGGGAAATGAATGGAAAGAAATAAATGGTACAAAATAATAACAAAAGAAAACAACTACAAAATTGAATCACCAAATGCAACGATGTAATAGAGTGTATATAAAAGTGGTCTAAATAAAGAATAAATTGGGTCCATCGACCGATGTACGATATCATTAACAAAGAGGTGGAGATACGGCAATATAGGTACAACCCAAAAGGTCGAGAACACTTCATTAAGACTTTACAGCAGCTCAGTCAGAAGTGAGTGAGGAAAGACGGAGGTTACTGGGCTGAAGGCCAGTCGGGTTCTCTCTCACTCAGTTTTCAAAAACCATTTCTAGAGCAGCCTGATGGAAGAGCAGTGTTGAAAGCATCTAGTTGCTTCTCTCTGGTTGGACTTCCGTTGAACTCCCTGTTCTGTGAAGCCTCCAAATTGCATTCCCTGCCTCCTCTCTCAACTCCACACCGTTAATTCTCTTCCAGCGTTAGAATGACGTACCTAAAACCAAATATGACCACATCGTGCCTTTCCGTAGACACTTTCTAACGACAGCCCGGTGCCTACTGCACACAGCCTCGATTCCTTAGGACACACGAGGCCTTCGCACTCGGCCTCCACGCTACTTTCCCATCGGTGTCTCCTTCCACTCCGGCCAGGCGGCAGGCCACTGCGCCCCTTCAACACACCGGTAAATTTCCTACTGTCACACCTGGGCACCAGCTGTTCTGCCTACTCATTGTACCCTAAGTCACCAAAACCGCCGGTCGCTCCAGCCTGCAGGCTGAGTCTCTCTCCGGCTTCTCGCCGCCTCCCCCTTTCCCTTTCCCAGCAGCAGAGGGTGAACACCGGCACCCGGGGGGGGCGGCCCCTCAGACCGCCCCGCCCCGCCCCACAGGCCTCACGCCCGGCGCCCCCTTCCCTTCACCGACCGCGTTTCCCCGGGCGGGTCCCGGCACAGTTCAGCGCGTCTAGGCGCCGAGGGGACAGCGGACGAAGGGCTCCCCCAGGTCCATCACCTCCACTCCTCCCCCCGTAGTCAAAGCCGGACTGGAGGCGAGAAAGGAAGGGGTTGCCCGCGGGGCCTACGCCAAGATCGTGAGGACCAGCGTGCCTCTTACCACAAACACGGCCTCAGGAATCCCCAGGTGGAGCCGCCGGCCGTTCCCTGCGCCCACTTCTCCTAATCCACAACCGTCCTTAGCGGCCGCCATCTTGGGAAAGCGAGCGCGCGACTAGCCGCCTCTCGAGCCGCCAACCTCCGGTGGCCCCTGATTGGCTCGCTCACAGCTGCAGGCCCGCCCCACTCTTGTGAATCTGCGCGTTCATAGGCGCGCAGGAAGTAGCCCCTCCTTCTCTCGGAGGAGGAGGTGCCCAACCTATGGGTACCGATTGGCTGCGAGCAGGTGAGTGACAAGTGACAAAGTGTCGCGAGAGAGATGCCGGCTTTGCGGGAAGAACCAATGCGGACTCCGGGAAAGACGGGTACAGGGGATTTTGTGGGTGGGAGGAGTCGAGGGCCCTTGGAATCAGAGGTCCGACTGGAACGCCAGTACCGCGCCAAAACGGGCAGCACCCTCCAGAATGGTCTTTGAAGCGACTCGATCCCCCTCTCAGCTTCCAGGTGAACCAGGGACTAGACGCCATCGGGGAGCCTTGGTCTCGGTGCCTTTCTGGTCCCACCATCCCAGCGAGCTTCCTGGCCCTCAGAGGGGACTGGTTTTGTGCCTGCTTCGGTATGGAGCCGTTGGCCCGCTTTTAATAAATACCCAGCCCATTGCACCAACCTTTCCCAAAAGCCACCTTTGATCACAATCTTGCCACCCCAACTCAAACGTTTTCAAAACTTCATGTTCTACATACAAAATCCTAAACTCTTCCGAGGCTTCCAGTCCTAAGGCCTTCCCCAATGTCCTCCGCCACCACAACCCTTTGAAAGCAAGTGCCCTATACAGACCTAAGTAATTATTCTTTGGTCTCCTTTCTAACAACTAACCACCCTGCTCCTTCCTGCCTTTGCTTACATTGGAGTGCTTTCCAGTGAAGCGGTGCTCCATCCATTCACACAAACCCTACCATGAGCCAGCTCCTTGACGAATAAAGGATGTTAGTTTCTCCTACTCAGTGGGGATACATATGTAATGATAATACTGATTAACATTTATCAAAGGCTAATTATGTGCCAGTCACTGAGTATGTGATTTAATCACAGCAAGCCCAGTGTGACAGGGAATATTTTCACCCACAGTTTATAGACAAACTAAAGAACCTTAAAAATGAACTGATAAAGCTTTGGGGTGATTGTGGGGTGGTCCAGAGCTGACAGCCAAGAAAGAATTCTTGAAGATGTCTTTGGTGCAAAAAGGTGATTTTATTAAAGCATGGGGACAGGACCTGTGGGCAGGAAGAGGTGCACTGGGGTCGTGATGGGTAACTGTTTATATACCCACAGGTTGGTGGCGGGGGGGAGGGGGGGGCCTTAGGGACAGCATAAGTCTCTAAGGAATCTTGGAAGCAAGGTTTCCAGGACCTTGGGGAACTATCTGTTGCTAGGAAAATGCCATTTATTACCATTTAGTAAAACCTCAGTCATGAGACCCTTCAGATGTATATTAGGGAGCCATAAGCTTAAAGTATGATTGCCAGCATATATCCTGGGGTAGTTGAGATAAGGAAGTTTCCAAAGAAGCTTTATACATTAAAGTAGACTTACAGGTTCCTGGGGGGTGGGTCAGGATAATGTTAAGCCAAGATTCTCTTTTGCCCCCAGCAAAGTGTCATCATAGAGGCAGCTGAGCTCCTAGAGGGACATCACTCTGCCGGTTTCAAGGACTTGTCAATAAGCGGCTGTAGGCAGTAAGGGAACTTAACTTTTCATTTGCCTTAGTTTCCCACATCACCATGGCATGCACTTAAACCCCTTTCCTTTGTTTTTGGGTAGCCAGGAGTGTCTAAGGAATGTCACACATACCCCACCTGGGGGTGGGGTGCTGTTAGCCTGTACTTTGCCCTCAGCTTGCCCCACTCTCCCTCATCATGGGGTGAGGGATGGCTCATTTGTGGATGGATCATTTGTGGGGTGCCTGGATGGCTCAGTTGGTTAACCATCCAACTTTGGCTCAGGTAACGATCTCGTGTTCATGGGTTAGAGCCCAAGTGGGGCTCTGTGCTGACACCTCAGAGCCTGGAGCCTGCTTTGGGTTCTGTGTGTGTGTGTCTCTCTCTCAAAAACAAATAAACATTAAAAAAAATTTTTTTTAATGTTGACAGCAGTAATTTCTGGCTACAATTTGAAGTCCCTGGATTTCTCCATACATTGGCAGCAGGAAGAAGTGGAACAGTTGTTTTTGGAAAACTTTTGGCAGTTTTGGGGCACCCGGGTGGCTCAGTCAGTTGAGCATCCAACTTCGGCTCAGATCATGATCTCGTGGCTCGTGAGTTTGAGCCTCGCATCGGGCTCTGTGCTGACAGCTCAGAGCCTGGAGCCTGCTTCGGATTTTGTGTATGTCTCTCTCTCTCTCTGCCCCTCCCCACTTGCACTCTGTCTCTCTCAAAAATAAAATAAACATTAAAAATTAAAAAAAAAAAACCTTTTGGCAGTTTTAATTTTAGACAAACACCTATTCTATGACTCACCCATTCCACTCCTATATATTTACCCAGGAGATATATCCATGTTTGTCTGCAAAAAGATTCATACAAGCATGCTTGTAGAACTTGTATGTGTACATTAGTTTAAAATTTGGCTTAGGGGAGCACCTGCGTGGCTCCGTCGGTTAAGGGTCTGACCCTTGGTTTTGGCTCAGGTCATGACCTCACAGTTCATAAGATCAAGCCCTGCATCAGAATCTGCGCTGACAGCACGGGGCCTGCTTGAAAGTCTCTCTCTCTCCCTCTCTCTTTCTGCCCCTCCCCCATGCTCTCTCTCTCTCTCTCTCAAAATAAATAAATAAATAAACATTTAAAGATATTTTTTAAAATAAAATTTTGTTTAGGGGCACCTGGGTACCTCAGTTGGTTAAGCATCCGACACTTGGCTTGGCCTCGGGTCATGATCTCACGGTTCGTGGGATTGAGCCCCACCTGTGCAGAGCCTGCTTGGGATTCTCTTTCTCCCTCTCCCTCTCCCTCTGCCTCTCCCTTGCTTGCACTCTGTCTCTTTCTCTGTCTCTCTCAAAATAAATAAACATACTTAAAAATAATAAAATTTAGTTTAAAAATAATGAGTAAGAAGAAAGATTTTCAGATAAACAAAACTGAGTTTATCACAAGCATAACTAAACTAAATGAACTTCTAAAAGATGTACTTCAAAAAAACGAAAATAATTACAATAATTACAAGAAAGAATAGCGAACAAAGAATTTGTAAACACATGGCTAAATCTAAGCAAAAACTGTTTCTGTAAATACTAATCCCTTTTTTTTAAATTATGCTCAACATAGGGCTCAAATTCATGACCCCAAGATCGAGTTGCATGTACTACCAGCTGAGCCAGCCAGATGCCTCATATAAATACGAATACTTTTTATCTGGGAGGCTAACAAAACGGGACAGGTCTAAAATATTGGACCACCATAGTATGTAAGTTGGGAGGGAATGGCCTTACAGTTTAAAAGTGTTCTATGGTCCTTGTGTTATTTGGGAGGGAAAATTAAGATATTAACTTTAGTTTTTGATAATTTTGCAGGATACAGTTTCAAGAATAACTATTAAAACAAGAGAAGTAGAGTGCGTCAGCTCTAAAACATTGAATTGAAGAGTCTCAAAAGTACTGATGGTTCAAATGAATGTTTACTTTACTTGGCAGATGTGGATGGTTCAGTTCAGGCTTTAGAGAGATCATCACCTTTTTTTTCACCTCTGAATATGAATC